>NW_015622541.1:600000-1081080 GCF_000835495.1 Cladophialophora immunda
GGAAATGGAAATTTGGCAAAGAAAATGTAGTATACGGGCATTTGCGCGGTGCAACGGTGACAAGAACATGCATGCGCCGCAGCCGCCGTCTACCAGACCATTCTGCTGTACACTAACCGAGCCCGCCATTTCTCCCGCCAATCTTCGGAGTCTTTTTGTACCCTCATCATGGTCTTTCGTAAGTGATAATAAACTCCCGGTCCTGTCTTGAAACCCCAATGCCTCAGATGTTGCTTCCAGCCGAACCCAACAAAGTCATGGTCCCCGACAGTCAAAGTGGCCTTGACACGCTTTGCAATCCAACGCTGGCACGGACAATTACAATGACTGCGCGCTGACCTCCACACGACCTTCGTTTCCGGGGGTCTTTCCAATAGTGGGAAGCTGATTCAGGTTAGACCGGGCATTATGTGAGAAAAGGAGGGATGAGACTTACGAGGTATGTGATATCGTCCCAAGGATGTCTGTACAATCCAGTACGCAGCTAAAAGGGCATCAGTGATCTGTGTACACAAAGCGAACCGTGGAAAACTTACTCTCTTCTGATCCAAGTAATGGGCAATGAGACCGATGGAACGACCCAAGACGAACAGGCCGTTCAGAACACCAATGGAGAGATATTGCTCGGCCTCCTCGGCGGAGAAAGAGCCTCCATCTCGGAGTAAATCGACGAAGCAGACAGCAATGCAACCGTCGACGTTCAGGATCAAGTTGTCCTTCTTCGAGGTGGTCACGGTCTCAACAGCAATAGCATAATCCAAAAGTTTGTGCGAGGGGAAGTGCTTGAGGACAAAGTCCTTGACAAGCTCTACACGCAAGTCGGGGTTGTTGCGAGACTTGATTCGGTGACCGATACCAGGGACTGCATAGAGTTAGTGACTATTCGGAGGGGAGTTAGGAGTGTACCATACTCAGTTTGTTCTCTTTCCTCATCGTGTCAACGAACTCTCTGGGCGACCAGCCCTTGTCAAAGGCCTTGGTGAACTCATCGGCAGCGCCATCAAGAGCACCACCGAATCGAGAGCCAATGGTCAACAGACCAGCGACCAGCGAAGAGATCAGATCCTTGCCCGCGCGAGCGGTGATGATGGTGTTCATGGCACCAGAAACGGCCGGACCGTGGTCCGCAGTCAGCATGAGCACCATCTCCAAGAACCTGCTTGCGTAGGCAGGCAGGCGGCGACGGAACCACAGAAGAGACATGACACCGCCGATGCCAATTTCCTCCTTGAAGACATCCGAAATGGGCATACCGGCGTAGAGCAATTCCTGACCTCTGTCGTCAGAGATGGTGGAAATGAAGGAGGCAGGCTTTCGAATAAGACCGAGCTCTTGCGCCCAGGCGTAATCCATGGGGATCTTGGGCACAGCTGGCTCCGGAGCAGGCTTGATGGTGCCTTGCTTGACCAGCTTCTGGTAGAGCTCATTGAGAACATTGGGCATCTCTTCGAAGGTGTCAGGGACGTAGAAGCCGGCCTCTCTCATCTTCTGGTTCTTCACGACAGCAGTTTCAAGCTGAGAGTTGGCCGAAGCACCAGCGTGACCGAATTGGACTTCAGTCTTGAACATGCTCGCGCAAGTTCCGATGGCCCAGGCAACAATTGGCTTGGTAATTTGGCCCTTCTTCACGGCCTCAATAACCCGGTATTCCTCAACACCACCAACCTCACCAAGAAGCAAAAGGATCTTGCATTCTGGTTCTTGTTGGTATCGGAGGAGATGATCAATGAAGGAGGTTCCAGGGTATCTGTCACCGCCAATTGCAATACCCTCGTAGACACCATCGGTGTTTTGTGAAATGATATTGTTGAGCTCGTTGGACATACCACCAGACTTGGAGACGTAGCCAACGGAACCCTTGCGGTAGAGCTTGGACGCCACAATATTGTCCATCATACCGCCAGTGTTGCCGATCTTGAACGCACCGGGCTTGATGCCACCAACCGTGGCGGGGCCGATGATTGTGATTCCCCTCTCCTTTGACTTGATCATGATCTCGCGGGCACGTCGCTCAGGCACACCTTCTGCAATAATGGCAATGCTGCGGACTTGAGGAATCTCCATCAGTTCCATAGTGGAGCTGTAGACGGATCGGGAAGAGGCGAAGTTGACAATGGTGTCCACGTCAGGGTGCTTCTCGAAGGCTTTCTCCACGGATTGGTAGACTGGGAGAAGAGTCTCGCTGGTACCCCAGTACATCTTGCTGACGAACTGACCGCCAAAAGTGTAAATGATACCGGCCACGGACGGGGTCGATCTCTTGCAGATGAAATCGAAGTCCAGCATACCCTGGACGGCTTTGGGCTGCATGCCGCTGTCGACGGTGTCAGATTTGCCCATCATCTTGTCCAGTGGATCACTTACTAGACGAAGCATCTCGTCTTGTTGTGGAAGAGGGCATTCTGGGAAGGGCTCAGTCCCCTCGAGGGAGGAGCAAATCGACGAATGTTGTCGTTGGCAGAGAAAGGAGTATCAGAATCTTGACTGTCGCCGTTGGGGATGTCAATCTTAGGCACGCCATTGCTGGCAGCGCCCGCTGTAGCAGAAGGCATAGCGGAGATGCTATCAGGGGAATCTTCACGGACTGGGAGACCCATGGTGTTAGCGGCTGAGGTAGAGAACTTGAGAATGAGACAACAACAGCGCAAATGATGGCAGACAAGAGAGAGTGTCTGGTCGCCTGTCGTCTGGCGAGGAGAGTATAATAGGAGGGGTGTGCAAAGGGGGAAAAAGATTCAAGCAGATCTCGGGGAATCAATGGAAACTTTCAATGAGACTTACAGGAGGAAGGGGTTGTTGTTGGGTTTGTAGGGCAAAAGGGAGAGATTGAAGCAAACTGCGGATGGAAATGAGCAGAGAGATCAAAATCGCCGACGAGGAGAAGAAAAAGATGAGGCCAGTTGAAGTGAAGCCGATGGTGGTGGTGGATGAGATGGTGTTCACTTTCTCAGGGCACAACAAGGGTTGCCAGTGCGCAGTGTGGAGAGCGAAGATGATGCTGAGGGACCACACAGAGGCTGCGACTGGATTAGGGATCGTCTGTTGAGGCAGGTCCGGTTAGTTAGCTGCGCGACCCAACCGTGTGAAGCTCCTGGATGGGCGCCCGAAAATAGGAATGGCGGCCCCCAATATTGTGTTGAGTGCCGCCATCAACAAGCCCGCCACGTCCAGCACATCCCGCTATCGCCCAGCATTCTCTCCGGGCGGTGAGATTTTTAGTGGGGGGGACTGCTGCATGGAGAGCCCACTCGTCCACTGTCGCCACACAAGCCTTTCAGCCCGGGTGCACTATCAGCTGGCCCTAACCGTCTTGGGGCCCCCGGAACTGGGAGAGGCTGAGGCCCCCTTTACCCATATCCGCCGAGTCTGCAGGGAGCGGGCCTCAAGGACTATTGACTTGTCTATCGATTGGAAGGAAAAGATCTTTCTCGCGTGCCAGACTATTCGGAGTCCGGGTCCCGTGTCAAGCGCACGTCGTATCTCGTAGCCCGGTGGAACACCCGTGCATTGTGCAGCCTTTACCTCGTACCCGCCCCTCCTCCTGGGCAACTATCTGTCCAGATTCACCGAAGCTACAACAAAACGCTCAATCGGTGCTCGAAACTGAGCCAACTGGAAATTTGCTGTTGATAGTCACCATTTTTCGGTGTTTGTGTAACCTTGATCCACAGCTTCAGAGAGGTGGTTGAGAACCAGCCGACGAAGGCATTCTGGTGGCAGTTCGGCAATGGACTTTTCTTCAGTCGCCAGTAGAGAACTCCAGGAGCAACGTCACAGGGTCAATATTTTTTTTGGCGGTGACCGACAGTTGGGGATTGTCGGTCAAACACCATGGAGTCGAGGCGACGGCCATGGCGGGCGGTTTGTCCCTGGCGTTGGCGCGGGTTAGCAGCCCTAGCTCCACACCTAAAACGCATGCTGAGATGCCCCTCGATAAGTTTAGCACGCCTAGCCTGGTAGCCCACGCCCACCACCCCTACCCCTGCTCCCAACAACCCACACTCCAGGGCCCTAGGGGGGATCCACCCGAAAAAGTCAAGGGCAGCAATTGTATCCCTCCGAAGACCAACAGTAAACTGTGTGAAGCAGTGAAATCTGGCCCCCAGCTGTCCATACTGTTTCTCCTTACAACTCGACATTCGCACTTTCCATTCGGCAATTCAGACTTGATTTTCTTGTCAATTGTCTTTGCTGTCTTCTTGCTCTTAGATTTCTCTTCTATCTCAAAAAGCCAGGACAACTTGTGCCAACTGACTGCTTCCCCTGAGCCCGTCCTACTCTTACCCCTCACCTCACCGCCGCAACAATGTCAGCAAAGTCCATTCTCGAGGCCGACGGCAAGGCCATTCTCAACTACCACCTGACCCGTGCTCCTGTCATCAAGCCTACTCCCTTGAAGGCTTCTGGTGTCCATAACCCTCCTCCCAAGTTGGCTTCCATCTTCTTCCCTGAAGACGAGGCAGTGTCAACGGTTTTGGACCAAGCTGAAGCCACCTATCCTTGGCTCCTCCAGCCAGGCTCTAAATTCGTTGCAAAGCCAGATCAATTGATCAAGAGAAGAGGAAAGAGTGGCCTTTTGGCCTTGAACAAGCCGTGGGCCGAAGCAAGAAAATGGATCGAGGAGAGAGCCCGCAAGGACGTCAAGGTCGAGCACGTCACGGGGACTCTTTGCCAGTTCCTCGTCGAACCCTTTGTCCCTCATCCCCAAGACACTGAATACTACATCAACATCAACTCCGTGCGAGATGTAAGTGGCAGCAATCGTATGCATGACCTGCATCAGTACATGGGCTAACCGCGACCATCAGGGCGATTGGATCCTCTTCACCCACGAGGGTGGTGTGGATGTCGGCGATGTTGACGCAAAGGCCAAGAAGATCCTGATCCCAGTCGATCTGAAGAAGTTCCCTTCGAACCAAGAGCTGGCTGCAACTTTGTTGCCCGACGTGCCCAAGGGTGTCCACAATGTGCTGATCGACTTCATTGTTCGACTGTACTCGGTGTACGTGGACTGCCAGTTCACCTACCTCGAAATCAACCCCCTGGTCGTCATCCCCAACGCTGCAGGCACCTCCGCCGAAGTCCACTTCCTTGATCTTGCCGCCAAACTCGATCAAACAGCCGACTTTGAGTGCGGTGTCAAATGGGCTATTGCCCGAAGCCCCGCTGCTCTTGGTCTGCCCGGAGTCAAGACCGACGGAAAGGTCACCATCGACGTTGGCCCGCCTATGGAGTTCCCTGCGCCCTTTGGCCGTGAGCTCAGCAAAGAAGAGAAGTACATCGCGGACATGGATGCGAAGACTGGTGCTTCGCTCAAATTGACCGTTCTCAATGCCAAGGGCCGCATCTGGACTTTGGTTGCTGGTGGTGGTGCTTCGGTGGTCTACGCCGACGCTATTGCCTCCGCCGGCTTTGTCAGCGAACTGGCCAATTACGGTGAATACTCCGGCGCCCCAACTGAGACTCAGACGTACAACTATGCGAGAACTGTTCTCGATCTGATGCTCCGAGCACCCACGCACCCTGATGGCAAGGTTCTGTTCATTGGTGGCGGTATTGCCAACTTCACAAACGTCGCTTCAACGTTCAAGGGTGTGATCCGCGCACTCAGGGAGGTGGCCCCTGTCCTCAACGATCACAAGGTTCAAATCTGGGTCCGTCGCGCCGGCCCCAACTACCAGGAAGGTCTCAAGAACATCAAGTCCGTCGGTGAGGAGCTGAAGTTGGACATGCACGTTTACGGCCCAGAGATGCACGTCTCTGGTATCGTACCGTTGGCTCTCCTTGGCAAGACTTCGACGGTCCCCGAATTTGGTGCTTAGATAAGAACATGATTTTTTGATGGTTCCGTGTCTTTTGATCTAGAGCATACCAAGATATCACTACGACGCTTTTGACGATGGATTGGCATGGGGGCGGGCGATGGGAAAAGAGCGGTTGCAGGCTAGGTATGTTTCTTTACCGGAGTTCAACTTGGCGACCCTTGTTGGAAGAGGAAGCATTATGTGCATGGATGCCGTGTACGACAACAGTTCAGCGGTCGTTTCACGTCATGCAGCAGAGGTCATGGCGACTCGAGTAGATGGCCAAGCAAGCGACTTTGTGTAAAGAACAACATTAGACCGAGGCGGTAATGACATTCTGCTTCAAGCAAATCTTTGCTCCGGCGCGTGATCACATTTCTTAGTATAAAGTCAAGACATTTCAACCCTGTTGCTTCATGTTTCAAGTGCTTGTGTTCTAGCGCAGTCCTCATAAATGAAGCAAAGCACGCACGCCTGGAACTCCTTTCCGTGAAGCCATTTTGTACATAGATCGAGTGTCATAAACAACGATCTGGGTTTCACGTCACCCTTGCAATCACATATGTGGCATCTTTTGCGGTCATCCTCATCGCAGGTCTTGAGTCCCGACATGACCGCAATCCCCCAGCCAGCCACTGCTTTTCATTAGACAAGCCCAGGCCCAGAGTTTCAGTGTTGTAGCTGATCTGGTCGAAACAACATGGCTGAACTCCCAATGCAGCACAACATGCCCATGTTTTGTTAGCCTGAAACTGTGGAGTTCCGTAGCTTTTGCTGTCCGTCGTATCGTCTGACATCGTCCAGATCACGTCTACTCCACCAGAACAACCCGCCCCCCACTTAACTCGTCAATGTAGGCCATCTTGCCGCATCCCTGGCTCTTGGTGTGGTCTTGTTCCCTCAACAAGACGGCGAGGACTTCGACGGGCGGCTCCAGTCCCAGGGCGTTTGCGCGCCGCCAGCGTTGGAGGCGAGGGATGCCGATGCACGGGCCGTATTGCGACGAGAGGTCGAAGTGGCGCAGGATCTTTTCGTGGATGGAGAGGTCGGATTGGTGCACTGCCCCGCGGAACACGATCAGCTTTAGGAATCTCCAAACATGTGGAGTTGTCATGGAGATGCCGCATGGATGGGGGACAATGTCGTTGTTTTGGGATGGAAAAGACAATGCAAGGGCGAGAGGATCAACAGTACTCAGGGACAGGCGAGAAGTGAGAAACACATGTTGTAACCGGGGACATACCTCTGGGAGCAAGCCGACTGTCCTCTTCCGCCTGCCAGTATTTCTTCAGCTGCGCATCCGTGACCTTTTCGGCCGCGAGTTCACGGTCGTCCTTGCCTGCAGCAACCTTGGCCTTGTGCTTCCTTCTGGACCTCGCTTTGAGCGACGCCTCCTCTTCCTCCTCCTCTTTTGCGTCTGGCTCTATATCTTGATCTGCTTCCGTTTTCAGATCTCGTGCGTCTTCCTCCTCCTCGATTTCCTCGGGAGCTGATTCATTCTTCACCTCTGCCACCTCCGGCTCCGTTCTCAACCCGTCGTCGGCAACCTCGGCTAGCTTCTTCGCCGAAGCGCTGTGCTCGTCTCGCTGCGCATTTGCGCCCGGCTTCGTCACCCGCGCAGACTTGTTGTTGAATGAGAGGGTGGACTGGAGAGAGTGGCTGGGCCGAGTGGCGGATTTGCGGGTTCGGGGCATCTTGAGGCGCAAGCTGATGTGTTCTGCGGATGACCTGTGGAAGTGATAGAGTGAACCCAAGGCAATTATACAGAGACAGGCAGACGTTTTCTAGAGATGTTGTTCGGAATGAAGTTGTAATTATCAGTGGTGAGACTACCGCCAAAGAGGGGGTCGGGTTGAGAGGTGAGTGACGTTCTTCCGCTGCCTCAGCAACCAGCTATAAGGTTCTGGCTTCGGCCACACTTGTTGCCGCTTATATCTACTTTTATCATACAACGCTGTTCATTGGCCGCTGAGCGCGCGTCTCAATAGAAGCAGCGACTACTCTACGCGTTCTCAATGACAAGTATTTAAGTATCTCGTAGTATCAACTAGTTGGCGAGGCTAGCCGTCTGCCCTAATGTCTACTTGTATACTGAGACCTGGATACCTATTCTACACCACAGTCCAGTGAACCTCTCGGATCTCTCGCCCTGCTCTACTATTTATTCTCTCCATGAGAGTGCCTAAAAGCATCAGCTCAACTCGCCATAGCAATGTTGGTATTGCACAAACACAGCGACTAAAATTACTTCCACGAGTCTTTCTAATTTACAATACTCAAGACATGCGCGGCTTGAAGGGTACATCCTCGGTGCATGTTTTCCCTTTCGTAAACGCGCGTCGTCACCAACGGTACTCCGTCCGTGACTTCAGCACTAACCGCTCGAGGGGTTGTGCCTTGTATTCGATCCTAGGAGGGAAAGGTTAGGAACAGTGTCAGGCGGCAACCATGGGAATAAGAAGGGTTACGTACAGGGGTTAGTCATACAATCCAACATCACGCGCCGTTCAGGCCGAGCAGCTGGTACAGCATGTTGGCAAATTGTTCCTCGTCGTCCTCGACCGCGTCCATCGTGGCGAAATACACTTCTCGCGGCGACAGGGTGTAGTCGAGCATATGCCCAGCAAGGCGAATACCTTGTCGCGGACGTCCATGCACTGCCAGTTACGGAAGATCTCGATCAATGTCTGCAGGCGCGGGCGGCGTGTCCGGATGTTGGTAGTGCGCCTGCTGCCAGATGATGACGCCAGCGTTGCTCTGCATCTCCTTCATGTGGAACTCGTGGTGTGCGAACCAATTCGTGTCTTCAAAGGTCTTGAGTTTGAGGTAGAGAGTCTCGACGGCGCCCCAGTCGAAGCTCTTGGAGCCACAGAAGACCGTGATCCTTTTGGCTCAGCCAAGCTCCCGTATTAGAATTTACTACAAGAACTCAGAGCAAAACTATCACAAACTTAGTTATCCCTCAGGTGCTTTTGGAGAGATATATATAATAGTCAGGAAGTCCTTCAAGTTCGTCCAAGCCTGGCTCCTCATTCCAATCCGGCTCCTCCACTCTCGATCAACGATACTGTACCCCGGGATCGTAGTGAGGCTCCTGTTCGTAGATCAAGTGGCTCCCAAAAAAGAGGTTTACACCTCGCTTCTCTAACGTGTAATATGCTAGATTAATCATGATAGATGTAAACTATATCGACGCTGGGGAGAAACTAATGCACAAGGTCTCATGGAGGAACACCCTACCTATAGTTTCTGTGAGATTTTGACGCCTAAGTCACCTTGTATCCCATCGAAAAGCTCGACAAATGGGTCTCTTGAATAAGAGCATAACTCCCGAAGATCGAGGGCTCCAGACACCAACAACTTCTCGTCGACAACTCTCCATGGACCTTCGTCCTTTTCTTCAGTCGTCGGCCGTCATAGCAGTCTGTCTGGGAGTTAGCGCTCTGCAATATATCTCCCTGGCAGGGGCCGTAGATTGTGGATACGAAGAGGCCGACAGTGAAAGAGTCGGAAACCCCAGTCCGCCAGTGTAGGTCCAGATAAAAGCTTGATTCCATGCCCAAGAACCCCTGAACACCAATGATTCACACTTAACCCATCAAATATAGAGATATTGCGAATGCAAGAAGCGTCATCCTGGTAGCAACAAATCCCTTCCTGCGTTATATAACGATGATTTCGCGTCTTTCGGCCTTTTGTAACAATGGCATCCATGTTTTCATGCAGGCATCAAAGTGTCCTACACGTATGAACACGTCGTCTCGCACTTCGTGCAGCACTAAGCCAGTTATGTCTGGAAGATTGATCCACGAATATTGGCCCTTGTCAACCTTTATTGGTATACAAAAGATGTTTTTCACGGGCATTTCCTCGTCCCAGTGGTCAAAGTAAATATTGCCGCATGATCCTGTTGTAATGCGCATTTCCATGAACATGACTGGTTGATCGTTGCTTTCTATACTAGAGATAACAGCAGACTTCCGTGGCTTTGTTGCTTCGTCCACTCTCCAAGTAGCGCGCAACAAGGGAGCAGTTAAGCGGAGTTGTGTCTCGTGCTCTTTTGTCTCGATGCTGATAAATTGAGTGACCAGAATGTCAACACCGTACTTGAATTTGCAGTCTGCGTAGGTCATCGGCCCTTCAAGAGACATCCATGACCAGGTTGGCGCTCGCTGAATCGACGGGCGTGCTGTGGCACCCTTTGCAGTCCATAGAAGCTCAACCGGCATGAAAATATGCCAAAGGCCGTGGGAATGCGCACCAAAGAATGGGCGAAAAATGTCAATAATACCAGACAGCGCTACTGTCCGATCTGCGTCCTTCGTCAGTTTCATTTCTGTGTAGTAGCCCACTATGACCGCCCAAAGCCCGAATGTTGAATCATTTGGGCTTGTTGTAATCGACGCCTTTCCTGGCGCGGTGGGAAGCTGGAATATCTGACTTTTGTCCCGAAGCCGTCCTTCTAGAATATTAACGTCGAGGATCAGAGCCTCTCCATCGGAGGTCCTGAATCCGAAGTTCGATGCGGGATGTCTCTCATGTAAGATATAGCGAGACACACCACTAGGAAACACTTCCGACGCTCTCATCTCGCCGCAACGCCAAAATAACTGTCCTCGACCGCAATCGAGCGTTCGTCGAGCAAGCAACGCTTCTTGCAATACCCATGCTCGAGTATACAGGATATGGTCGTCGAATATGTCAGTCTCATTAATAAGATATTCTTCCTCTTGAGACTTAGATGGCAGTATCGCAGGTTGTAAGGTGTTCGGGTTGCGGGAGAAAAAGCAGCCTTGAGAATTGTCGGATGCACCCGACGCTGCGATGTTGCACACCGCATTTTTGTATATGTTCCCCATGAGCTTGGCCTCGCGGTCCCAGTCTTCAGGCGAGTCTTGAATAATGCACAGGCTGTCTATCCAGAGGTATAAGAAACCAAGACGCTTTGTGAGACTTACTGCGTCTTGAAAAGTCCTGGGCAAATCATCCCATGCTATGTTGGTTCGAAAAGCAGCTTGATTACAACAGAGGAGTTTGATGGTATCCGACTTGCCCCAGCAATGACTGAGCGTAAGATAAGAGACTCTCTTGGGCATGTCTTCAGCGAGGTGGATTGAAATCTTGTCGTCTCCCAGCCGTAGGAGACGCGATGGCCTAAAAGCGAGGACTCGGTTCTTGTTGCATACGCCGTGGTAGATGAGGCAGTTCTGCAGCCATTTGGCAGCTAGACTCAAGGTATCATCGCATCCAGTATGATTTGATAATTCAGGCAGAAGAAGTAGACGCGGTGTGTCCTGCGCTTCTTGTCCATCGGTGTCGCGGTCAAGCTCTGCAATACGTCAACTAAACACGCGATGGGGTAAAATCCGCAGTTCACTGACCTTGGGCCTTGCATATCCGAAAGCGGCATTCTTGAGCCCGAAGACAATCATGTTTGAAGTTGAATATAAGAGAGTCATGACGCCATGCATAAGTAGTGGCTGGTTCCCAATATTTGAGGTCTTTGACGAAGTCTTTGAGAATGCGAGTCCTTCGCTCCCAGAGAACTGCACAAATGCGGCACCCACTTTCTGCCGATCGCTGTAGGCTCGCCGTTGTGAGATGGTGTTGTTGATCGCGCAGGTAATCTCTTTCTGAGGAGGATATGGCAGTGTTATTACAAGTCTCACAGAAGACCGACGTGCGCCCGTCGAAGACTCCTCTGTCCAGAATTGACGCATTGAGGTAGGCTGGGTCATGCCCATATGCAGCAAATAGAAGCAAGGTTGCCACAGACGTAACAGGAACTGTGTAAAAAAGCACTGCCACGAGTGAGCTAGATTTCGTCCAAGGTAAAGTTTTTAGTAGCAGGAGAGGGTAAGCTTGGAGGACCGCAGCCCACGCAAAGCGAGGGTTGTGACGATAATCCAGCGCTGGAATGAGGCTCTTGTAATGTTGCTGCAAAGCAGCTGAGGCTTGTTCCCACATCAGGTGATAAAGATCCACCTGGATTCCGCTGTGGACCTCAGCGAAAACCGCCTCAAGGCCACCTCTCTTTGTGGCTGCCCACAGAACGGATCCGGCATAGATCAATATCAGCGTCTGCTTGAAATGCCACGGTTTGGCACGAATGACTGAGCCCCGCTGAGGCCCAAGCCTCACCATAAGAGAATGGAGCCCTCGGAAAGCGGACCACGTGGGAAGAAGTTGCAAAATGTAGTTGATATCGACATCCTTCCAGGGTGAGGACAAATGTATTTGCCGTCTGCGAAACAGTCTCCACATCAGTAAAATGGTAGTGCACTGAGCGCCGAGGGAAGCTGCTGGCAGAACAAAAGCTCTGTTCATCCGGGGTATGAACGGAGCCTTAGGACTTTGGGTCAAACTCGACCAGAAGGAGGTAAACGATCCATTGGAGATGCGTATGATGAAGGCTAGTTGAATGATCTGCCACTTCGACTCCGGGATCTCTTGGACCGATCGAAGGATGAATAGCAAAACGTCTGATGGAAGTGACTGTATCATGGCATCTGTTGGACGAGCGTGCTGAACTTCTTTCCCTCGCGTATTGGCGGGCGAATTGAATGCAATTTTCGTCTTGGAGAGCGGAGCCTCAGAGACACATACACTGTGTTTGAACAAGAACGGCCAGGAATCGCATAATGATAGCAGAATGTTGCTCGCGAAAGGAGAACGCGTGTGAGATAGGTGTTCGAGAAGGTAATGCGTGTAGGCCACGTCATGCATTCTTGGACTCCGTGGTCAGCATTCAGGCAACCTCGTGTCGCGGGGGCCAAGGACCTGCATGGCTGTGCTGGCTGAGCCTTAGCGTGGCGACACCACCTCCCCTCCTTTCTTCTTCCTCCCCGCGAGACAAACAAGTACACTTTCAATGATAAGACAAGTTTCTGGTCGCTCAGACCTTCTCTTCAATTCGTCGAGCCTGGGTACTCGTTTTCCCCACAACTGAGGTTCTTTACTTTTGTTAAACCTGCGCGTTGATTGAACAAATCATCTGCGTCTTGGATTCGAAAGATATGGCTGGCCCCCTAGGCCCTTCCTTTCGTCGTCGGATAGCACTGATGGACGAGCCTACACAGTCGCAAATCAATCACTTGCTTCAGCTGGAGAGCTCGGACGAATTCGATCAAGTGCGTCCTCGTAGCGAACAGGGTGGGCTCTTTTGCATGTATGTGCCTGAGAGCAGGACTTCTGAAGCCTTGCAGTACGGATCAGATGTCGACATAGTCGCCGTTCACGGTCTAGGGGGTGATCCCTATCGGACTTGGCAGCATGAGAATGGTTTCAATTGGCTACAGCGCCTTCACGAGGAGTTGTCTGGTGTCAGAGTTTACACCTTTGGATATGAATCCGGCATGGCCTTTTCGGGCGGTCTAAAGGGCCTCAACGATCACGCCAGGTATCTCCTGTATCTCATCAAACGAGCGAGGCCCAGCTATGCAGTAAGCTGCCTACGTTGCCCAGACACATTTCACTTCATTCGCACTGAGATGCTGACGAGTGGTAGGAGCAAAAACGAAAGGTTGTGTTCGTGTGCCACGGTATGGGCGGACTTCTTGTTAAACAAGTTCGTGCTTCGAGCACACTCGAGCTTTCCCATACTGACCTATCGATATAGGCACTACTGCTGGCGAATAATGAGAGAGGTATCTTTGGATCTCTTCAGGAAGCCATCTGCGGCATTCTTTTCTTTAGCACTCCACGTGCCGGGGCGAGAACCCAAGACTACGAAGCAGTCTTGTGTCAAATGGCTGATGCGATTGTCTTTCATACTCCAGCCGAGAAGCTTATGGAAAATTTTCGAACAACGTTGCTGGAATCACTGCGGAACATTGCTGAGGGTCTTTCCGAATTGGAAGATCAATTTCGTAAATGTGTCCAGGGCATCCATCTTAGTTCCTTCATCGAAAAATCCCTCTTACCCGACATGTCGAATATGGTTGTGTCCCAAAGTCCTATCTATGCTTTCTTCTGCTAATGTTGTGTAGTTAGTCGACGAATACAGCGGCCGGTATGGGAGGCTAATACCACTGCTTGACCATGATCACCGCCAAATCTGCAAACACCCATCATTTGCCAGTCCAGGCATGGGAAATATCTTGAGCGAGCTGAGAGATATCGCTCAACATAAAAGTGCAGCCCTTGCAGGCTCGTGGGTTCCGGCGCTGGTTATAGAGCCCCAAGATGAATCCGCTGCTGTGAAAACGGCCGCATCACTCCGGAATGAGGCTTTGTTACGAGCAGCTGCTACTGGAAACATTAGAGCGCTCGAGCGTTTGATCGACAAAGGCGCAGATTTCAACACAAGCAACTCGCAAAGCGAAACAGCATTACTTCTTGCCTGCCAGTATGGCTACGCCGACATAGCGCTACGGCTTCTTGACGCGGGGGCGGACGTAAATGGATGTGATATACGAGGAAAGTCGCCGTTACATTTCGCTTCAGGAAGAAGCGACAGCGAGCTGGCGTTGAGGATTCTCAATCAAGGTGCCAATCCGAATCTTGCGGACAAAAGTAGCTCCACACCACTGCATTGCGCGGCGGAATATGGAAATGCCGCCATAGTCAAACACCTCCTCGATCATGGCGCAAATTGCTTCATCAGAAATAGCCTGGACGAGTTACCTGCCAGAATCGCAAGGAAAAGCCATCAACTCGAGGCCATGAGGGTGCTACACAGCCATGCTCAAAACTTGAATCAGGAAAGTTGCCTTCAATTGTACCATTTCGAGCCATAGTAACTGATAAAACAGGCATCTGCGATCATACCTGGGTCATATGCAACTACTGGACGACTTACTTCGTCTGAGGCAACTGCCAGATATATGGCGCATTCTTTCCCATCGGCAATTCTCGTCTCGTTCGATGAGGACAGAACTATTAAAAAGAATGCATCGGAACTATCCAAACTGGCTGAACGCGGAGAATTGAGAGCAGTCGAAGAACTGCTCGATCAGGGCATCATGCCCACTGCTGAGGCTTTGTACCTCGCTGCAAACGAAGGCCATTCTGATGTGGTCCAGATCCTAGCTGACGTTGTGGATGATATCGATGCTGCCGTAGGGTTTTGCGGAAATGCGTTATGCGCTGCCGCTGCTCGATCACGCAATCACGACTGTCTCAAAGTACTGCTCGAGAAAGGTGCCGATGTCAATTGGCTTGGTGGCCATTACGGCTGCGCACTTCAAACGGCTACGGCAAACTACAGATTAGACAACGTTATATTGCTGCTCAAACACGGCGCCGATGTGAATGCACAGTGCGGACACTATGGTAACGTGATGACAGCCGCAGCACGACATGCCACTCACTTTATTGAGATGAGTAGAATGTTCCTCGAACACGGTGCTGATATCAATGCCCAGGGTCCAGGCGTGTATGGTAATCCACTGCAAACAGCTGTATGGTTGAAGCACCAGGACTCTGTCCGGTTCTTATTGCATAATGGTGCGAGTCCGACAATGCAAGGGCGATTTGGTTCGGCAATGGATATTGCTGAAGGTAATGCATTTCGGAACACTTCTGACAAGGATGCAGAAGATAGGATTAAATGGCTGTTGAATGGCGAAGTCTCTGCTGAGCTCGACGAATCACGTTGAAAATCCATTGATCGCCCATGGGTGATGAAGCATGCTACGATGCCTTGTTCGACATCTTAATGGCTGAAGCCCTTTGACTGCTATGGATTCGCAAAACCCACAATCTCCACA
Source organism: Cladophialophora immunda (assembly GCF_000835495.1). Lineage (NCBI taxonomy): Eukaryota > Fungi > Ascomycota > Eurotiomycetes > Chaetothyriales > Herpotrichiellaceae > Cladophialophora > Cladophialophora immunda. Next base: position 615,515 of record NW_015622541.1, read on the forward strand.
AAGGCACATCTATCTGCTCCATTCGAGCTCGTCGGAAACTGCACCGGTAAGTGCTAAATCATAGTTGACGGTTCGCTGAATTTGTGGAGTGTTGCAGCAGTTTTCCTCAGAGGAGCCGCTCCTCCAATTTGGTGCATAGTTCTATGGCGAGGTACCGCAAGGGCCGGATGAAAGTCCCCTCAGAAGCGCAATCGGGCTCCTAATTGCAAACTAAAACTCTCACAAAACAGAGGTTCAAACCTCAAATTTCTACAGCATGCAATTCTAGTTCGATAGGAATGGATGCAAACTACTTCGTCCTCGGAAGAGGCATTGGGTCACGGGTGATGCCGGCGCAGGGGCGCAACTTCGGCCAGCCGCTGTCCTCTTCAGCCAGCAAACTCGCGACGCCTTTCCCCCTGTCGTGTTTGATCTCAGCCATCCCGCAATTGCGACTTCGGCAAACCACCTTTTTCTATTCCATCCTAACGAAACACTCTTGACCGTGCAGCATAATCTGCAACCTGACACGCTAAGCCTCAATGAATGCACCTGATATCTGTGACTTCAGATCTCCCGTGTGCCTTTTCCAACCTTTGGACTTGCACAAACAGCAGACAAGATCATTGAGAGTCGTCAAACGTGAGAAAAGCAACAAACAACCTGCACCATTTCGTTTATTTTTCGAACACAAGCATGTTTCCTTGCACGATCCGCCGCTATATATTGCAATATCCTACGAATGCAACGCGCCTATATGGTGACAGCGACCACATCTATCTACTTAAATGGAATACAGACCTCTATTAGGCCTAATCTACTTCTATATTTCTGGACTGTGCTTACAGAGACACATAATACTCGTCACCGGCACTAGTGCGACTCTCTATATATCGATGCACAGAAAAATTTCGAGCGCGGTCAGCATGTCGAATTAATGTCTTTTATCTTTGCGAAGGCCGGATACACCTATATATGGCTTGGCCCAGAACATGGCGATGGGCTTGAAATACAGTCATTTCTGAAAGAATTATAACATATGCCATTGAACTGGAAGGACCTCGGTAAATGGTCCGAAAATCGATGCAACTTGAATTATGTCAACAAGTGGTTACAGCAGGAAACGTAACATCCCTCCTCTCATCGGCGTGCGCAGCTCTCGCGAGAAGCCGGACCTTCTTCTCCTCAAGCGAACCCGCAAAGCGCGCCAGGTCCCGCCGCGTTGAAGCTGTCAAATTAGGCGCCATTTGTACAGCGACTGTATCTGCTAGTAAATCACCACTCCATTGTTAGAGCTCCGGTTTGTAAAAGTACGAAGATGATCCAAAAACGTTCTGAAAATTCCGCTGCCAAGCCACCAGCCGAATGGCCGCGTCCTCCACGTGCTTGCCAAGCACGGAATTCAGGAAGACGCCTTCACGTAAGCCGCTGAGCCCCGCTTTCCCGGCTTTCAACGTCCGGAGGCTCGTTGATCCTGCTCATTCTTTGAATTTTGCCTGTGCTCGAACGAGCCAAATGGATATGCCGTCATCTATACGCTCTAACTCGCCTCGGATGCGGAAAGAGAGGAAGACGGCCAACGCATGCGTCGAGTGCTACCGGCGAAAACAGAAGGTTTATCAAATCAAACCCCTGCCAACGATTTTCTAGCCCTCACATACTGGCATAGTGCGATCGCAAGCAGCCCTGCAGTAATTGTGTCGGCCGGAATGTTACTCCTAAATGCCATTACAGCAACCCAAGAATGTAAGTAGTGGCATGGACATGATTGCTCGTTGTTCGCCGGAAATCTGAATCAAGAGCTGACCATACGATCATTTTGACCTGCTGATAGATCAGGCACTACGGAAGAGGCAATCGGCACCCGGATCGTGCAAGCACCAGCACCACCAGATGGAACACCTGAATTTACTACAGCAGTAGAGCCACAGGCGGCCGATCTGGGCTACTCGTCTACTGCCGGCAGTAACGCCTTGGTGGATTTCAAAGAGGTAGGCGTTCTCTCTATTCTACCAAAGAAATATTCAGGTTAGCTATTAACTGATGAGCGCTAGCTTTTCCAGAAAGAGAATGGGCTTGACGCCGTTCCGCGCGCTCATCATCACCCGTTTCACCAGTCTGAAGCATTTGCCACATCAAGTGCGGCCAATACCCGACTTCCTTCCAGGGTGGCCACAATCAAGCTAGTGGAAGTTTTCTTCGACGAAGTCAACTGGCAGTACTTCATTCTCGAAAAGCAATACTTTGACTCCTTAGTTATCTGCTGGTATGGAACCAATGTTGAGACCTTGTCGCACCTCAGCTATGAAGAACTCGCGAGAGAGCTTTACTACTTTCCGGCATTACTGTTCCAGGTTTTGGGCCTGGCGATACAGGGTCTACCGCTCAACTCGCCTGTCTGGGAATTCTTATCGCAGGCCGATATGAATTTGTGCCAGAAATACAGTGACATTGGGGAGGAGCTGATGATCCAGGCCCAAAGAGAAAATGTGGCTCTTACAACAGTTCAAGCAGATTTTCTAAGGGCATCTTGGTTGAAGAACATTGGAAAGGGTGTAGAAGCTTGGCGTAGCATAGGAAATGCAATCCGGTGGAGTTGCACACAATTGATCCCGTCGTTTGCAAACTGACAGACAACCAGATCCGCACAAGAGCTCGAGCTTCATCGCCACAAAAATGCCCACGAACAAGGTTTGAGTACTCCTGGCACAACACTTAGCCGCATGTGGTACGAAGAGTATAAGCGACGGCTGTGGATGAACTTGTGTACATGGGACGCGTGAGTTTCGGCGTGGTTATCAGCATGCTCTTACTGACTTTCTGATCCCGACAGTTTGACTGCAATGATACTTGGTCGCCCCAGGGCTATCCATCCCGATGATTGCGACGTGGAGGAGCCAACTGAGTGCAATATCCCACAAGATCCATCCACCTGTGCCCCGGGCACTCAAGAAGCTATTGTGGGACGAGACAGGCCTAACACTGTGTCCAACAATCTATTCCTGTACCGACTCTCGAGTGTGTGGCATACTATGAAAGCGCTGAAAGCCGATAGATCTTATCTACAGGATTACTCCATCGTTGAACAACTTCATGACCAGGTGAACCGTATAATGAACCGGCTGCCACTGACGCTTCGACATGAGCACCCCAACTTATCATGGGACAATCAATACCCATACCTACGCCAACAGAGAGAGGACATTCTCACCAAAGCCAATCTAATGCTAATAGCAATACACCGTCCACACATGAAGTACCGGGCCGAGGCACGGCGCGCCGCATTACAAGCTGCGATCGTGATATTAGACTCACAGCATCGATCATTTATGATGGCCAGGCCACACCAATATAAGCTATTTGGACTGTCCTTCTACACCATCGACGCATCGCTGTTGCTCTCGGTTATGGCGGCTAGGTATCTACCACAAAAGGACAGCGAGGTCATGGTGAAGATCGATTATGTCTTGCACCAAGCTATAAATAGACTGAGTGCAATGCATTCATACAGCCCAATTGCACGCTCTGGTCTCACTATCCTTGGACAGTGTTATCATGTTCTACGGAAGCGCCTGGAGTGCAATACTGCCACATTGGATTCTCTAAAGGCCACGGCCACCGACCTTGGAAATCTCGAGCAGGAGTTTGAAGTCGACGTGGTGAAAGATAGCTTGTCCGAAAGGCGGCCACGTCCGCCGCATCAGCAATACCAACAGCATAACCAGCAAGAGTCGGTATCGAACGCTCCAATATCTTTACCTAGCGGATGCTCCGCATCGAGTCCTCCAATATCAAGTGAGCCAAATTCGTCGCAAAGTGGTTGGACTTTTGACACAACTGCGGATGCGGGATTTGTGGCTACAACTGCCGTTCAGCCATCTCCACATCTTGGTCCGTGGACCACAGACTTTGACGAGACGTACTGGCTGAGCATGATCAATGAGATCCCCGACGTACCGAATACAGATCCCACAGAAACTGTCCAGATAGGCGGAACCGTTGACGCAGCCGCTCTGGAGTACAACACTGTTTGGAATCAAATTCAGTTCTTTGAGTAAAGCACCTAAAGTGTTTTGCCTTGGCCTAGCTTGGAGCCTTAAGGGATCAAAGAAGGTGACGAAGAGAACTGATGCTGGATTGAGACTCTATCCCTGACCCCACTATTAACACACAAGTTGTTATTTGTCTCAAGGCAAATGTTCCTTGAAAAATGCTGCAATATCTTGTACCGCAGGGTCAACAAATGGAAGTTTGTCGTAAAAGTCCATGTGAGTGCCTTTAGAGACCACAATTTTCTTGGTCACACCACCAACCAATTTGTCCAGCTTCTCCGTATGCCATCTGGAGCCTGCGTCCTCACCAACGATCAGTAAAGTCGGCTGCTTTAAAAAGATGTCTGCGAGATGGAAGGCGTCGAAGGTGAGGACGCGCGGAAAACTGTCGTATAACATCTTATTCGCCGCTCGTGGATGCTGGCATCTCGGAGTGAGATAGTAATTGTATGCTTCTTTCAGATCGTACGGAGTCTTTTCGTCGGGCTGTGGTGGCACGTACGGAGCAGCGGCACGTTCGGCGCCCGTGGTGACCTCGGCGGTGATCTGTTGAGCCGCCTTCTTCAATGAATCCACGTGCTGCGAAGGATCCTCGTCGCCGTACCAACCTAAACGAGCCGAGTCGCCGATGTTTACCATACTGACGGTGGCAACGGCTTTGAGGCGCTGATCCGCCTTTGCAGCAGCCACAGCGTAGCCACCTCCAGCACAAATCCCCAGAACTGCGACTTTCTCAGGGTCAACGTTGTCTTGACGTTGAAGATAGTCGACCACCGCCCAGACATCGCTGACTCTTGCCGCGGGATCCTCCAGGAAGTGAGGCTCTCCTCCGCTCTCGCCCTGGTAGGAGGCGTCATAGCAGACAGCGACAAAGCCTTCTCCGGCAAGTTTTTTGGCGTAAAGTTGCGCTGTTTGCTCCTTGACACCGCCGCCAGGGTGGACAACAACAACGGCAGGTCCCTTTGCCGAAGCGTTCACAGAGGGTCTGAACAAAAGGCCGGCCAGCTGGAGGGGGCCTTTTTCGATGGAGATTGCAGACATGGTAGAAGTAATTCGCAGATGGATGATGTTGGTGGAATTTCGTCACTGACGATTGGGGAGAACTGTGAGCACCACGGATTTACAAGAAGAAATATATATAGCATGTGCAAGATTGTGTTTTCGGTCTACACTGGTTCTCTGCGGCCGGTGCAGTTGCAACCCCCAGAAGACCACGACGGAGATACAAGTGGGTCAAGGTTGGGGATGGCCAATAGGGAGACCTGTAACTTGGGCTTCAGGTCCGAGGGACTTTCGGACTAGCGCATCGGGACATCGGACTAGCACACAATTGTCGCCAGGGCCTGAATCGAGGACCCTCACTCGGACGAGGAGGGTTCCACCTCGTAGATATTTCGCGGTCTATTCGCAAGTCCTTGTCGTCTCTGTTGTTGCAGATCTTCGATCTGCCTCGAATGGACTCGTGTAAGGGGCGAAGCCACCTGCTGAAATTGCCTCGTATTGGCATAGAATGACATCATGGGGACTGAGGTGTCATTGCTTGCTCTCGAAGGTTTCGGTTTTAATTGCCTTGTCTCCCATTTCCGTGTAAGTGGTTGGAGACCGGCGTGAGGCACATAATATAAGAACCGTGGCACCTGCAGGATCATGCCCAAAGCACGAAGATCGCCAATTCGAAAGCCCCAGACAGTCCAAAGAGCAAGAAAGAAAACACAATGGTTCCAACCACATCCCCTGAGAATGTCTCGTTCCCGTCGTGCAGTCTGAAACTCGCTGCGCATTTCTATCACCCTGCGCAAGGCTCTCCAGACAGATCTGGAGCCGCTATTGTCATTAGTCACCCATGGACTTCCATTAAAGAGCAATCTCCAGCAAACTACGCCCGCTTGCTCAGTCAAGTTGGCTTCTTCTGTCTCGCCTTCGACGCTGCATATCAAGGAGAATCGGAGGGCGAGCCCAGAAACCTAGAAGACCCCTATCAGCGGGTCGAAGATATAAAATCCGCGGTCACATTCCTCATCGGGCGCAAAGAAGTCAACCCTGAGAAGATCGGAGTGCTAGGTATCTGCGCATCTGGTGGCTATGCACCGTTTGCCACGCAGACAGATCTCCGCATTAAAGCATGTGCCACCGTCGCTGCCGTGTGCGTCGGCACCATGGCCCGTCGAGGTTTCGAAAAGGACACCTCAAATATGTCCATCTTGCAAGGTCAGCTTGAAAACGCGGCAAAGGACCGCAACAGCGATGTCGGCGGTGAAAAAGTTCCTATAGTTCACCTTCTGCCAGAGAAAATCGAAGACGTACCGGCCGATCTGCCTGAGCCGTTCAAGGACTTGGCCAACTACTATCGCACACCAAGGGCGTATCATCCGCGAGCCACTAACACTTGTCTCCCGAGGAGTTGGGATATCATGGCGAACTTTGATGCCTTTCATTTCAACGAAATGATTGCACCCAGGCCCCTCTTGATGATCACCGGCACGAAAGCAGCGACGAAGTGGTATAGCGAGGATGGCGTGGCCAAAGCGCGGGAGCCGAAAGAATTATACGTTGTAGATGGCCTGACACATGCCGATTTGTATGATCACGTTGACGAGGCTGGGTCGAAGCTCGCCGAGTTCTTCAGATCAGCGTTAGCTTGAGTAGTAGCCTTTTCTCGGATTCTGAGATAGGGTCTCATCATCCAATTCTTTATGATATAGATTGTCTTGCTTCACCACAAGAGGTCTACCGGCCCTATTTTCAAGTGTAAATCCTCACCGTAATGGATGAAAGATGTTCCGATGAGGCTCGTGGGAGGGGTAACCTGCACAGCAGATAAGATCTGGCTCGACTTGTTAGCATAGGGCCGATATGCTCCCCAGTCCAGTTCCACAATTGTGACGCAGCTCAATAAGCCGACGATGTCGGATCTCTTACTCAGTGCAGCAGGAGGTTCTATTGCATGAGTAGTCGCGTGGGTTGAAAGGCCTCAACTCTCTGTAGTTTCACGCTCAGAACCTAAACTTGATCGGGTCTTTACAAGCAGAGTGACCATCCTCCTAAAATTTAAGCCCGAGAATCTTATCGATAATTGGGCGATATCTTGGGGCCTACTATCGCTCATTGGGCTAGGTTCAACTCACTTATTCGTTAGCTCCCAGAACGAGACTATCACAGTATATTTGAAGAGGAGGGTAGTTTCGGGAAAGACTATAAGACGCGTCATCATACAGACACATACATATCATATGCGAGAACACGTGAATCCTGTCACGTTGCTCAAAGTCTGCTTTTCTTCTTTTGTTTCGATTGTCGCTCCAGAGCGAATTGCTTGCTTGCCTGTTTCGGCTCTCCACTGGGGATTCTCTCGTTGTGGAAAGCGTTGCATTCGCGATCGTTTGCTTCCAGCAGATCACGCAATATCGGCCTCTTCATCAAAAGTTTCGTCGTTCGCAGTGATCCTGGCGGCGACTCGACAATTGCTTTGCTCGTTCGGAGCACTGCCTGGAGGAATCCGTCCTTTGGGAGGATTTTGCTAATCAATCCAAGCTTTTCTGCTTGACTGGCGTCGATTCGTTCTCCAGCCAGGCATAAAAGCGCTGCCTTCTGGTGTCCCATCATTCTGGGAAATGTTATGCTTGAACATGCCTCTGTAGTCATGCCCCATTTCACAAATGGTGTGAAAAAGTAGGCATCCGGGACACAATAGACCAGATCGAAGAGTGCGAGACTGGTCGCGCCGAACCCAACTGCAGGACCATTTACCGCGGCCACCAGAATCTTTTCGGACAGAATAAAGAGCTTGTTCAGTTGATGAAAATCAGACCCTATGGCGAAGGACATGCCGGCAGATTGCACGAGTTCCATCCCTGTGCAGAAGAACCTGCCTGCTCCAGTCAGGACAATAACGCGCACCGCCTGCTGCTTGCTTGCCCAATCCATGATTCTGACCATTTCAGCAAGGAGAACGGGGTGCAGTGAGTTTCCAGATTCTGGCTTGTTATACTTGATCAGCAACAGGCCGTCGCTTTCTGTGCTCACAGACACATATCGATAACTGCTTGAGGCCATGGCGGGGATAGAAGGTTGCTGAAGTTGGCCGCGATGGGAAACAGGGAGACGAGGCCCCCTTCACATGAAACTGTGTGCGTGGGATTTGCTTACCCGGCAACAATTGGAAGGTTGCTCGATCTGCAAAGTGCTCTGAGAGTTCCAGGCTGGGCCCAAAAAAGGACTTCACAGGCAGTACAATTAAATCTGCGAAGTGTCTCCGGGACCTGAAAAGCGACAACGGACGGGACGGGCGGGCTAAGGCTCTGCCACAACTAGCTCTATGCGCAAATTACGATTCACATGGGGCAACGAACGTATCAAGGCGGTCGTGATGGCCGGCCTTCAGCTAGGCTCGATTCCTGCATCTGGATGGAATGCCTTGGTCGTCTAGGCGTTTGCCCCAAAGCAAGTCAGTTGCTGAAGCTGGCTGTAGGCATCGTTGCAACCACTAACGCCCGCTGGCATCCAGGCTCCCATGGGAGAGACTTTAGCCTGTGAGTCTGAGAGCACTGCCGGAAACGACTCGCTGTGAGACTGGTTAGCGTCTTATCATACGTGCTTCGTGCCTTTGCCTCCGTTCGTATTTGTTACTCTATGGTCCATATATGCATTATATGCCACTAATGCCATACATCTCGTCGTCCCACACCCATGACCCAACTCACATCGTTTTCGTACGCCAGTGCTTCCAGAGAGTTAAGGAAGGCCAAGTAGCGGCTGTTTGGCTGGAAGTCCAAGCGCCCATCCCATCCTGCGCCACCAGCTTCCGACGCCGTCCCCACCCCGAGCACCGCGAACAAGCCATCGCTAAATGTAAGTGCCACTGAGCCGGACCTTAGCATGAGCTTTGACTATACCGGAAGTCTAGAGGTCGGGAGAGTAACGGTTGGAGGAGATAGTCCCTGACACAATGAATCAACGACCATCCCGTGATAGATACATTAAAGAGATTGGTGGTGATCAGCTCACTTTTCTTGCGAACGGATAGACACCAACACCAGCTGCGAGTGGTCAAAATGGCAAATGAAAACAATATGTTCATTCCACGCCCCGAGCGCTTCAATTTCACCACGGAAGTCGTTGATCAATGGGCAACGGAGCATCCTCAGCGCGAGGCGATGTACTGGGTGTCACAGGATTTTTCTATACAACGCTCGTTAACATTTCAGTATTTTTCAATCCAATCTTCTCGAGTCGCAGTTTTGCTCAAGGAAGCGGGAGTCGAGCAGAGCGATGTTGCAGTTGTTATACTCCACAAAGTCGTCGCATGGTAAGTACAGATCACACGCACGCGCAGCTGAGGTGTACGCAAGTTCTTACGAATTTTCAGGTGGGAAATCGCCCTTGCATGCATTCGAAGCGGAATCATTCTTTCCCCATCACCAACCCTCGTATCCGAATCGGACATTCGCTACCGTTGTAACAAGAGCAAGGCAAAGGTGTTCATCGGTGATCAAGCCAGTATCCGGAAATTCCTTGCTGTCCGCTCGCATTGTCCGACTGTGAAGACCATCATTACAGTCGGCGGCCAAAGTGATGCAAACATCTTGTCGTACTATGAAGCGTTGAAGTCAATTCCACACGATGTCGCATCAGGCTCAGTATCTCTCCCTTGGGACAGTCCCGCTTTGATGTACTTCACGTCAGGGACATCCGGGCCACCAAAAATGGTTATTCATAACCAAATTTCCTTCCCCCTTGGTAAGCTCATTGCCGCGGACCGGCATCCCACCCCGTTCTCTCACAACGAAAGGAACTCCGGCCCATACTGAACTTTGTAGCTCTTGGCAACACCGGCAAATACTGGCTACTGCTAGGAGGAGGAAAGCTGTTTTGGAACACGGCAGATCAAGGTAGGAAGAAAACCACGTTTGGCAAGGTCTTGTTGACAAAGAGTCCAGGATGGGCAAAAGCGTCTTATTCGTTCTTTGGAGCGTGGAACTGCGGCGCCAGCCTCTTTATCTTCGATGATCGCTTACCATTCAACGCAAACCGACTCTTAGAAGTACTGCATCGCTTTCCGATTACTACATTGTGTGCTCCCCCTTTGGCATGGCGCCACTTTGTCCTTTCCGAGGCCAAGGCCAAATATCTGTCACATCCACCGAAGGCTCTTTCGCACTGCGTTGCCGCTGGTGAAGCACTCAATGCCGAGGTCATTCGGCAATGGAAACAACTTTCTGGTCTCTCAATTCACGATGGCTACGGGCAGACAGAGACGATCCTGCTCTGTGGTAATTTCAGCGGCTGTCCGATCCGGCCAGGCTCTATGGGCAAGCCGGCTCCGGGTATTCCTCTGACCATTATTGACGCCAATGCTAGGGAGTGCGCACCTCACGAAGAGGGTAATATAGCTGTCAAATTAAGCCATCCAAGCGACCCCTGTAACTTCTTTGGTGTTTTCGACGGTTACCTGAATGAAGACGGTAGTGTTTCGAGGAAAGAGCAGACTTTCTCCGTGGGTGAAGTTCGACAGACTTGGTACGTCACTGGTGACAAGGCCAAGAAGGATGAAGAGGGCTATTTTTGGTTCATTGGCAGATCTGACGACGTCATAAACTCTTCTGGATATCGGATAGGTGAGACTCTGGAAACTGGTGATTGATGCATTGAGGTAATCCAACTCTCCTACAGGTCCGTTTGAAGTCGAATCAACGCTGAAACTGCATCCTGCCGTTGCAGAGTCTGCCGTTATCTCATCACCTCATCCCGACCGGGGGGAGGTCGTCAAAGCATTTGTCGTGTTGGCAGCCGATTATACCAGACTGGGCGAGAAGGAGTTGGAGAGTTTGGGCAAGGAGTTGCAGACATTTTGCAGAACACACGCAGCGCCTTACAAGTATCCTCGTCGGATACAATTCGTGGATGAGAATTTCCTGCCAAAGACTGTGTCTGGAAAGATTCAGAGAAATCTGTTGAGAAAGATGGAGTGGAAGGATCACCAGCTCAAGTTGTAGACTTTAAAATGGAGTGAAGTGTCGATAGTGGTGGCGGAGTGCCGCAACCTCGCCGTAAAGAACCCCTGAGCTGTCCAATCAAGGAGGATTTCGTATTCAGATCGTCGCTGGCCGACGAGCCAGTGAGATGTCGTCACAGAAGAGGTTCGCCGCGATGGTCCGTGGCGCATGTAATGACCAGTTTCTAATCTGTGAACCGTTCGCAGTGGTCATTCTTTGGTTGACTGCAACGGAAGATGCACATTTTCCGACCATCATCTTCTGCATTTATTCCCGCTCAGTCTCTCCGGGTGGCGGGGAGAAGGCGGTGCTGGAGAAGCAGATGGAAATGCTGAAGCAGCTTTGGAATCGGCACTGAGGCGTGTTTTTTTGGTTGCCATCACAACGGCAATTACCTACTGTCATGGACCAGATTCGTCTGAGAAAAGGGAGCGAATCTTGGGGAGCCGAACCAAGGCGAGCTGGAGAAGAAATTTTTCTTTGGAAAAATGTCGTTCACGTCACTTAGATCATACGCGTGGACTTTTGACCTCCAGGAGAAAGTTAAAGAAACTTCCCCAATCAAAAACACTCCGTCCCGACATCTTTCATGGGCAGAAAAGAAACGATCTTCATCTCCCCTCTCTTCGGTTACTTGGCGAGGCAGCTGGAGTCGTGGCTGCTTGTATATAAGAATTCGTCGTTGCCGCAAGTGGCCATGGCAAAATTCGGTGCTGGTCATGGATGATGCATTCCTTTCTCGATATGCCTTCCACCCATCAGAGAGCGCCCCACCATAGCGGTCCTGGTGTTCGGTAGCATCCTGTGAGCAGTCACGACCACCCTTTCGTGGCTATTGGCGAAGGGACAGACTGCAGCGCCACATGAGAAACGAACATGCCCCGGAACTACTCGGTAGGTAGTACGACTTGGTAATGACAATCAAGTGGGCAAGGTCCCTATCATCACTTACATCCATTCTTGCTCTATCTTGCCTCTGTTCAGTGAATTGCGTGACTACACGAACACATGATCAGATGAGACTTCAAGCCTCTCGATGTCTATTTTCGAGGTAGAAAAACAAAAATCGTCGGGAAGTCGGCTTGACTCTAAAAATGATCGAACGCATCACGGTCTTCTACGGTCGGCGTGACGCTATTCGAACACCTTCTCTGAACTTCTCCGATGTCTGGTAGAGTACTTGTGACGTGGATTTTCGGTGACCACAACTGCCGGACTATCGCAGGGCTCTTGCAATGTGGAACAGCAACTTAGGCGCAATCAAGGGACTTCGACGAGATCATTGAGGATACGTCTGCAAAAGATGAGACATGGGAGATATAAGGAAGTGTGCCTTTGAACTTCTCAACTGTCAGGCTAGAAGAATCGCACACTGCCTCCAACTGCCAACGGGCATTATCCTTGAGGAAGTAGGGAACGGCGTAGCGTTGGCTCTGTCGGCCCAAACCAACAACTGAAGCTCGTAATATGTTGCTAGTGTTAGGGATGGCCTAATCTGATAGGCAGAACGCGGCGGTTCCGGGGTTTTATAGTATTAAGTCTTCCCTTGACAATCAGTCGTAACGGTAGTAAACTCGAAGCATGAGAGAAGGATGCTTCTCTCATACGCGTAGCTGACTATCTCTAATCTAGCTATAATTTAGTGCTTGGCGATCTTGGTATTCGTGATAGAAGGTGAGTGCTACGGGTATCTATATAGTTATTCGCCGCTTAGTGTGTCCTCGTTTAACCTTCCGCCCGCGCGAATATGGCCGTAGGCCATAGGGCGAATCATAACACTAGTAAATAAAGGGTTAAGGATTTAATTTCACAAACCCCCCCGGAAGATTATCCGATGGGTAATAAGAGATATTCGATCTTAACATTCCTTAGTGTGCATCGTATAAAAACCTTGGTATTCTTCGATACACACTATCGAGTAGGGTAGTAGGGGGTTTTCTAGATCGCCTTTTCTTTTCCCTAACGCACTCACGGTGCCAATCACTGACAAGTCCACCCCGAGGGATCTCTGGGATTGCCTTTGCCATTCCAGACCTGCTTCTTTGGATAGAGGCAGAGGGGTCTTGCCCACGTCTGGCCGGTGGCATCTGGAAGGCTGACAGCATCCAACGTGTCTGGCGCCTGACCTTCCTCCACCCACTTGACCAGGGCGTCGAGACCTGTCAATGGGTACGGGCCAGGTCCCATCGCGCAGTGAGGGAGGCCTGGAGCCTCGAAGAACCGGTAGTAGTCAGATGTTTGGACCCTAAGGGAGCGGTCTCGCGCCAAAACGCGTTCGTAGTAGTCCACGGTGCCGTTGGGAGCAATGTACTGGTCGTTCCCGCCGTGCCAAGTCAGGAGTTTGCCTCCACGCTTGCGGAAGTCGTCAAGGTTGGAGGACGCGGTTTCCAGCCAGTCCGTAAAGGTCACGAGCGAGAGCTTGAAGATCTCGTCGTAAGCCTCGCGAGAGGTGATGTTGGCCATAAACGACCATGGCGGGACTGGTCCGCTGGCAGCGTGGGTCTTGAGGTTGTCTTCGGGGACCGCGTAGATGAATTTCCGGATCCAATTCTCCCCCAGCAAGAGAGGTACGGCTGTGCAATTAAAGCGCGAGTCGGACTCGCCGCTGGCGTCGGCGAGCTCACAGGTGGTGTTGCCTGTCACGGAAATATCCGCCCCACGTCCATAGCCATACCACTCAAAGAGGCCATCTGCTGAAGTCGATCCTTGCCACGTCAGATTCATCATGGTTGCAGCTCCTTGAGAGATTTTGACCTTGTAGGTAGTGACGTTTGTGTCTGTGTCTGTGTCAACGAGCTGTCCGGTTTCGTCACAGTTAATCTCCTGGCCGACCACGGTGGTGGCGTCGAAGTGGCAGAGATCGTTTCTGCTGATGACACCGTCCACGACACCATCGAGGCCGTCACATGCCTTGACCGCCGCCGTGGTGATGGCGGCAATTTCACATGGCGCCGGATAGTATTTGATCGAGTTCATGACGGCGGCCGGCCACAACATGTTGGGGAAGAACTGCCCCCAATTGATGGCCGGGGCATTGGCCAGAATCCCGTCGTACGTGCCCGGGTATCGCTGGGCAAGCATATGTCCCTGTCGTCCACCTTGGCTGCAACCAGTCCAATACGCCTTCTTTGGCGACTTGCCATAGAAGGCTGTAGAGATGGATTTGCTAATCATCGAGGTGTCGCGAACTGAGGTGGTCGCAAAGTCCTCTATCAGAGGCAGGTTATTGTTGCCAGGCGAGAGGATGGCCCAATCCGCCACCGAAGCGATATCGGGCGTAAATGCCCCGCCACGGTGACCGCCATCAGTAGACACTGCTGCATAGCCCAGGACCAAGCCGCCGAGCATCAACTTGGCGTTTTCTCCTGTGTCGAACCCTCCGCCGCCCACGCCGAGCAAACGGCCATTCCAGTCGTTGTTGAAGGGTAAGTAGACATTAGTATTCACGGCATCGTTGTAGCCCGGGTGCGAGTATGTCAAGCTCACATTGCAGAAAGACAGACTGTGGTTGAGGGGGACCGGGGTGGACGCGTAAGTTTCAATTGGGAAGATGGAGGGATTAGACTGGTTGAACACCTGGGCAGTCAATGACACCAGCGTTGTGCCAGCTATAAAGGGAAAAGTGAATGTGGAAGACTGACAAGCGGACAATGCCATTTTCGATTGATCGCCGAGGAGGTCGCGGTCGGCTGGGCCTGGGAAAGGAAAGCTACCTTCCTGCCACGATTTGAAGACGCGAAGACCTCTTTATCAACCCGCCGAACGACCATGCAAACAAGCTTCAAGTTGCAAAATTGGCGAAAGGTACCCCAGAAATCGCTCTGGGGCGCCCGCCATCCCGTTTCGGAAGCCACTTTCTTATGACGACGAGATGTAAACTGACCGCCAAAGGTTTGAAAGGATCACTCTTTACCAGAATCTCGTGGTCTTTCTTGCAAGTGTGAACCCGGGGGCTGGGGCTGGATCACCCACATCGGTGGGGACGGGGAACCCGCAAAATTCGGGGCCGCTAAGCTCCGTCCCCGCTTGTGTCTGGGGCTCACTAGGCTAATGAGAAGGCTGATAAATGGCTGATTGAGGGATCTAGCCCGGTAGCCTAGTACAAGAGGGGTAGAGAGGTAGAGGAAGATGACTAACTTCAAGTACAAGTTTACGAGTACGAGGTACCTAGGTTTGCCTTAGGAGTGATCCAGGGCCTGGGGCAGCCACTAGAATGTTCACTTGCCTCAGCACCGGTCCGATCTTGGTGTACTTCTAGTTCATATCTCTGTGCAGCTGCTCGAGGAAAAGAAGGATTGATTGCTGACTGAATATGGCGACTTACCAGGAAACCCCCCAGACTCTCCACAACGTCCACGGTACAGTATTTGTTGTACGTGCAAATTAATAACGAGGTGATGTGTAGTGAATCCATAGTCTAATATCGTTTATGAACACCAGGCGGAAGATCAGCACTCCCTGTTACGAGGGTACAGTACACACAAATTGGCTGATCCGTCACTCCCCTACAACTTATCTCGTATTTCCTTTACATACCTGGCTCTTTCGAGCTTCTTCAACTCCGCCCTCTTGATCTTGCCACTGATCGTCTTGGGCAAGAACGCGGCGTCCACGTATTCGATCTTTCTGGGATACTTGTAGGGGACAGCGTGCTTCTTGCAAAAGTCCTGCAGCTCCTTGGTCAGGTTTTCGCGTGCCGCAGGCCCCTGGTCAACCACTCTACGCGCGTGGACCGTCAGACTCGACGGCAGCCGGATGGAGCTTGAGCGTAGATTCCACCTCGAACGGACCTGGACTCATTGTTGGTGGACATTCACACATAGTCTTTCGCATGGACGGACTCACCTATTCTATATCCGATCGAGTTGATCACGTCATCTCTACTTCCAACAAACCATAGATATCTTTCAGAGTCTCGATATGCACGGTCGCCCGTGAAGTATCGCATCTTGTTCGGGAACTCTTTGAGCCTGCGGTCTACCACTCCAGTTTCTGGATCGATGTACCCATCGAAAAAGCCGAAAAACTCTTGATTGCCTTCACAGACTTCGAGTGCTATGTCCCCTCCTCGCCGTCATTGGCGAGGCCTCCATTCGAATTAACGACCACAAGTGGGACGCCTGGAATGGGTTGACCCATGCTACCATATCTGATGGGATTGACTGCTTGATTGGCACAGGTAAGAATGGTTTCCGTTTGGCCATAGCCATCATAGATCTCTCGACCGGTGAGTTCGCGCCATTTCGCGATGACACGGACAGTGCTTGGTGGAAAGATATGACAGGATTTTGCACTGTCGGTGAGGCTGTTCCTCCGACTTGGATAGGTGTTCTCAACAAAGGGCAATAGTGTCGAGTTTGAAGGACCTTAAGCATCGGAACCTCGTCTCCAATGAAAGCTGTCGCTTTACTAGATTGGAGCCAGTATTCAATGTCCCTGTCCATAAGGAGTGTGGTGCATGGACAGAGGATGATACCTGCACGGAGACATGCCGCAGCGATTTCCCACCACTCTGGAATCCTGGGAAGGTTGAAGATGGATGTTTGGCCTCGAAAAACACCGTATGAGGTCAGAAGAATCGCAATACGCTTGGACCGTTGTGAAAAGTGGGAGTAGGTGAGTTTCCTCTCTTTTGACAAGGTCTAATCTCTCCAGTAAAGGGCCACTTGCGATAGAGACGTCTTTGCCCACGAGTCGACCACATCAACTGCAAAATTAAAAGAGGTAGGGACAGAAGTAATGTCGACAGGTGGCTGGCTTTGCGTCAATGTGGTGGTTGGAGGATTGACGGGTGCGATGTCTACCAGGACTGCCTGGTACAGCTTGGGTCGCCATCTGGGCTGGCACCAACTGGGGTCTCAAATACCATGCGTTCTGGGGGAAATTGTGAGGGTGCTTGTTGACCCTTGTCCTGTCAAGCAACTTGATGTCTTCAAATCCCCTCTCCCCCTTTTCACTTGTCTCCACACGTGCTCTCCCGTGTTGGCAGAAGAAATGGTCGAATAGCTTGCTGCTTAACAGAGCTCTTTGTGCTAACGCTCCAGCAACCGCCGCACTCAACACCGCGAACCATCAAGCCTTCTAGACAGTCTTGATTTAGACCCCTAAAAGCTGTGTTAGGCCCGGAGTGGCAATCAATACTCACCGTTCTGGCCGTGTTCGAAGAGTCTCCTGCCCCCAGATAGTTCTCGGGATACCGAAGCCATGCCAATAGCAAGGGCGTGGGGTCGGACCTAAGTGCGCGCACGCGGACATAGGCATAGAGAAAAAGGGCCCGGCCCAGTGGCAGTACACTTTTCCAAGTCAGAGATGAATTGCTCTCTTTTCCTGTCCACTCAGCTGAGCAATGCCGAGGGTACTGTACCCGGTCGGGACCTGATGATGGGTAAGTCGGTCGCCCAGGTCGAGTTCTTAGGGATGCGAAAGGGGGAAAATCTCGTTTTCTCGTTCCACCCCGGTGCTATACCAAGTTCCGAATCACGAGAGAAGTGATAGCGTACTCCAGAGTAAACTTGGCTTGCTCTGCTCCCACAGGGACGCTCGGCAAGCAGGGGAGAGCCACAGAAATTGTGCCCCGCCTCCAGACCGGCCTGTCGTAGGAACGAGCCATCTCTATAACACTGTGAGATAACGCCACTTGCTGGCTTTCTTCAAGTCTTTAGGTTGACCCGTACAGAATAGCCTTGACTTTGCAATCCCCTGGCTGGATCTGACTTTGTCTGCTGCCTTCGCAATGGGTGAGGAAGATTTGAAGAACGGCATCACAGCCTCAAATGAACAGCTTCGTCGCACGCAGACGACTCAAAGCATCAATCTTTCGACAGAGATGTTCGAAAAGCTGTACTTGGCCCCGCAGAATCGAGTCAAAGGCCAACTCCGCTATACATTTGCGAATCCCACTCCGTTGTCAGTTACGCCCGTGCGCGTGGAATGAGGTTTTGTCTGATCAAGCGGTAAATCTAGGCCTCTGCTCGGGTTCATCATTGCCACCGCACCACTGTCTGCCGCCCTGATGGGATGGCAGGGTGCTGGCGGAGGAGGCGCTGCCACGGTTGGCACATACTACATCTTTGGAGGGATGCTCCAGGTCATAGGGTCTGTGCTAGAATGGATTGTCGGCAACACGTTTCCCTTTGTCGTCTTTGGAGCTTTCGGTAAGCTCAAAAATACCAACCTCCATTCTTCGTCCCTGGTGGCTCACCAGGTACGACCAGGCGCTTTCTGGCTGGCTTTCGGTATAACATTGACTCCATTCTACAACGCGGAGGGCGCCTTCACGGCCAACGCCACCACGGAGGCCGAGAAGGCTGCTGGGGTCGCCAGCTTCCAGGCCAGCCTGGGTAAGTCTCTAGCATTCGCGCTGGCTTTGCACCGATGTTCTTCTTCCCTAACCGTTTTGCAGGGTTTTTCTTGTTGTTCATGGGGGTTGTTGTGTTTATGTTTCTCGTTTGCAGCGTCCGAACCAACCTGATTTTTTTCGGTATCTTCTTGCTGTTGGATCTTGCTTTGTTCACCCTTACTGGAGCCTATTGGAAGGCGTCTCATGGAGACGTGAATGTCTTTGAAAGGCTCGAAAAGGTAAATACTCTGTTGTCGACTGGTTCGTGTTTCCTCCCATTGACATAGAACAGGTAGCTGGAGGGTTCGCATTCGCCTTATGCGTTCTTGCGTTTTACCTGCTCTTCGCGCAGCTGTTGGAATCTGTCGAATTTCCACTGGCATTGCCTGTTGGTGACCTAAGTTCCAGGGTAAGAAAGCGCCAAGCGAGGGCCGCAGCGGATGAGCATGTGTAACCGAATCAAACCAAGCCATCCGTTGATTGCGAAACTTTGACAGCCTCATACAAATATGTGGATCGAACGAGCACGGTCTCTTAGTCGGACAAGCGGTTTTTTTTGTGGAGAGCGGTTGTGGTAGAAGTCTGCATCTGCAAAAGAGGTCCAATCTTTCCCGTAGCTAGGACGTGTATTCAAGAGCGGAAAGAAGCCGTTAAGATCGACTTCCAAGAACATTCATGGTCAATTCTCGACTGAGCTAGCCTAAGGGAGCATTTTCGGCCGAGTAGAGTACTGGAGTTACACAGCGTGGTTTTCGATACCTCGGGTATCAAAAGGTATCACTATAATACTAGTATTAGCTAGTATTAGTAGTGTTAGAGGTATTATAATACTTTAGTAGAAGTATTTTGGGGCTAAAGCTAGACGGGAAGCTACTAAGTGGGGGCCGCAAATTAAAGGAGGGGCTTTACACTGGTCTAGATTAATATTCCGCTAGTCGAGTTTAAGTCCTGGTGTAGAGATGCCAAGAGTATTACCACGATACTAAAACTTTTCGATTCATACTAGGTATTGTATCAGGCTTATCGATACGGTGTCGAAAACCACGCTGCTGGAGTATGGCTGATGACCATATTCAACTGTATTCAATCTAATGCATCCACACTGCTGAAGGAGTACAAGTCAGACCCGAAGAATTGTCTCACAGACTCTGATCAACTTCAATGGCAATGCACAGCTTCGAAATCTCCATGGAAAATAAGAAAGAAGGTTGGTGAGATTCGACCGTCAGATTCGGCGGACTTATTATGGACGAGGGTGTAAGACGAAGTTGTGGTGGGTGCCCATGCGTGTGATTCCGCGGGGCAATTCAACCTGACCCGACAAAGGCGGGTACGTACAGATCTTGGGTATATTGCGAGAAGCTGGCGGCAGAGCCATCTAAATCGAGGTCATAAGGGCTCACGTGAGGGGCCAAGCTCGAGAATTGTCCAGAGCTTTCAAATGCAGACAACCTCGGGCAATCGCTGTTGCTCGTACTCAAGTCGACATCAAGTCCTTGGGGTCCAGGATATACGCAATCGTATCCAGTAGTCATATCCAGGTTGTCGCTTCCCCCGCGCGGTGCACTTTGCACCGTGGACATTGAGCCATAGTCGACGATCGAATAAAGATAATCGATGTCCTGACGATCAAGTTGAATAGATTTGCGGGTCCCATCGATCAGCGATTGGTACTCGCCAACCTTAAGAATGTAGTTCTTCAACGTCATGGTCTGTACACACTTTCAGAATACAGGCTTTACGTTTCGAAATGGCGGGGACTCACCATTTTGCCTGCATTTGGCCAGTAGTTGGCGTGTCCCTTAAGGAATTCCACGTTTCCGGCTAGAGCAGACCACGCCTGCCTGCGTACTGCCTCGTCATTTGAATACTGGTACAAACCATTGATCGTGCCCGCGACAAGTGAGCAGTATCCGAAGAATGAGGCCGCAGCTTTGTGTTTGGTTTGCTTGGCAAATGATAAGGTGTGAGTAAGTTCTTGAGCATGTTCGAAACCTGTTTTCGTGGCAGAAGCGAAGAAATCGGTCGAAAACTTTGTTCCAAAAGCTTGAATCTGGCGCCGTAGCAAAAATGGATGCTGCAAGAGACAATGACACAGTTGATAAAGGACATACGAGAAGATGAATGGCTCAGAAGTTGCGTAGTCGATCTCACCGCCAGCCGAGCACTTCGCAACGATGGCGTCTGAGATGGGCAACCATGTTTCAAAGTATGCCGCAAAACCGTGCAACTTGGATGCCAGGACAGCATAATCCGAGTTGTGGTCCCACGGCGGCTTCGCGTCGACTGTGTCGTGTTGCTGGAAGGCGTAACTGGCTATTCGACTGAGGGTGGCTGCCAAGACGATTGTCCGGGCAAACGACCCAATGCTGTCGACGTCGAGGCTTGTCCCACTGGTGAATTCTTGCAAAGTCGGGGCAGGCGCAGAATTGCCGAAAGAAAATGTCGATTCGGTGCCGGGAAGGTGTAGAAGACAACTGGCGTCTTGAAAGATGGGAGGACGACTTCGCCCACAGGTTGCCATTTTGTCGAGCAGATAAATTGACCAGAAGGTTCTCCGGCGCTCTTCTTGGATAATCCATGGCAGAGTGGGATCTGGTTCGGCCATCATGTGCAGCGCCTGTGCCACGGTTGCAGCAAGCCCAATCTTGATCCAAGCAGTTCTATGCCTGCACGCTGTCTTAGCTCAGTGTGTGTACTTCCGACGCAGAGGGACGAATTTACCTGTGAAGTCGTAGAGTGCGAGCAAGGTGATGGCTTGCACCATCTGATAGTTGGGCCCGTACTCGCTATTGAAACATTGAGTCATGGCACCCGTCCAGGCTTTATCGGCGTAATATTGCGACGGCCAGGGCTCTGCACTTTTGTCGGATTTAGGCGAGAAGCGAATTGCAATTGCGATCACCGCAGACAGGATTGTTTCCGGAAGGAGGCCAGCCTGTAGCTGTTGCCTGAATGTCTCTTCGTGGAAGAAGCTGTAAGGCTGGTTGTGATGGAAGCGGAAGTAGTTGTTGACCACGATTTCCTGATCGGCAAACGTCAAATGGGACGGAGGGTTCCTTCACAAGAATTAACAACTATTCGAGTAGATCCAATTAGCCGGGGGCCCCTTACGGCGCAGGGAAGAGACTCGGGGGTACCGAAGATGGTGCTATTTCGCCGAAGTCTAACGTCAAGTCGCCGTTTCCTATGGAAGTAGGCCAGCCGCTGGAAGTGAGGTTCGGATCGGTAAAGTACGTTGGGCTATCGCACATGTTATATGTTAGCAGTGAGCTCTCTTCCTCGGCGGAAGTGTCGATTGTACTGACGGATCTGCGCGTGTCGCACTCGCGCCCAGCCGCTCTTCCAACGCCGACAATCTCGAATCGAGCGTGTCCTAGGAGAATCATGAGTACCCTTTTTAGCAGGATGATAGAGCCAATTGAATTCACATATTTGTGGCCCCCCTGGCGAGCCCGTCCTCTCTCGACACCCACTTGATCATTCGCTAGCATCGACATCGGTAAAGGACGCAACTCTGGATAGTGGCATGGTTGACCCAGGCGTGCGCAGAACCGACAGGTTGGTTGATCTCCGTGGCATCGAACCTTTTTTCGCCTAGATCCTTTGTAAGCTATGTTGTACGCGGGAACGCGCTCGGTCGAGTGAACAGACGACAAGGGCAGAACATACCGGCAATTCAAGCAGGCTCGGTGGGGCCGTTCTCCGGGATGGAGAATGCTCGTAGATGAAGACATTGGCGGCGACCGTGGAGCAACAGCTAAGGGAAAGGCCGAACAGACGACAACTGCGTGGGATACAAATGGTGGAGATGTGAGAGTTGGAAATTCGAGACGCTGTGATGGTCGGAGGCCCGGCAAGTCGAAGGTGGGAAATGATCGTGTGTGGGCTGGATCTCTGGACCAATCGACCCCGCACTTTCCGACGTAGTTAGATGCCATGGTGCCCAGGTGCCCGAGTTAAGGTACCTAATTAGATGCCTAGGCTGGTCCCCAGCTACATTCTAGCCAAGCTACTGAGTACGTGTAGTAACTTAGTGGCTGGCTAACTAGTTAGTCCCGTGATGCTCCTCCTCCTGACCCAGTCTCAGGATACTGTGGTATACCGATGTGTCTACCATCTACACTCCGCATCTCGTCTTCCCGCACTGTGCTATAACCCGCGCCGCGCGCCTGCGGCCCGCGGCTTACTGCACAAGTATCCCGGTGTATGGCACCATCATGCTGCGGATCCCCTTGAGCCAGCCCCGATGCCACGTTTGCCTGCTGAGATCTGCGGCTGAGATGTCAACTTGATCGCAAATTTTCTGATTGCAAACATCGGCCAGGGTTCAATGAAGCATCAGTCGACCCGGCCGATTTCAAGAACGAAAAGAGGACGATTGACCGATAGGGTGCGCGCCCATATGAAATTCTATCCAATCAGGGTTGCTAGCCTGCAAGGTAATTCTGTACCAAAGTGTGTCCACAGCTGTCCCTGGCTGCAACCAGTAGGTTGCTTTTCAATTCAGTGTCTACAACTTCGGAGCTCTGGACGGGACGAAGCCGTTCTTTGCCATCTCGCAACCGTCCTTCATCTCGCCTCCCCTTCATATTCTCGCGAAGCAGGCTTTGAATATTTTGCTCATGTTGATTATTGGAATGGGGCCGCAGCCACGGGGACTGAGTGCGAGACGGCCGGGTATTGAGGCTTATAGCATCAAAGGTTTTCAAATACTATCTCGTTGGCCTTAGGATTTCTCCAATGTAGATGGAGGCTCAGGTCTCTCGCTCTGTCTGGCGAGGATGCTTCAAATGGGTAGATTGGGAGGGGAGGGCTCTGAGCCTTTGCCTGGCTCCTATCTTTCCAGCCCCTGTAGCTCCAACCCGCTCAACCAGTCAAAAGCCTCCAGACCAGCGCCTGAGAGATCCCACTGGGAGATGTCGGCGAAATCAATAGTGTTGCTTGTGTTCATCAGGCCAGATGATGCCGACAAAAGCTCTCCTTGCTGCTGCTGCTGTTGTGGTGCCGGCTGTTGTTGGTGTCGGTCCGGTTTTCCAGGGCTTATGACATTGGAATCTAGAGTGGACGGATCAATGTTGACGGCGAGGGCGTGTTCCATGCCCCGGATGACCCCTCCTTCCAACCGCTCAACAGCATAGCGAAGGTGCGCATTCGCCTTGCCGAGGAGTCGGAATGCCCAGAGAAGCGACGTCAAGTTTTCGCGCCAGTGGTTGCGCTCCGACAACGAGACCGAAGTCACCATCAACTGGGTGTTGAAGGATCCAATGAGGGAAAAGAGATACGGTGATGCTATCGTGGCGTGAGAGGTTTAAACGCCAGGGGGTATAGTCCACCACGGGAGAAAAGAGTCGAGATAATGGTGTCACTCACGGAAATACCAGAAACCTTCAAGCTGGTCGATTCGCAACGATGTCACAAACGTGTTGGCATTTTCGGCCGTCTGCCAAGCCAGGTGCCGAATACGCGAGAGTACGTCGTGGTCCAAGCACAAGGGGGCAAGGGCGGTCGATCTCACCAATCGTCTCAGGATATTGATCATGACCCCATAGTACGAAAGATGGACAAAACCTGGCGGGGGGGACAATTAAAATGAGTGGTGGAACATAAAGAGGTTCGGTTGAGTGACCTAACCTCAAAGAATTGACGAGGAGCTGAAGCGATGCCCCCAACGTACCTTGTGAATGTAACTGCCTCGATTGATAGGGAGCAGCGGGGAGATATTGGACCAGATCCGCGTGCCACAGGGTGAGCTGATCGAGCAAGGGTTGCGCAGCTTTCAAAAGTGCAGCCGTATCTTGATCTTGGCTTCCCTTGGCCGTGAAGAACGTTTCCAAGACGCCACTCAAAAGCTTGCTGAGTCTGACCATGAGCTGGAATTGAATCGTGCCGACCGGCGTAGACGATGCCATGAAGTCATCGGCTCCCGGCTGCAACGTCTCAGAACAGTCGTAAAAATCCGACTCGACCAAATCTCTGACGTCCCAATTGTCATCGTGAATATGGGACGGCCTTCCATATGCCAATGCCGTCCACTTCTCTTGCATGTAGACGGCCCATGACAAGCGCTTCCTGAGGGCACGTTCCCAGCCTGGAATCAGCCATTCTGAAGCGTCGAGATGAAGGCCAATGGCTTCTCCAATAGCAAGCATCTGTGAGGTGAGGCCTCGGGAGAAGGTGTGATCCGACGTCAGGGGAGCTTCCGGCTTACACTGCAGCAGGAGGAGCATGGACTGGATCGAGGAAAGTCGAGGCCGATGGTATTCATTTTGGACAAGAGAAATCGTCGATTCCAGCAGGCTGACAGCATCCGGTCGTGGTGTGGGCGCGAGCAGGGGATCGTAGTCCCACCACTTGATCGCGTTCAAGTAGATAGCTCCAAGCAGACAGGCAGCAATGTTTCGGTATGACTGGCGATAACTCTCCAAGAATCCTTGTTTCCATATGATCGGTAATGATGGCTGGACCGTTCTGAAGAATAGCCGTACGAGTCGTGGGCCATGCGGATGGACGATGGCCTCCACGGCATCGGATTCACCAGAATCATGACGGAAGCCGATTGCCATGGTATCAGAGACCATGTGAAAGACGACCGGATACTTCACACCATTATCCTGGTCTTGTACTTTGCGGATGCTATGGGTAGGTAATTGATACTCGTGCGTCACTACATCATAGGGCCGATGACGCTGCGGCCAGTCAACAAATGCAAGGATTACAGCAAGGGAGGAAGGGAGCACTGACCATTAGTATCGGCTCCATATCGCTTGTGAGGCCATAGAGCTCAGCAAAGCGCTCTGAGTCTGATCCTAGGGTCTTCTCGATGGCCTCCTGCCCAGGAGTGTCGGCCGGAATTGTCAGCAGGGATGTCTCGGGGACAGAGGCAGCTCCCGGCCCTGGAAAGACTTGATTCGGTCGTTCTTGGGGTTGTTGGAGAGATACGTAGCTCGACAGAGACCCTGATATTGGGGACAGGGAGCTGAGCGGCTCCAGGAGCTGTCCATTCAAGAGAGGGTAGCGCTGTGTGTCCGAGCCGGCATCTGGGTGTTGTCTCGAAGTTGGTAATCGAGCAGGTCGTTGCTCGTTGTAGGTGCAAGGCGTCTCGCGCATCTCACACATAGTGCATACATCGGCTGACTCCTTGGTCATGCATTTCGATTTCCTGCGTCTGCAGGCATCGCAAGGTCGTGTGGTCCTTCGACCGCTGGTCGCTCTCCCCTGGGCACCCCTTGAGTCCATACTGTTCCAACTGGAAATGGAAGAACCCGCCGTGCTCACATCGTTCCACGGCAGACGCACAGTGCTCGGCGATTCAACTAGTTCGATTTTTCTCGATAAGTGACCCGAGATTGGAGACAGAACACAAGGACAAAGCGTAGTACAGTACAACCATAGATGATGCGCATGATTTTCCCCTCCTTTTGAAATTTTGATCTCTATGGGGTTGTTGCCGCTTTAAGCGACCCTTGAGACGTTGTTACCACTCCTCAGCAGGCGAGGAGCAATTGTAACAGTTGTGGTTGTAGGTAGAGCGGCTAGAGGATCTTGTTCAGCCTAACTAGAGATGGAGGGGACCTGGCTGCTATAATTATACCGTGTAAGACAGTGTAAACGAATGTAGGCTAGCGTATCTGCGCTGTTACCACACACGGTAGGCAGCACTACACTCTCTTCCCAATGCTATCCTTGTCGCCGCCTTGGGCCCGAGACATCCTTTGCAAGAAGTAGCCGAAGGCTCTGCACATAGGTGCTGCAAGTATAATTTTTACACAAATCCACCCACATGACCCTGCTGGCAACCCAGATCCTCCGACATTTCCACTTGGTCGACACTGGCGGGCATGTCTTTGGCCGATTCAACAGCGGGAACGTATCCCACATTGGCCTCGACACAAACATGCTCCACCAAGTCCCGCCTTGGCTGGACTTTCCACTTCCTGGCGGGTATCCCCTGCAATGCAATGTCAGAACAAGATCCTCCGTGACCAAGAAGGGGAGGACCCACGTCGCGGAAGAACCCTTCGATCTCTTCGATCGTGCGGCCGCGAACTTCGCCGATGCAAAAGTAGGCATAGGCCACGGTGTAACAGCACAGGCCCGTGTACACGAAGCCAGTCTTGGGTCCGAGATTGGCAGTATAGTAGAGGTAAGGAAGTGTGAAGACGGTAACCCAGATCGAGGTCTATGACTCCCATTCCATTAGAATATGTTTTGGAGATAGAGCATGTGTGACTTACCCAGAAGCAGACGACGGCGATGGCGAAGATACGATTACGATTGCGGCCAACAGCGGTCTCAGAAGCCTGCACATGAATGCTTAGGATACTTGAGGTGTTGGACCGATACACTCACAATGCTCCATCCAAGCGGACCCCACGAAAAATTCGCGGCACAAATTTCCAGAATGATGAAGAACATGATGACTTTTCCGTACTTCTCAGGGACGACTTGGCCGGCACTGGGGATGCCCATACAGCCGACCATGAAGATCGAGAACATCATGATGCACGAACAGGTGAGCATCAATGGTCGACGGGGAAGCTTATTAGAAAGTAGCATGGCGGCGGTGACCACAAAGAGCTGGATAGTGAAGACGATGACGGTCATTAGGAAGGGGTCGGAAATACCAACTTCCTTCGCGAAATCAGTGCCGAAATAATAGAACCATTGGATGCCATTGATCTGTTGAGCAATCAAGGCCCCAGCCGAGAACATAAGTTTCTTCCGTTCGACTGTGTCAGTGAGAAGTTCGAGCCACGAGCCCCGATTGCTTGTGGCTGGATCCCTCTCGAGTGCTCGGTGGATCTGAGCAATGTCTTGTTGATAGTCGTAGTCTTTTTCATTGCGATGTAGTAGTTCCAAAGCTTTTCTGGCGCCCTCGAGTTTTCCCTTCCTGATCAGCCATCGCGGAGACTCTGGGATCCACCAAACTCCAAGCAACACCAGGGTCGGGAAGAGGACTTGAAAGACAGTGGGAAAGCGCCAGCTAAAGGACGTCTGGTACGCCTTGACTCCCTGATTGATACACGCTGCGACGATCTGAGAGATCGAAAGGGCCATCTGCCAACAGATCAAGAACGGGCCACGCAAGTGGACTGGAGAGATTTCCTGAAAGCAAAGTCGGTCAGTCGAAGGTCGACTCACGTCTTTGCACAGAAGACTGACGAGGGGTGGGAGGGCTTGTCACTTCGGGCGAGACGAAAAAGAAGAACGGCTTACACCAATATAGATTGGTCCGGTCGCTGCAAAGGCGCCGACACCGCAGCCGAGGATCACGCGGCCACCGAGGATGAAGCCTTCTAGTGATTCGGTGCAGATTTGCAAGACACAACCAAGAATGACGAAGATCGAGGCCATGATCCAGCAGACTCTTCTCCCATAGCGATCATTAATGAGAGCGGCACTGATAGATCCGACCAGTTCGCCCACATTGATCATGGAGGTCATGATAGAAAGTTGACTCGCTGACAATGCATACTTCCCTGTCGATTGTAGCGCCGTTCCGAAATCGTTGTTAAATACATCTATATTACTATCGATTAGTTGGCGAAAGGCATTTCGATTGATTGCCAATTACCCAGTGCAGACACGCCGCTGAAATAGACACCATCATAGCCGTAGAGAATGGCTCCTAGAGTCGCATATGCAACCACGGTGTAGAGAATCGCCTTACCCATGGTGGTAATCGAACTGGAGGACAAATCTCTTGGTGGCAAGGAGACTGAAGTTTCAAGAATGACGAATAATGACTAGAATGCTAGGCGTGTGAGTTCCTTGCACACACTACCCTCTGCGCTGGCCCGCAACGGTAGTTATATATTCATTTACGACTAGCTGTCAGAATCCTAGGGCTCTAGATTTATGGTCATGTCGGGTCTCTATGGCGTAACAGCATGATAGGTTTGTGCATCTAACACGTATGGGGACGAATAGTGGAGGCGGCGGGGCTGCTTGGCATCGTCGCCGCGGCGTGGCTCACCAACCGCGCGGCGCGGCCCGGCTTACGAGCTCTTCTGACCTTTTCTGGACTTTGTTGTTCTCTGATAGACCGTAAGGACTCTCTCCAACGCGGGAAATTGAACAATGTTCGTCCTAGACTTCAATATGCGCAGCTCGGCCCGCGCGTGGTCTTTGGAACAGTAGAGTTGTCGTAGCCGCCCACCGGGCGGAAGGGGTCGCAGTGCTCGATGTTGAAGAACGCCTGGGAGCCCACCACCATGTGTGTCTCTCTCGCGTTTGATCTCAACAGACAGCTTCACAATCAAATCAGCCTGGAATTATCTTACCCCTCATGGCGGTCTTTGGTCAATCACGTTCCAAAAATGTCTACAGCAGGCCGTCGAAAGCTTCCCCTGCTGGTGACCCCATACCGACCTTGATCAATGACACTTATCATCTCTTCCACTTGGCCGGGTTTCCAGGAGGCATTTATTATCCAAAGCGAGTGCGCTGTTCATGGAACCATATGCGATCGAAAGATCTCGTAGAATGGATTCATGATGTAGACAGTGTGCTTTCTCCCGGCAACGACAGTCTCGACGATGATGCAGACGGTGCTTGGACAGGCTCGGTCCTGGTGGATTTGAACAACAAGTTGCATATCTTCTACACTGGCTACAACTTGACTCGCGATCGCCAGGTCATCTTGCATGCGACATGTGCCGATAAGAATGAGTTCAAGTTCTTCAAGCCACAATCGCCGATTCAGGTCATCGGCAACATCGACGCCTTCGAAACCATCGACTTCCGTGACCCGTACGTATTTTATAACCTTGCAACGGGGTCGTACTGGATGTTGATTGCCACAAGACTCTCGCAAGGGCCGCACTGGACCAGGGGCTGTGTTACCCTCCTCACTTCGGCGGATCTTGAGACCTGGCATGTGGAGAAAGAACCGTTGTATGCTCCTAACGACATCTTCTGTCCCGAATGCCCCGAACTCTTCTCGCTCCCCAACGGAAAATGGTACCTCGTTTATTCCAGATTCTCGGCCCCGGATGCCGGTACCGTTTATCGCGTGGCCGATAGTCCTCATGGCCCCTTCCGTACCCCCCGCGATGGCTCCAGTGGTCGGTTTGATGGCCGCAGGTGGTACGCCGCAAAATCCTGCTACAAGGCCGGTGATCCTAGCAGACGAATCTTCTTTGGGTGGGTCCCGGATTTTCACGCCCAGGATCAAAAGTGGCTTTGGGGAGGCCAGTTTCTCGCGCCACGAGAAGTCAGCGCGAACGCCGATGGAACTCTGAGTATTACGCCAGTTGCTGATGTTGTCAGAGCTTTCGAAGGGGGCTCTCTATTGCAACAAGCCGGCCCCTCCACTGACCAAATCATCACATCCATTGGCAAGACCACCTTTGAACCTCTCCCGCTGTCTCCGACCGATGTGGGGAAGAGCTATAGTCTGAAGTTCATGGTCCCCAATCAAGACGCGAAAACGTTTGGGGTCGTCATCAACGGCGACGACGATATGCGAGGCCACAGGCTCTTGTTCGAGGCCGTCTCGCCTTCGAGATTCTCGCTCACCCTGTTGACCGATGTCGCCCCGCTTGATGATTTCTGGGCAGACTTAAATGGAATTTACGTGCCCCGCCCAGTCGATGGTGCCGAGTTGGTCAAACATGGTTCCGTAAGTCTAGAGGGCGGCGTTCAAGTCTTTGTCAATGGAGACATCCTGGAGGTGTTCGTAGGGGGGAGAACGATTACGTATCGCATACCACCTCGCGACAGCCAGGAAAAATGGACAGAAGGTGTTGATCACGAGCACAACGGCGTTGGGATGCCTCGGCATACATCTACCGTCCATCCGTTGGGCTTCTTCGTCGAAGATGGCCAGATTCAACTCTCGAGGATCCAGGTCAACAACACACTTTTTGAGAACCTATAGAATCATGGCCGGACCTCTATTCATTTGATAGATTGTCTCTATCCTCTTAGATTGGTCATCAAGGGTCGCTGGATAGCTCAAGTAGTGCACAGCAAGGGAACCATTTACGCTCCATGGATTTTACGAAAGGAAAACCCAGAAACAAAAAGGTACCCTACCTTCCTGCGTTAAACCGGTCCAGTAGAGTTACTGAGACACAATCAATACTGAAGCTGCGGTATAATTGAAGTTCCACCAAACTCTTCCACGGCCATTTACCTTCCTCTATGAATCCTGTGCTTCCAGAGGTCTTGAAGATGAATACGTCATTGGACTTGCGACGATCTTACTGCTTACATCACGAAACGCACCTTCACCGAAGCTGGCTCCGCCTGTTATGCTTTCTGGGTCTGTATTATCCAACCGTCATATCGGTTGATGCGTAAAATTCCCTTCCCAGACAAATGATGCGAAATTATAGTGCTGCGCGGTGTTGTGGGGGAGCTACGTTGGTTGAACCTACGCCTTAACGAATAAAGTGTTTTCTCAAAAACTTTTATCAGATTGGTGGCATTCCGAATATCCATTCTACGTGTCGACTTGAGCGTTTTAACATGAGTGAGCTCGGGTTCTTGAATCCGACGGCATTGTCTGTCGGTAGTTACGTCCTGGGCATAGATTTAGATTGGGGTTCTCGTTATTTGAGAAGGTGTCGAGGCCGATTTTGGCGGCACAAGCACAGACAAGTGGAATCGGGCTCCTGTCAAGCTCCATCGCGATTCGATCTTCCCATAAGGGCTTTCGAATCTGATTGTGGCATCGGAGATCGTCCCACCCGGGATTGGACGGACAAGAAACCGTTTCCATCCAGGTTCTAAGGGGGAAATACCCCCAACTGTCTGGTGGAGCCAGTCTACAATTAACCCAAGGGCAAAATGGTTGAAGCTGGTCACCTCTCCAGGGTTGATTGACCCGTCTGCCAGCATGTTATCCCACAATTCCCAAATTGTGGTGCCACCATGGAGGACGGGATACATCCACGAAGGGGAATCTCTGTGGAGCAACTTGCGATAGGCTAGTTGTGGCTGACATGATTTCGTTAAAGCATGACAGATCAAGGGCGTGCCGGCAAATCCAGTTCCAATCTTTAATTGAGATGTTCTCACGCATCGAGTTAGACAGGCTCTGGCCGCGATACGCTGCTTCTGATCGTCCAGCAGATCAAACATGATTGTAAGGGACAACGCTGTTTGTATCACAAATAACTAATCCGTCAGGGGTGACGCATTTGCGTTGATATCTCGATTTGAGCTGTTCAAACTCGCGTTGATAGCGGTCGGCTTCATCAGAACCGAGAATCGCTGCAATTTTATGCATGAGCCCAGTTACGTGGACCAGATAGGAGTCCGCGACGAAAGTGCCATCGGTTCGTCCGCTTGATAGGAAGTCAGCCTGTATTCTCCCTTCAAGCTTGGTATGCCTCCTTTGGGGGCCGCATCGTGAATCAGGGGGACCTTACCTGCCAGGATCATCAGGTGGTGCACTGAGATCCAACCAATCACCAAGCTGCCACAAGTTTTCATCCCAGAGGCCACCGTCGCCTCTCCTAACACCTCTGTCGATCCAAGCTTGCATGCTGGGAAGTTGTCGCCCTGGAATATTCGAATCCCCCGACGCCTGGTAGAGGTGCCAGGGCACAATGACCGTGGCATCATTCCAGACTGCCTGGGGATACAATGGCCACCAAGGACTGTCTTCAGGGTGGTCTCGCTCGATAACGTTCGGGACGGCGAGAGGGGGTATACCATGTCGCCCTGGTTCTCCTTGCTCCGCGGCGAGATCTTGCAACCAGCCACCAAGTATGGCAGAGACGTCATACAAGAATGTCACTGAAGGGCTAAAAACCTGAACATCACCGGTCCAGCGGAGCCTTTCATCCCTCTGAGGACAGTCCTAGACAGGGAAAAGATTAGTCCTAGAAGCGCAATTAAGGGAACAGGGCTACTTACGGTGGGGATGGAGAGAAAATTTCCGCGCATAGACCATACGGCGCATTCGTGAAGCTTGTTTACCAGTAGTTGGGAGCAAGAAAAGGCCCCTGTTCTTTGAAGGTCCGTGTGCATGACTTCAGCGAGGATGCTGTCTCGATTCAAAGGGATTTCGTCCGTCGTGCTCCATCTATCGATCTGGACATAGCGAAAACCGTGAAAAGTAAACCTTGGGGACCATCGCTGCAATTCACGGCCGGCCAGAGTGACACGATCATAACTCTGGGCTTCACGTAGTGGTCGCCTACCCAGTTCCCCGTTCTCCAGAACCTCAGCGTGCTTAAAAGTCACCACTGACCCTAAGCTCTTTTTCAGGGAGAGGACTTTTTCAGACGACCCACAAGATTCTGGCCAAAATCAACGATCGTTCTGCCTGGCGGGGTCTGGAATATTGACATGGGTCTCAGCGACTCCGTC
Source organism: Cladophialophora immunda (assembly GCF_000835495.1). Taxonomy (NCBI): domain Eukaryota; kingdom Fungi; phylum Ascomycota; class Eurotiomycetes; order Chaetothyriales; family Herpotrichiellaceae; genus Cladophialophora; species Cladophialophora immunda. Next base: position 648,205 of record NW_015622541.1, read on the forward strand.
ACCCTGACCGGTGGAGCATCTGGGGAAATCAACTCGACCGAAGATTGCAGGCGACTGACGCTGACATTCTCCCACAGCGTATCATCGAAAGTCGAGCTTCTATTCCATCCATCCATCGCATCTTCGATCCGATCGTCATAGGTTTCACCGTTGTAGATCTCGGACTGCGTTATGGCGCTGTGTGTGTATTGCCACGTATCATCGGAGGACACGCCAATGGCTGCAAACATTCAACATCAGGTCGAAGATTTTATCAACGACTTACCTAGACCTCAGGACGTTGACGACGTTGACGACGTTAATGAGGGCGACGAAATTGATCTGCTTAGTCTGCCAAGAATGTCTATTGGTCAATATTATCGCGGTCGCTAGTAATCAACGATAATGTCACGATCGCGTCTTTACCTCATTGTCGATATTATCGAGTATAAAGCTACCATGTCACCGCCAGGCTGCAACCACGGGGCCACCGTAGGGGCAAGGTTCACTGAGGCTTAATTAGCTAAAATAGATGTGTAGCTGAGAGGCAAGTGTGGCCGATCGTTGGGGAGCCAGATGAGGCCTTCTTGTCAGTGGATGCCCAGTGGTGTGCTCGGTGTTTTGCTGGTCTGAGACCGAACCAAACCCCTCAGAAAGCTGGGCTCTAAACCTCAAGTTTCTGAGGCATCTGATGCGAGGTCGATCAGAATAATCCCCAGGTGTATGAGAGTGCGAGATAGGTGGGGCATGTTGACACCTCTACTGCCTTAAATGTGCCCCTTATTGCGGAGCTCTCATTGCCTGGAAGCAATTCGAACAGCCGTATCTGTCGATTAGAAAAATCAAGTCGCGTATATGGAAAAGGTGACAGTTCTATCTCATCTGCCGCTGACCGATAGCTTTTAACTTTCGTGTTTCGAAGAGGCTGGCTCCTGACATCTTTCTCACCAGGTTCGGCCGCCTCCAATTGTTGTGTCATACACATAGCGCTCCCCACCGCCATCGTCAGCAATCGTAACTCCTCAGCAACTCTCTCCGTCATAGCCCTGTCTCGTCTCATGGCGGTCTCGATACTGTTACAACGCCAAAAATGGCCCCCGATGTGGCGCTGCGGCAGAACGCACCTCGGAACCTCACAGGGTGCTCTCACAACAAGATCACAAGGAAATGCATGCCCCTCGAGCAGAACGCAATAGGGACGGTGCAGAGCCGTCTCAAGCTTAGAGGCTGATCATCCTGAGACTGGTTATCCTGAGAAAGCTGTGCGAAAGGAGCAAAGCCTCGAAACAAACCGCGCGTTAGCCATTGACTCCCAATCCCGAGGGCAGCGTGTCTTTTCAACACGGGAATGTCTGCCAGTTCGATCATAAAGATGAATTCCAACCTGTTTCCGATGATAGTGACGCCCGGGCTCGTTAGCCTTATCACATTTGGTTACCAGCTTATCCCATCCCCGACAGCCCTCAAAGTAGCACATTATCTCAACAAAGTGGTCGAAATTCTCATACCCCAGATCACACTGGTGAGTATGGCAACCGGGGAAGAGGAAAGGACGAGAGTGGGTATTAATCGCTGGCATCAGTCGTTCGGCTGTGCAAGAGAATCTTTTGTAGCAAACTAGTGGGCAACTGCCTTGGCGATCATGCAAAGCCCTTTTGGTGGACCACGGCACTTTGGTATGCCCAAGGTACTTTTGCACGACCAAAGCACAGCCTTCCCGCATCCTGGCACTTGTTGTTCTTAGACCCAGCGTCTGCGACTAAGAGACTTGCATTTGAAAAATTCAGCTTCTTTCGCCAGGTCTGCCTGTCATGGTCCAGCGAGGGCAACCTTTGAACCTTTGAAGTGAGCACTGTGTGTTGCTGATGCGGGGATCTAATGCTGCAGAAGTAGTGGGCCTAGTACGGAGTATATCGCCCTGTGACCCCGTCATTTACACTAAGCGATAGTTACCCTCCAGCCAATAGGCTTCATAGTTAGAGTGCTAATCGTGGCTATGCCACGGATAGATATTCTCTGGAGTCAAGCTCAATAGGATTAATACGACGAACAAAATGCAACAATCTGCTCGCTTCCTGATGTGGGCACGATCTTTCCAGCACGTTATGTTCAAGCGTGGTTTAAGGATAAGACGTTGTAGTCCTTCATCTTCGTTACCTACCCCATTCTTTGTGACCAAAGTCTTTGTCGCTTTTAGTCGTCTACGCAATTCGGGTGGACGCTGATGGTGACAAATCCTAGCCTAAGTTGGACCACCAGGAACAACTTGCCCAGCCTGGTTACAACTCATCAATATTATCAGCCTCTGATATCCTTGAAAATCATGCAACCTTTTTAACGACCTGCGCTTAAGGATTTGCACCTTACGAAATATCAGCGATGGTTAAGCTGCCATTTTCTCGTTCACAAAGGCGGCAAGCCACGGAGAAGAAGTGGAGAAAATGGACCCAGGTCCTCACAAAGAACGAGGAATTACCAAATTGGGATGGATTTCTATCGTTGGACCTCTCACCCATTGGAGAATTACATGCAGCGTTAGAGTACATGCAAACACAGCCAAACCCTTGCCCTGAGATATCAAGGTATATCGAGTTAGTTTTTCACGGGATGATTTTTTGATAAGCCGTTGACATATAATAGGAACCGAATTTCAAGCCCACCAATGCGTTACAGGCCGCTCAAGGCCACTCGGAAAGAAATCCGCCTGGTGCAGTTGGTGCCTGGTGCGCCGGTGCTGCCTGGACTGGAAAGAATCATGCCTCTTGAATGCACCCTCGAGCACTTTGCATTCGATCAGTGTCTTGAATACCGTGCGCTCTCATACGCTTGGGGCCACGAAGACCGTTCAATGCCAATAATCGTGGATGGGAATTCAGTTCTCGTCACGACCAATCTACTCTACGCCCTTCTTCAATTTCGATCTAAAGACATTAGATCATGGCTATGGATTGATATGATTTGTATCGACCAGTCCAACGATGTCGAGAAGAGCGAGCAAGTTCAAAGGATGCGATCGATCTATCAGAATGCCAAGGAAGTCACAGCTTGGCTGGGACCCAACAATCTTACAATGGCAAATAATGAAACAATGTTAACAAAACTGAAAGGAGCTAAGGACAGGATAGTCGAGAAGTTCACCTGTGCGTACGACCGGGTCCAGATACGATGCTCACAAGCATACGAGCCTCCACTCACAATCGACTCAACGATGCCATACCCCGCGTCATTGAAGCTCCAGCGGCAGTGCGGAATGGACACAGACAAGCGTTTCGGTAGCGAAAGACTCTTGCACATTGACCTTGATCGATTTTCGGAAGTGCTTTCAAGCGACGCAGTCTTGGCCGAAGAGTTAGTATATGAAGTCATCCCGCAAAAGCATACCTCTGGGCGTGAGAACGCAGAGAGTCTCAATCGACTGCTCTCTAAAGAAATATGGAGGCGAATATGGGTGATCCAAGAATTTGCATCTGGCCAAGAAATTGTGCTCCTGTATGGGACCGAAAGCATGCTGCTCCGGGATTTCTTCGTTGTGTGGCTCGTCCTATATTACCATATCAATCACAGCCAGGTCGTTGACAGCCTTTCCCCTGGAGAATGGCCCATGATGGACACAAATATAAAGTCAATTGCGCCTCTGCTGCTCCAATCGAAAGTTTGGCAGAATGGCCAAAAGCCTCGTTGCCTTTTTGAGTTGCTTCGCGCAACGGGTGGATTCAACGCTTCCGACAATCGAGATAAAGTCTTCGCACTTTTGGGCATCGCAGAAGATGCGCAGGAGCTCGAGTTACATCCTGACTACTCAAAGTCATACAGGGAAGTGGGCGTGGATGTGACGAAGGCTCTGGTACGGAAGTATGGCTTGTCGATGTTATCTTTCAACGCGGGCCTCTCATGCCGGATGTATGCTCTTCATGGCAGCCATCCGGAACAGCTGCCCAAAGACCAGTTCCTTCCTTCTTGGTGCTGCGACTGGACCTTTAGGAGCCATCACACGATTGCTGCTGGTCACCCAAAGGGCTACCTTGATTTTTCAGCAGGTGATGCTTGCAATGATCGAGATACTAGCACTTTCTCTGTTGACGAGAGTTTGGACACCCTGTCGATAAAGGCTATCCGTTTGGGATCGGTTACAGCTGTGCGCTCGCTTCCTCACTGGGTTGGAGGGGGGAATCCGATCTCCTTGACATCCCAGGTATTCTCGGAACTCGAAGGACTCGTGTCCACAAGCAAGGCGCAGGGCCTTGTTACGACCATGCCGGAGCTAGAAGATGTCTTCTTCTGTACTCCGATAGCATACAATGGACGGAAGGGCCAAATGACAGATCCAGGCCTCGTACAAGTTCCAAAAGATCTCTCAGAAGCCTACCGCACTCTGCGCAGCTCGGAAGTCGATTTGGGGGGCGACGACTGCGCGGCAAAAGTTCGGCCATACGTCCAAGAAGTGAATAGAATAGCAGCAGGAAGGGCACTCTTTGCTTGTACCTCGCACCATCTCGGCCTGGGTCCCTGGAATGCTAGAGAAGGAGACGTCTTATGCATTTTCTTGGGCACGAGCGTTCCTTATGTCATCCGTCCTTTGAGCAGCGGTACCTATCATCTGGTCGGCGAGGCGTATGTTCATGGGATTATGTACGGTGAGTTTGTAAAGAATCTTGATCGTGTGACCCTGGAAGTCATAACGCTGGAGTAGGACACTTTGTATTCAAATAGAGTATTATAGTGAGGAAATTTTGGCACTATTAATTGGAATTCAACCTCATTTCGCTGGATGATGTCGAATTTGAAATAATCTAGGCGGACCTTCCGGTGGATCTTCGGTGCGGCCACAATACCAGCACCCTGCTAGAGCAGGGACTTGATTCCAACCTGCAGAAGCCAGTTTGGGCTTGGGGGGGGGGGGGGGGGCTTTTCAAGCCTCCTACCTGGAAACCTTTCGATCCCAAACCATGCTGGCCACACACTGTGTTGGCACAGAAATTTGCACCTCAGTGGCTCTCGTCTTCCTGCCTGGATGGTGCGAAGATACTTATTCTCAAATGTTGGCCTGTCTAAGCCCGTCTTGAGGTCCAAGCATCCAGACTAAGTGATCACCTGTGTGCAGCAACCCTGGTCGGCCCTGAAACAAGCGCTGCAGAAACTTGAGGTCTTTGGTTGCGCACATTAGCCTGCCGGATGAAGGACCAGGTTCTCAACGCCTACTATTTGTCGGAGCTATTAATAGTGGGATTATTCAGCCTCATTCAGACACGGCTACGGCTACTAGTGGGAATGCCTCGCCTGTTAGGCTGTCTTCGGGCGCTTCCCCTCCATGTGGACGCCGGACAGAGAGGTTCATTTTCGATAAATACACGACTGTCTTGGCCGCCGCAGACACTGCCTCTTCTTCGATTGCCTTCTTCTCAATGACAAAGCCACGGTGATACTTTCTTCTATACCCCATTTTAACAAAGTCGACAAACTTCTCCTCTCCAAAATGTGATACCAACCCAGCAGCATTAAGCTCAGCCTGATGTCGCCAAAATGGCCTCAAATTACGCGGCAGCCTCGGCATCGCCGGAAAATCCGCTCGCAGAAGACTTTAGCAACCTTGAGGTCGTTCATGTCCGGAACGAGTCAGATCTCGAGGTCGATAGAAGAAAGGACCATTCGGACTTGGAGCTTGTGTCAGGGCCTGGAGTAGTAGAATCTCTACAGTCCGACAATCTCCAGCCTTATCACCCGACCGTGCCTACGAACCGAGATCCTGCAGGCCCCATACCTTACCATCCTGACGTGCCTACGAACCAGGATCCTCACGGGCTGATCCCTTACCATCCAAGAACAGCAGGCTACGAAGACGTTGACGGACTCATCCCTACTGAGGGGAGGTTTAGCGACACGCCTGAGAAAGACCTGGAACATCATTTCGCTCTCTGTGGAATTGAGATTTCTCTATTTCGGCGGAAGCATCAGGCACCGAGAAGACCTTCAGCAGGACAGCGTTATATCTGCGGATTAAGTGCCCTACGATTTTGGATTGTGGTCATCGTTGCTGTTGTCCTAGCTGCTGCCATAATCGGTGGAGCAGTGGGAGGGGTCTTGAGCACTGGTGATGATTCTACAGCGTCAATACCAAGCTCGTTCGTTACATAGTCCAAAATGACACGCTCAATACTGACAGCTTGGGTAGGAGCGTTACCTCGACAACATGGTTGGATGCAATTCCTACAACTACTACCCCGTATACACCATCCCTGCCAACTGGCTCGTACACACTCCCACTGCACCAAACTCTACAGATCGACACCTGTATCGAGGATGCCGCCAATCTCGCAGCTTGGGACTGCATGAATACTGCTTCCATGAGCTTCCAAACTAACAACGGAACCCAAAATCTACCTCGTATCACATTCAACGACTCTCTCCCCGACCCCACCCAGATTCGTTACGGCCCACAACTTCCCCAGTTGAACAACACCTCTTTCGATCTGGCGCCGTACCTCGACACCAACCGAGAAGAGCTTGGTGTCGCGATGTTTTTCAGTACGCTCTTCGACAAATACATCATCCGTGAGTTGGTCCATCTTCCACTCCAGGTAGCTGACCTCCAAATGCAGTCCCCGGCGAGGAGCTCTCGACCAGCTCCTCAAAAAGGTCCGTTCACCAAGGACGAGCAGCTAGCTATGTCGGCGATCCCCTCCAGATCGGCGACCAGCCCTGGTACTGCTGGTGGAACTCGACCGTAAGCGAAGTCTACATCTACCTGGGCCAAGACGCGACGGTGACTGGCACGCCGGCCACCCCGACTCCCTCTTTCCCCAAGATCATGAAGATGGTGGAGAAGCGCAAGCCAAGCAGCAATGTGAAGCCATACTGCCAGAAGATGCAGGTGCTGAATAACTGGCAGATCCTCCCGGTCCCGAACGCGGCTGTCGTCTCCATTCAGGAGAGAGGGTTTTCTGGGAAGAAAAGAGATACTGCGACGGATTATCGGTCGAACTGTGTCTGTGAATGGTACAATTCGTAACATGGGTGGACGGGTATAGAGATCAGTGTACTGGGCACTAATGTGCATCACCATACTCCTCCGGATCTTCTTGCTCTACTGTGTATGTGCACGGAATCTGTGGAAGATGGGGTAAGCCAGCGCAAGGCGTTATGGGCCGTCGAATGTGCTGGAGCGAGAAACGCGGTATCAAGGCTCTGAAGAGTTGCCTCCGCTGCCGCTTTTGCGACCTGCTCATTCCCTTCACTCTCTCCTTACCTGGCCAGGGTGAGCTACAGGGGCGCATATCTTGCCCCTTCGCCCTCCCTTTTTCCTTTTCTGTTCGTCACCTGCGTGACCTAGACGTTGTTAATTTCTTATGTTGTTGTCACCTGCAGCAGCGATATCAACGAAATAATTTCTCCATTAGTCACTTGGACTCGCCGCTCCACCATTTCGCGTTCTCAGTAGCGAGGCGACGGATCCATAGTGCTATAAAGCTACTAAGAGACTAGCTAGCCTAGATAGAAACCTAACCTTCTCGTGTAAGAGTAGTATGCTTCTCTCATACTTTGAGTCCTATATAGCCTGAGCGGTTACGATAGTCCTATTAATACTTGAACCTACTATTCCTTCTGCCTATCTACCTATAGGCCGTCCTTACAGCGCCCATCTACCGGCCCCTGGACAGGCCTCTGTGCGTTCTAGCACGTGTATGTTAACGAATTCGATCCCCGTACAATATGTCGATTCTTCACCAATTAATGTATGCTAAGCCTCTGCCGGGATTGGCAAGGGCATCCTGGTGGTCCGTAAAGCATTCTCCCGGTGATTCTTCCCTCCTCGTTCAAGACCAAGCCCACGCCATCCTCCGTGGTTCCGGAGTATGAGAGACCAGGAATTCTATATACTGTATCTCCAATCCCTGCGTTCGTTCGCAGGTCGAGGCAGAAAACAGTGAGGGCTCGACACTCACTCACCAGACACCGCACTTCGCATATCGGTTCACCATTGACAGCCCCCCTCTGGCGTCCCGAACGCGCGATATGTCTCGACGTGGTAAGTCTGGTAATTTCGGCCGATCTAACTCGCATGATGTGCGTGTCGTATTTGAGGAGCCGGGTTAGCTTCTGCGCTACGTATTGTCGTTGGGAGCTCATCGAGGGTGCAGCAAAGTACTCCGCGAGACACTTCTCCACTTTCGACTTGAACCTGTTGTCTTGACTTTGGCGTCCCTCCAGCGTGTATACCACACCCGCTAGGAGCTGGGCACATTTCGTGTGCAAGCTGTCGAACGGAAAGATGCGATTGAGACCGTCGACTAGCTCCCTGGCGGACAAATTTCTGATGCCAGCATCTACGCCGTTCAGCGAGCCTAGAACCCCAATGGCCCATTCCACGCCTGTCACCTCTCCGGAATCCTCTGTATCAAGGTAGTGTATCTTTTCAATCTTGCCAACGACATCTAGATCTGTTTTGATAAGTCCGCCCTCGAAACTGATGATGAATTGGGGCAACGCCTGTTGGTTTCCCAAGTCCCACTCGGCATGGTCCAAGCCGCTGTAGCCGGTCACCCAAGAGGGGATTCCGACGGTCGGATTAGACCCCTGGTTGGATTCACGGGGTTGAAGAAGCAGGGGCGAGAAATCATGTTTCACCAACGCAGCTTGCTAGACCCATTGACAGGCATCCGTTGCATCCTGAGGGATCGTGGGTTGTGTAGGGGGGGAGTTCTGGTTCACAAGCATGTGAACAGCAAGGAACCGGTCGCGGAACACCTGGCACCTCGTCCTTGTAATCACCTCCAAAGCTTCTCCCAGGCAGAGGTCGCGCTGCTCGTCATCTCTCTTATCCGTGAGACCTGCAAGGAAACCGTCTTTGAGATTGCTCGCAAACGATTTAGCATACCGAAAAAGTCCAATCAGGACGTTGTGGCCGTTTTGAACTCGAAGGAGGTGAAAGTATCGCGCTCCATCCTACCAAATCCATTCGGGCTTCTCCATATGTAATCTGATTTGTCCATAACGCATGCGCTACGGCAGAGAGAAAACTCCAGCACCACCCACATCCTCTCCATCCACTGTGATGAGCACAAGGCATGCAACACAGGCATAAAGCGAAGAGCCATGGAGGCTGAGAAATCACTGAGGTCGTGCAGATGGAGCATCATAATATAGGACCCAGGGATGTCTGGTATATGAACGAGGATTTCCTGGGCGTCGTGGTATATAGTGGGAATCCTAAGGAGTAAGGACTCCTTGGTGCGCCGTTCCCACTGAGGGACACTGAAATAATCGTGCCAGAACTCCACTTTAGGGCAATATGCGTCTACCGAAGCATCGAGTAGAGTAGTCAAGGTCTTGAGCATTGTGAAAGCGGACTCATCATCATGGGTCTTCGAATCGTTTGCCCTCCGGATGGAGTCATCCCACACGTGGGAAACCGGGATCCAAGGTATATTTTCTGCTTTGAGACAAGAGAAATGCCGATTGGTTACACGCACGTGGGCGCCCAATACCGTTGCAGGGCTTGGGTCGACTCGCGCGATCGTCCGGATTGATGGTTCGTCGATAATCGGTTGTAGGTAGCTGTGACAGTCCGTGTCAAGCGGAGTTTCCCAGAACGTGGGTAAGATATGATGGAATATCAAGGGCATCACACGATCCCCAAGGTAGAGTGTGACACAGGCTTCGGATGCGGCTGTCGAAGACTGAAACTCGGCAGAGTTTGTGGGCGACGAAGGCTGTTCCAAGCCAAACCACCGCCTTCTAGAGAGTTGCAAGAGGATGCTCTCCAAGGATGCTGTGAATTCCTTGGCGCCTCAATCACCCGCTGTAGGAAGTCGTTGATATGCTCGACGTCGTCTTCTATCGAGGTCTTACTAAGCGGTAATACCGCTTGCAACAGCTCTGCAGCAAGAACGTCGCCATCCTGCCGGAGGCCCTCGCCTACACGTCGCGCCATGAGTTGACATGTCTCCAGTCCCAGCGGTTCATCGGGAAGTGGGAGCTCTTTGGTATCGAGCACTTCTTCGAGGTGCTGTCGGACGAGCGACTGCAATAGTTGGTGAATATCAGCTTCGTCTTCTGCGATCCCAGGAACCCGAGATTCGAGAAGGTTTATTAGATTGTCGGCCATGATGTCAGCAAGTCGGCACCCAAGACGCTCACAGTGGTAAGAATAGCTGTCTGGCAATATGAGGCGAGCAGCTGCAAATTTGAGATTTTAGAAGGCCGTGAGGCTGAGTCGACACCTACTCACTGCTGCCTGAACTCTGCTGGGGTCTGTGTAACTACCAAGACTACCAAGGAATGTAGTGACTGTCACGGCTAGTCTTCGGCCTGTTACTGGCGCTGAGACCCCTTTGTTAATTACTCGAAAGTATATAGTCAGATGGGCCCAAGGACCCTGTAGAATTCATCATGTTCCTCCATTGAGCCCCTTTCGCTCGAAACAGTCAGTCCACCTCCAGGTTTCCACATTACTTTCCCCTTGAAGTTGTGAGCAAAGGAGAGGGAAGGCGGCTTCAGTCTCACCTTAACCAGACCTGTAGATCGTGATGTGATGTGTTTTAGAAATTCCAACCGACTTTCCTCGTTCTCCCCGCGAGTTTGGATGCTAGCTCCAGTGACTCAGGTCTTGCAGTGTCTAAGAATACGTAGAGATGCCAAAGCTCGGATAGCCCCAACGTTCTGACCGGGAGGGTGAACGCCCGCCAAAACCGTAGAGAGTCCTGAAGCTCTTCAGGCGACTTCTCCCCAAAAAGCTGGGCATACCTGACATCTAGTTCACCCGGGCTCTGTCGCAGTTTCTTTTCAATTTTATCGTCTGGTGTACCATGGCCATTGCAGGTGTTCACGAATGCCACAGCGAGAGCAGCCCAGAGGAAGTTCCCTCTGGCCTTGCTGATGATACTGGACCTGTAGTGCTCTTTCCTTTGCGGAGTCACCGCTCTGTATTCGACCAACCGGGCCTTCACGAACACGGAGATGTCATCTTCGTTTTCTCGATCCACTTGGATCTCGGGACACAGCGCAATCTCGATAATGGGATAATCCCCTTGAGGACATACACACATTGACGCTGCATCCGTTGGCGGCAGAGATCAGCGTTATTCGGCGAAAGTAGGTCGCATTCTCCCTTGCATCCTTCTCTCCGCATTCGTCAATGTCGTCGATGAACTGGAAGAAACTCGTCCCATGGCTGCGAACGAGGTGGCTCTCCATGAAGTCCAACAGTTCTTGTCCGGTCCACCGACGCGATGACTGTGGAACGTTGCTCCGCTGCCGCCATATTTGCACCAAGTCGTCAAACATGCTCTGATGTTTGGGGAGTATCTGTACGAGCAGCGTGCGGATCATTCCTTCTCATGATTTCTCAATGGCTTCTCCGGTGCGTGTTGGAAAATAGGAGGCAACTACGGCGACGACTCCCACTTGCACGCTGCCAGACAATCCTTGTTCATCAACGTGCTCTTGCCAGCCCCTGGCTGCCCCTTGAGTCGGAGCAGGCCGAACTGTTTGTCAAACTCTCAGCGTTGGTAGCAGTCACGGTATGCTGTGTGTTCTAAGAGCCAGACGCCGGTGTTCAGCTGTGCTCGTTTGAGATGCGCTTCCCCCGGTCATGGCTCTCAAATAGGCGGAAGGCCAGGATGCGGCAAGCCACTGCTTTTTGGAAATGGAAACATTGTCTGCCTCACAACCAGAGACCTGGTACGTGTATCTTATTACACATTGAGAACATTCTCAGTGAGTTTGTTGACAAGGCTAATGGAATATCTGTACATTGCGGCACATTTTGTCTAGACAATATTGCGCCGGACCAGATGATACGGAAATTGCCGCAGTGTAGGCATATGTTTCATCACTGTTGCTGCGACGAGTGGATTCGAAATGTTCTGAAGGCTCAAATCAAACCCAAGCCTGCTGATGCCAGCCTGGCCCTGGGGGATCTCCACTGGCGAAAATCAAGCTGTTTTGCCCGGTCTGTCGCGTCGGTTTGGGTTCAATTGGGACAGAGGTTCTGGCCAAGCCAGGAGCTGTTCATATCCGTGGTCAATGACTCTGTAGGAGGGACAGTAGTCAAGAAAATTGTGACCACCAACTCTATCCCATGTCTAACAAAGCGAGCTTTCAATTGCGTTGAATTGTTTAACACTGAAGACGGCTGTGGTCAAATCAAATGAGCTGGAAATGATGCGACGCCAACCCACCGCCAGGACAAAGAACATGATGGGAACTCAAACGCGCAGCCATTCGGGTACACGTCTGGACTGCACGGTATGTCCAAGGAAGTCGCTCTAAGAATTTTTTTTCAAGATGTATTATCATTAAATTCGTTTCGAAGTTGAACCCGATCTCCTCGCTATCTTTGAACACTCGAAGTTCACATGGAAACACGCAGTATCTTTCTCAGCATCAACCCAGAACTCCAGCATATCCTACTTCCTTGGATGTCCCGCACGTTCCTTCAATGCATCATTCATTGCCGCGAATGCCTGTTCCAAATCCAAATACACGGATGGTTTGATATATTTCAGAACGTATGAAAGAATTCCCGACATGATCTCAAAATGTTCGAAGTCGGTACTCATCCCGTCCGCGCTCGGTTGTAGGATGAAGTGGTGATATCCGGTAAGTAAACCTGGGAGGTCGAAAAGACGCGCCCGCCAATGCAAGTGGGCTACTGGCGACCAATTCATTATGACGGGATTGAACTTTCTTACTGGAGCCGTGGATCAGTCATTGATACTAGAACAAGAAACACCATATCAATCACCTCTGGAAGTTCGTGGATTCTTCACCTCTGTGTGGATGCGACCACCCACTTTTTCCTGACTTAGCCTCTGCTCCTAATCTCATGAATTTGGCGGGATTGGTGATGGATCTTACTGCATTGGTCACCAGATATCTTCAGCATGACGGGATTCCATTCTGAGTAGTGCTCAAAGTCTGTCAAGATGTCCCAAATCTGTTGCGGCGGAGCGGGGAGTCGTAATTTGGTGTAGACTGAAGGCATTTTGTGTGTATATCAACACCGGTGGGAGGAGTCTGTTGAGGATATTGAGGATATGCAGGCTGCCTCAGCGTTGCACAATTCAGCCAATGTTGACTTATTGATCCGCGTAATTGGTGATCAGATTAAATCAAAAATTTGGGGTATACTTCGCGGTCATGTGGCGATTCCCAAAAATACTGGTGTAGTCTCGTGGCACATGGAGAAGAGCCAAATCAAGGAAAGGCAGATAATCCTTAACCGGCCCCAGACTTTTTGCCCATCCGAGCAAAGCCGGCCGGATGCGAGACTCTAGTGCTTCACACGTTTCGGCTCCAATCCGATACTGAGGCGTCACCACAGAGAATGGCACATGTTATTTTTACGAGAAATACCGTACTTCGCCGCTTCTAGCCACGATAACCGGGAAGTCTTTTCCACGTGCATATGCACGTTCGTCGGTCAATGGAAATCCGGCGGTGTGCGACAGAGTACACTTGGCTTGAACATCGAAAAGCAAACCGTACCGATCGCGATGCTGTTTGTCTAACGATTTGTCAAGTCTTAATCAACTTAATACTACAACATGTTGAGGCCCAGACCCCTATTAGGCGCCGCTGTCGTCTATGGGGCTTCCAGGGCTGGGGCAAAGCGCGGAATGCAGCGCAAGATGGAAGCTCGGCAGCAACAGCAGATGGCTGCGTATGAGGCTCAAAAGGACCAGGAGCACAGGCGGCCGGCACGCAGAAGAAGAGAGGAGGAGAGCGGGGGAATTAGAGAGGGAGAAAGAACGCCTCAGAAGGGAAATGGAGCTCCAAAAGCAGGAAGAACTAAGTAGAGAGAGAGAGGCCCTACAAATGCAGGCCCAGATGCAGATGGGTAATCCTGCTGCTGTTGTTGGAGGCCCCGTCTTGTTCTGCACTACTTGTGGGAACAGATGCAAGCTGGGCGACGCCTTTTGCAGCGGATGTGGAACAAGGCTACCACCACCAGTATAGTGAGAACAGCTGTAGTGTAGGGAACTAGGAGTTTGAAAATGTTGCTTCTGCCTTCAACACAGCCATCGTTGCACGTGGATCAAGATTGAATCGATCTGGACTCTTCTATTGCTGTTTTGACGGAGGGGATGGTCGCCGAAGCGAAGACGGCCCAGCACGTGGACGAAGCTTTTAGTGATCCATGTAGATTGTGTTCTGGACTTCGTTGGCCCTCTACTGTAAAAGTATGCTTCCGCGTAACATCCGGAGGGATACGATACAGACTGCCCAGGGAACCAGGATCCTGAGGTAAACAGGCTAACTGTCCATCTCATTCTGGTTGCATGTCCGGCTCGATCCTATTGGGTGACGACTCCTTTTTGTGTAGGAGGGCAAACGGTGGGGCCCATCGGCGCCGAAGCTCGCACCAAACATAACCTCGTATAGATGATGCTGGAGCTTCTCTAGATGCGGGAAATGTGCGGTTTGAAGTCTCAAAATTGAGTGTGTATTACCGACGGGTTTGCCCCGAGGCGTCCAATGAGATAGCTGAAACAAAGCACTTCTACACTATTGGAACGAACCTGTGAGACCACGCTAAGCCCCTCGCCGCCCATGCGAGCTGAATTGTGACCTACCCACTTCCCGCCTAAGCGAATTGTGGAGAAGTGGGCGAGGTTTAAAGAGGGCGTGGATTCTCCGCCAGATGAGCAATCTGAGGCATTCAGGCAGAAATCCGCGTAGATCCTCCAACAGGTAATGCCCACTTGCCCGGAGAGCAGCCCTGTGCCCCAACATGTACGTCGGTAAACTAATGCCACCCCAGAGAGTGTTGCAGTAATGGGGCCCCTTGTCATGCCCAAAAAGCACCAAGACTGAGTACGTTCCTTGTGAGACTGACATGGCAGTAAACTTCTGTAAATCGCGTAAGGAACTTCTCGGCTGATTAGATGTGCTATGCTCAGAATTTCAAAATGCTTCCTGACCGAAAGAAAAGGCTACTTTTAAGGATCTGAAGAACTGATCTTTCTCGGCCGCCTTTGGCTTAATATAGCTACATTTTGCTTGTTGCCTTCCCATCTACCCTCTCATACTTGGTCGTTTTTACTCTTTTCATATGGATCTGCAACTTGAACTTGGAACGGAGTTCGATTTTACATTATTTGAGCCTGCTAGATGCGCCATCTTGACATATACATAACCCGACCCGGCGCCGTCGCCGACTTGTGATGAATCAATCCTTAAACACCACCTTGCCTCATCTAAGGCTTGTCAAGCCCGGTGAAACAGAGACCCACACCGCGGATCAGATCAATGGGGTTGATGGCGTGTGCAAGCGCTTGCAACGTCCCATGTGCGGTCCTAGCCTCGCCAGTATGTTCTCGATATTCCTTGGAATGGAAGGTGAAGTAAAATCCGGCCATGAAGATGACGCACTCGATGCAAATTATAAGCTGCGGAAGACCGATTATGATGTTGGCATACGTAATCCTTGAGTCTCCGCGAACATGGGAGCTCAGAATGCCAAAGATGAACTACAGGAGCAAAATCAGCTGCATAGCGACGTATTGGGACATAGGCAACGGCTTACATGTTGCAGTGTAGTGAGGAGCACGAGGAGCTTGAAGCCGATCAACTTCAAGAACGCGTTACGGCTGGACATGTAATCTCTGAGCCGGCGCTGAAATCGGACAATCGTTATCAAAACCGTGACCGTTGTGACAAGCTCAAGTGTCTGAAGCCAGACGTGGGCAAATCTCGGCCTTAACGACGTTTTACAATAGACACCCGTAGCCTGCGTGATTTCTTGGAGAAGGATAAGGATCGTGTAGATCAGCACATAGAGAAACACAATCCTCCACGTTCTCTGTCGACGATATCAGTGGAGCGGTGATTCAGGGGATCCAACTTACACACACGAAACCACCCGAGGCTCCCCCCTTCATTTCCAGGTTTGGACTGGCTTCGGAGATTCTGGAAGAATTCCTCCCTTGTATGTGCTTCTGGGGCGACATAGTGGACGTATAGCAGAAATAATGAAGCCATGGCATAAGCTTCGTAAAGATTTGCCAAAGGTTCCACATATTGAGCGGCCCTGTACCTGTGTAAAACGATGAGAGCCACCATCGTAAAGACAACGGGCATAGATATGATTCGGAGGATCTGGCGCTGCTCATTCGGTGCCTTATACCGACGCAAATGGGGAATCGCAAGGCCAAACCATAGAACTATAGTCACTCCAAAGCAGACCCAGCCGCTGATGGCCATGATGTTTTGAAAGGTGAGGGTTCCGGCGATTGGTTCGCCTACGATGCCGGCGGAGGGAGGTTCTGGTGGACAGCTGAGTGAACCGGACATGGTCACCATTGTGGAAGCGCAATCAACGAACGGAGGAAGATCGATCAACGGTGTTTGACGTCGTTGTATTGCTAGTCTAATGCCTGGAGGAGAGTGTGTTGTGCAATATATGTTAAAGTGCATACTCAAGACAACGGAGGGATTTAGCTGGTTGGATCCTTAGGCCTTGGACTTGGCCAAAGTGTCGGTGCATCGTCTAAGCTTTTCGATCCCTTACTGCTTAGCAGATGATGGGTATGATTTCGGAAACATTTTATGAAATCTGGACTGGATCTACTATATGGCCACTCCTATCGATCATGGGATCCGTCAACTACAACCAGAGGGAACTAGAGTCTCAGGGGTACACAATCTCTCAATATAGAGGTAACCATATTCCTCGGAGAGACTCGCGTGGAGGGGAGATCGCTGCTGTACACGTGTGACAAAGCAATAACCCGAACCTCGTCAGATTTCACTTACACTGGACTTGAATTTGATTACAGGCTGCAATGCCAGCGAACACCCTCCACATCGTTTACAGCATTGTGGCCGGAGCTCGGACGGAGCTGGGACCTACGACCTGACGGGAAAGGGGCACCGAGCTCAGCCACGTGCAAATACGAGGTGGACTGAAAGACAAATACTTTCCACGCCAGTACTCGGACCATACACTCTTGGCGTATATGGCCTTCGGTAAAAATTTTGATTTTGCAGTATTTTCCGTGGAATATGCTTTACGCGGTCGCCAGATCCCCGCTGTAGAGAACGCCGCCAAACGGACCATGCCTCTCTCGATATTTCCGAACTTCAAGGCAAGTAGTATTCCCAGTGATACCTTAAGCGAATCATCTCATCACGCCCTACCCTTTTTCTGGCTCTGTTCTGCGGACGATGCAGCAGCAGTACGCTGTGTTGTCGTATTCGAGCTCGGATGCCGTGGTCAAAATACGTTGGAAGACAGATTCGTACGCTAGGATCCTGTCCAACCTTGGATCCACGCGCATTCGCTCCTGAATGAGTTTCCGTTGGGATATGGCTTCGAGCTTGAAGCTCATGAAGATTATGTTGTCTCTGTCGCACGCGAATTTCTTTGGGAATCTTGAGGACGGAAAGGACGAGGTGTAAAGTATGGGTCTTCGTGCAGAGCCCATGGTAGAGTAGAAGTGCCCCGATTGTGAGAGTATCGGGGGTTTGACTGTTCGTTGGGAGAAGGAACTGGAGGGAGGCGTAAGGAAAAGGTCTCCTCGGGTACCCTGGTGGCCCCAGGCAAAGCAATTATCTATGTAGCACTTGCTCGCTCTCAAAACAGAGCATATACAGCTGAAGTTTAGAAAGTCTAATCCGTTTACGGAATATTCTGATTTCTTCGCAGTAGATATTCGAGCCCGGAGAGCTTCAGTAACCTTTCTTGACCACGTCTCCACCTGTTTCGGATGAGTTCTACAAACCGGACACGATATAGTGAGAAATACCTGCTGCCTTCTTAGTCATATATAGTACAATGAAAGCCGACGCGAATCTGGGCCTCCTAGAAAATACCCATCTGCCCAATTTTTTGCTGTGCCTTGCAACTTCAAATCTTCACGGACTCATCCAGCAGAGGAAATTTCGACCCTACGATGGACTGTCGATGCGATACGAATAAGCACGAGCGACACAAGGGGCTATCATTTTTAAGTGCAACTGACGGCTAGTCTGCGTCCCTTCTCTGCCAAGCGGGGTGTTTCAGCGGATGCTGATTCGAACAGGATCTTGGAAGCTTCTCGCCCAACGAACGACTCACGTGTTGGGCATAGGCCTTGTCGGTGGATGCCGCCTATATCGAACTCAGATTATGGACGAGAAAGGTAACCCCGATTTCCGCTATCCTCCTCGTTTTCAGGAATTTCTATTAACATCTACATATGGTTGAGGAAGTCCAGCAGGATCGCATCCTCTTCCAAGCCGCCACAACCCAAACGAGACCGTAATGTGACTATAGTTCTCCGCATCCAACAAAAGTATTCATTCAGGCCCTCCCAACGCCAGGATTCTCGAGGCGAATACGTACAAAGAAAAGAATTCTGACGCTTCACAACACGAAATTCAGAGGTCGGCCTCGATACATTGCCACTTATGGGTCCTGAATATACAAGTGCGCGTCCTCAGTGGAGACAGAATTTATTATGCCAGAATTGCTAAAAGTAAAATAGCGTTTAGCTTATTGTTGCTAGTAGACTACTTCCAAGATCGTTTTTTCGCATTCGCAGTGTTGTTCGAATAGGAGGGCCGGGGCACATCTCGATATAAAAGCAATATGGATTGGAAAGTCGCATAGAGGCGACGCCTCACTACCAGACATTTTGGGCAAGTCAGTCTGTCCTGACACTGGAGAAATAAATTATTCAATACTTTCTCTGTTGGGTCATTCCCAAGGTGTAAGACTTTCTGTTGATTTCCCCTTCTCCCCAAAGAGGTTGTTGTTCAGAAAGATGGAGAATAGCTATCAACCTAGGACATCAGAAACTCTTGCTGGCAATTTTGTTTACCCCTCTACTGTCGTCCACGAAATATTCCCCCATCTCTCTCCCCGGGAATCCCAGCACAAATTGCCTACCCATAGACTATTCTGCCGAAGAATCCATCCCTTGTTTCAGACCAACTTTGAGCTTCATCATCCATCGTGATTGTGATGTCGAGGGTTAAAACAGATCAACCCTTTCAGATCAACTCTCTACAAGAGAGCAAATGTGGGAGATTTCGAACAAGAAGGCTACATCTTTGTAGCATGCATTAGGGAGTGAAACGCTCTTACCGTTGCAGAAAGGCATTCTCAATCAATTTGCAAGCAAAGCGGTATCGTACAGATTTCCAAATGTACGAGAATTATACGTTGGCTGGTTTCGTAACCTTATTCTGATACGTTGCGAGAACTGGCCGCCTGCGAAGGCCTGGACCAGTTGTAAAACGGGATGAATACAATCGCCCCCACCAGCACCTGACTATGAAGGGCCATTTCAGAAAGCTTTTCTGTCGCAAGGGTCTTCAGCTTGGCGCGGAGAAGATGTCCGCAGATTGGGGGAAAGAGTATATGGGTGTGGCCAATCAAACGGTTGAAAGACGTAAGCAAAACTCAATGCATCAGCTGCGCCACCGCATATGCAGCAGCATATACGGTGCAACAGGGATGGTGTGGTTGGCATGGGATGTGAGCGGAAGCTAACTGAATGTGGATGCAGGTGTCCTTGATGCCAAAGTTCCTCGGCGAAATGGGGCTTTACCTGAAATGTCGCAGTGTCCGGCGGCATAGTACTGCGTCCGTGGATCCAAGGTTCGGACAACGCGGACTTGGATCAAGATCCTATCCGACGGCCGGGGCGAGAATGCGGTGTTCACCCGCTTTCGCTTCACGTTATGGCGTTGATTCTCACTCGGGGCAGAGGTTCGACAACCCATGATTCCCGGAGGCCTAGAATACCACCCCATTCCTCTCGGTCTGCTGACTTTATCGAGCCGAATCCTGCTGTCTGACTCTACAGGGTTCAACAAAGTTTACTTTGCCATGCTGGGATGATCCGTGAAAACGGGATTTTGTTGCTGGCAAAATATGATCCTATCCAAAGAGAGAGTGTGATCTTGTTGCCCTACTTCCGTACTTTCACACCTCAATTCAATATTTCTGTTAGCCGTTATCATTATGCCCGAGTCAAGCTGCCTTTGCGGTTCTGTCCATATTTCTTTCCCCGACGAGACTATTTCAAGGGTAAGCTGATATCTCGTCCTCCAAACGTTTGAAATGCTAGCTAAATATGCCTCCAGTCGATATGTTCGTGTCTTGACGAACGAAAAATCACAGGCTCCCTTTTCGGGGCAGTCAATCTCATGGTCATGATTGATGCCCTTAAAATCACAAAAGGGGAGCTGAAGCCGTACTCGAAGATCGCCGACAGCGGAAATACCATTATCAATTATTTCTGCTCAAACTGTGGCAGCACACTCTATCGGATTTCTACAGGGTTTCCTGGAGTGGCGATGATAAGAGCAGGTTGTATTGACAACTTGGATGTTGCCAAGGCGAAGCCGACGGTGGAGTTGTGGACTCGTTCCCATGTCGGATGGGTGCCGTTTGTTCAAGAAACCGAGAAGATAGATGGGGGGATATACACTGGTCTCGTAAGCATATACTCTGGGGAAGGGAAGGAGGGTGAAAAGGAGAATCATGTACCGTCTACTCTACTGACTGGTTAATGGAAAGTCCTAGGAAAGCGCGTCTTTTCCTAAACTACATCTTCCTTGAAGCCTCCCGCATTTCCACAGATTGTGAGACTCCGGGATTCCAACACCTGAACCCAATGGCCACCACTTTGGAAGCCTCTTTTCTCGTTTGTGTGTGAATTTTACAGATTTGACTCGGGAATCGATATATATACATGCTGATATCGAGAGCACTCCGAGCGTGTCAAGCAAAGTAGAATTCTTTCTCACTTCAGGGTGAGGTAGTCCGCATTTCCGCGATACGGGTGGACGAAAACAGATACGTGTTCACCTGGATAATAATAACACATTTGACTCAATCCAAAAGCCCACTTATTATTATATGCGTCCAGCTAACCCAGGGCTCCGGCTGCCTTACGAGTTTCCTGATCCCTCCACCCGCAGTGCCGATCAATGCCGCTCAGGATTTGGAGGTAAAAATTCCCTTTGAAGACGAAGATCCTGCAACGAGACGAGCGCGGCGACCACGAGCGTGATGACGATGACGAGCTCGAGGAAAGCCACGCTGAGAGAGCAGAGATGGCCGTATCAAAGGTCATGATGAGACTGAAGGTCGCCCGTTACTGGATCTTTGTCTTGACTCGAAAAGCATGCAGCAGAACGCAGAATCCCACTTATATTCCTTTTTTGTTTTGGTAACATGCTTGTAGTCGAACTCATTAGACATATAGTGCTGCCTGCCTACTTGACCTGTTCTTCCGCTTTAAGAGATCTTGTTGCTCAGGAGGGAGGTCCCTGCCACGGCGCTCTTGTCCAATCCTCAAAATCGTTGTCTTCACCATCATCAAGCCAATCGCCGAAATAGTCGTCCTCAAAGTCACCCTCACATCCACCCTCAAAGTCATCGAAGAAACTCTCCATAGCGTCCTGATCCCACACTTTCCTAACACTAGTTTGATCGTCCTGCCACGGGCCTAATGCTCTGTCCTTACCGAATGGCTGGTAATTTCCCATCTGCGACTCCAATACCCGTCGAATCGTTGCATCTGCTACCTTTTCTCTCCATGCAGTTGTAAGTTTGCCCCAGTATAGGTCTTCCAGGTGTGGTAGATATTGTACATCTCCAACACAATACGCTTTGATATCTTCCGCCAAGGGACGTGCATTGAACACTTCGTATGAGCCTCCCATCGTAGGATTGAATAGACGGTCACCCGTGGTCTTGGTGGATTTCCATTTTGTCTTGGTTAGAGAGTCACCGACAGCGTCAATTTCAATGCACCTGGCCAGGCCATTCAAAAGCCTCTTCGATCCATAGCGCCTTGATGCATTCTCCATGAGTTGGACATCCTTGACTCCCTGCAACGCTATGTTGAAATGGTAGTGAAGAGCATCAGAGTCGTTGCGGACGTCGAAGAAGACTTTGGGGATATCTGTGGACTCGAGAATATCTTTCAGAGTCTTGCCGCTCTTTCCCGGCGTGGTAAAGGCACAATGGCCTAACGTTTGAATGTCGATTAGGTAAATATTTTTCTGAGGCCCACTGCCTACCATAAGTGTGAGAATAGAAACAGTCCCTTCACGAGAGAGATTGGCCCCCTCAAGGTCGACATATAGCGACGGTCGACTAGATGACAACCGGTCAATGAGTTTCGAAATTGCCTCCGCGGAGTCAACGAAATTCGTGGGAATAACCGGCGGTCGTTGCGACATCTCAAGTGCTGAGGCGAGCGAGATGGTCTCTTGGATTTATCCTGGGGGAATCAGTGCCCACAAGAGTATTTGTAGCTTGCCAGCAATTGAACACACAACTAAAGGCAGTAAATACGTAGGTCTCTGGATGAGAGGGGTAGGCGATCTGTGGCTTCTTGAAGTGTAGCTGTGACCCCGAGGAGCTACCTGAGGGGGGGGGGGTCTTTTAGTTTGCACATTACATCACTCTCCCGTACACGTGGTCACTACCAACTTAGCTGTATCCCCCTCGCCCCTTATTCACTTAAGCTTAGTACTCCTACTGCTACTATCTAGAAACTTCAATCCTTACATCTATATAGTAACTCATCTTGTAACTTATTCTACTCTACTCTACTACTAGAGGGTGTTAGAATTCCGTAGCTACTTTATCAGGAAACTTAGCCGTGTACTATAAGAAAAGCTATAGAATTCTAATATGTTGAGAAAGGCATTACCATGCAGGTGTGCCGTGTTTTTGAGATCTTCGATGCGTACGCGATTCGTCAGTATGCTCAGCCAAAGTACACTTTGAGGAGGATTTCACTGTGGACTGGACACGTGCTTGAAGCTGGCATCATGCTAAAATCTAAACTGACTTGTTGAGCCTCCATCTACCAAAATACCGACAGCATTAACGCCTTTGGCATCATCACTGCAGAGGAACAGCGCTGTATTCGCAACGTCATTGGGCTGTCCCAAGCGTCCAAAAGGGTGAGCGTTCTTGAGTCGTTCACGGAGGTTGGGATCCCCCACCATCCCAGCTATCATCTTGGTATCCATGACTAGAGGCACATGTCAATTTCAGAAGTTTTGTGCTCCGTCTTGGAGCAGAAATTACTCACAACCAGGCATGATACAGTTGCAGTGAATGAGATGCGGTGCGAAATCCATGGCGATTGCTCTTGTCATGCTGAGAACTGCCCCTTTGGAGGCAGCGTAGCAAGGTGTTCCCGTCAGCCCTGTTACGGCTAGAGCAGAAGCAATGTTCAAGATCCAGCCCCTATCTCTGTGTTGAATTTGTGATTGTTTCATCATCTGAATGCCGGCAAATTTGCTTCCAAGAAAGACACCCCGAGCATTGACCTGAAATGTCCGATCGAATCTCTCCTCCGTCGCTTGATAGATGGGGACCGGGTCGTATGCCTCGTCAGCGATACCGGCATTGTTGACCATACTGGAGACGTTAGACTTGCATTTAATTGAAACCTGGGGGTTTTGATCTTTACATGTCCAATCTGCCAAAAGTATCCACGCTTGACTGAATCAATGCTTGCACACTTGTCGAATCAGCTACATCCGTGATGACGAAGATGCTTTTGCCACCGTTCGCATTAATCACTTCATGTGTCGGCTTTTCATCTTTTGGTGCCAGTCGGCCCTCTGGTCTCAAGTCTGCGCACACGACGTGAGCACCGTTGGCAGCAAACGTTAAGGCAATGTTTCGACCCAAGCCTGAAGATGCGCCCGTCACAATGGCAACCCGACCTTGGAGTCGGGATAATGTCATGTTCGTAAGAATACTTTTCATGAGAATCCCATTCCATGTGAAGATACTGGATAATTGCTTCAGTGGACTTATGTTGTAGGTCTTGCCACAGGTTCGGCCAAGGACGGAATCAGGGCCCGCCAGCCTGACTTCGGATGCTGCTCCGAGGCACTTCGGCGGTGATAGTTCGTTGGATCCGGTTTCCAGCCAGACCAAAAGTCCACCCAGCAGATTGATGCTGGAAGCCATTCCTTGAATCGCGGAAGTGTAGTTCTTGCCGTCGCGGATCAGCATCCGCTTCACGAGGCCGTCGATGGTCGAAAAACCTTTGGGTGATGCGCTTCCAGGCCCTACGGGATCCCACGTCTCTAGATACTCTGCTTGCCCACGGGGAGATACCTAAGACAGACGCTGTATAAAACCAGTTTCGGCTTCGTAAAGATCTTGACCTGAGGACTCCCTCGTCCGCACCTCGCGCATAGCATCTACGGCAAGAATTTGACATTGAGCAAGGCTACAATGGCGGTCAATCGAATCGACGTGCATCATCACTTTATTCCCGATTTCTGGCGCGAAGGTTAGTTCGAAGTTGCTGGCTCATGACCTCTGTGTTAATGGAAAATCACAGCCATGGATGCCAACGGTGGTGACCCTTCTGGGTGGCCAACGCCGAAGTGGACCCTTGAGCTGGATGGCAAATCCAACGCAAAATTTGGCATAACAACTTCCATTTTGTCAATCACAGCTCCTGGTGTCTGCGTGATACCAAGCCGCCGGGAACGTGCGGAGGTAGCGAGGAAGGTGAACGAATATGCTGCCAAGCTGCGTGATGAGCAACCTAAAAAGTACGGGTTCTTTGCAGTGTTGCCCAACCTTCTGGACAAAGAGGATGCACTCGAGGAGGTCAAATACTCTCTTGACGTGTTGAAGGCAGATGGTGTTGTTTTGTACACTCGGTATAGCACCGACCACCACTACCTTGGCCATCCAGATTTCAAGGACATTTGGGCTGAGCTAAATGAACGGGAGGCTGTGGTCTTTGTTCATCCAACTCATCCAATTTCGACTGGGCTCGTCAGTGGACTTCCCCAATCGGTCATGCAGTACCCATTGGAAACAACCGTCAGCGCTTTGGACATGATCATCAACAAAACTGTCCGCATCTACAGCAAGTGCAAAATCATCCTGGCCCACGGAGGTGGTGCTCTACCTTATATGATTCAACGGCCTGCCAGTGGTCTGCCCAAAACTCAAGAAGAGCATGACGAATTCATTGATGCCGCTCGCAGCTTCTACTACGACGTTGCACTTTGTGGTGGCCAGGCTCCCTTGTCCATTCTAGAGCAATTTGTGAAGCCTGGCCACCTTTTATTCGGCAGCGACGTCCCTTATGCCGACGACAACATTGTCACTTATCACGTTGACCGATTTGATGCCTGGCCATTTCAAAATCCAAAGCTTGCCCGAGAGGTAAACCGAGAGAACGCGCTCAAATTATTCCCTAGACTCCAGGAGTGAGACCCTGGCACTGACGAAAGGAAAGTGGACGTGGATTTCTGGTATTTTTGTGCAGCAAGCTTTTAATCATTCGTTATTCACTGTTGTCATCTGCGTCGCAAGGCGCAAATGACCACGATGGAGCGGGTAATGAGAGTTTACAGCCTCTACAAGATGGTTGTTTCAGTACGACAGTGATTACCGCAGACGCTGAATGCGCTATCCATTACTGTTGGCCAGCGTCTAGAAAGTCTTTGTGGCTGTACAGGAATGACGGGAATGACACCATGACAGAGTTTCAGGCCAGTACAGGAGACACATCCCTCAATACCTGAAATGACATACTTTTCTCTCTCCCTTGATCGACCCCTACCTGAGGCACCGATAGACCGAATAGGGCGGCCGACAGTTACTCCTTCATTTGCCTTGCAATTTATGCGAAATATCTTGAGACAAAATTACCTGCGTGTCAATTTTCTTTATCACATCCATATTGCTGTTACCTTGTTCACGAGGCACAGGGCGTTCTGCGACGACCGAGGCCGAAAAGAGACAAATGTTATGAATCGCTCCACGCAGTGATGTCAGGAGGGAAGATGGTTTCTTGGCAAGTGGGTAGTATAGGAGAGGAGATGTCTTGGGCAACGACCGATACAAAGTGAGCTGATGTATTGGAGCGAAATGATCACAGAGCCGAACGTATGGGTATGATTGTGATCGAAGTTGACTACGACATAGAGCTGCGGCGTAGGACCCGCACTATAAGGAATAGTTGATTGTGCTTAGTCGTGTTTGGTGTGCGGAAGCATACTGAACAGTTACGTGACATGACCTCGTGCAAGGAAAGGCTGCCATCTTCGTCCTTCGGAGTAACACCTCTTTTTCCGGCCCCTGCCTGCGCCCACAAGGTCGCCTCGTATCACCCACCTGTTGTCTGTCCCGCCTCAACAGGACCGAACTCGCCTTGGGCCATGTACGACTTTGCCGACCGAGATGCAAAACACTCTTCTATATGGATGGACGAAAATAGTGGCTCAATGCTCGTTGGAGGAAGAATAAGAAGCAGAAATAGCGAATAATTGAATCTGAATGCACTCCCAGCGGCATGTCTCTCAGGAATAGAAGACTCTTTCATCTACAAGCCAACTAAGGAAGTCCTTTGCCTTTCCCAACTTCCACCCTGGCTGTAGTTATGGCCCCTCGGGTGGCTTTGTTCATCATCGCCTCGAAAATAGACCCTTTGTCCCACGTGTTAGTGGCCATGAATAGGGTCTTGCCGTCATCGCCGCCAAGGGCACAGGCGATAGGCTCCCCGTCGGCCTTAATGTAATGCGTAAACACGCCCTGCTTGTCTCGGCGTGCATAGACGTGGTGATCTATCAAGCTGAGCCAAAGCCCGTCCTCAGCATCTATGCACAACCCATCAATGGCATTGACGCCAGGGGCGTCAGTGAGTTGATTCATATCCCACACCGTGGTTCCATTACTGAGTCGCCCTTCTGTGTCGATTTCAAATGTAATCAGGCGATGACCGAACGATTCGGAAAGGTAGAAGATCCTCTCAGTGCTGTCGATGGCGCAACCGTTCGGAAAATGGAGGCCATCTGCTGCAACTCTGACATTTCCATCAGTTTCCACTACAAGGAGACGGCCAAGAGCGGCCTCTTCTCCATGCAGCACCCGGGCTCCTGTGTCGTCGATATACACGCGGCCGTGTCTGTCGATGACCATGTCGCCGCAGTAGCCAGTCATGAACTCCGAGAGGTCCGCATACAATGTGCTCTGTCTCGTTCGAAGGTCAAACTTGTATAACTTCGCGTCGAACATCGATGAATACACGAGCGTTCCGTCTGGGTGGAAACCTATCCCATTAGGTTGAGATTCGACCTCGAGGACGATCTCTTTTTGTCCGTTCTTCGCGTCAACGCAGTATATTTTCTGACCAATCATGTCCGAAATGTAAAGTCTGCCATCACGATCATGATATCGAGGACTTTCGCCAAACAGTAAGCCACTAGCAAGAGGCTGATGAGAGATCTCGACGGCGTCTTTCAACAAATCTGACAATAAAACCATGGTCACTGAAGAGGCGAGAGCATGAGGATGCTTGCAGACCAGGCCGAACTCGACTCACCCATTCCGTACTTGAGAGTTTTCACTTCTCAACAAACTGATTTGAGGCTGACAATGAACCTCGGGAAGCATTCCGTCCACCAGGCCAGTTTCCCGGAATGCGTTTTCTCCACAAGAACAGAATGCGAATCGTTCTTTCGGCATTGAATCCGTATGACCGGAGTACTGTAGGCTTGGCCTCAACAATTTGCTCCAGACCCAATGCTTTTTGCTTCCGGATCATATAAGCCAAGTTAGACAATGTGATCAAGAGTTCCGGCTCAAGGAGCATGACCGGCTTTCGCCTCGCAATCCCAGTTGGAACAGTCAGAGGCCCCTCGTACAGCGTTGGACATGCCATTGCCCTGGAAATAATCCGGGCGTAGCGCACTTTCGTCTGCGATGATTTCAAGCTTTGACGATATCGGGCCGATTTGCGCGAGACACCCTACTCGTGACTTCGATCTGTAGAATTATCAACAACGCTGGCATTGTCTCTGGATCATAAAATGCCGTCCTGATCTACAAAGCTGCTGGAAAACATATTTAACCTCTAATGAAGGTTGAAGGTTTCTGGAAGTAAGATATGCTGCCCTTTAGCTGAAGAAGCAGGACTCCCTTCCGACCAGCGACCGTGACTGGGTACTTGGTACCTGGCACGGCCTCGAACCTTGTGATTGCGGGCATGGTTGGCGTACCTTGCCGCTCAACATACAAGGGTACGTTCTGGACCATGACTCGAGCGGTGGCTATGAATCTAGCCTATAAGTGTTATACCATTTCACTGGCTATAACGCAGTAGGTGCATTCTTCAAAATTTGTTAATATCGAAGGGGCGGGTATAAAATACGATCAGTGTCTACATTAACAGAAAAATAACAGTAAATATTTTCGATAACGCCTTGTAGCTAGCTGTAGGATTGCTACCCTGTTCGTCAGTGCCTGCCTGACAATGACTGGGCGTTGATCGCTATTGCTCAAGAGGTGAACATATTTCATGAATGAAGTAGTCAGGCTTGGCGCTGGGGGTTGATGTCCCTTTTTTGTGAAGAAGTCGCAGGTATGGGAGTGAGCTGTAGCTACACTTCGACTGTGCCGCGAGAAAGTTTACCACAACCAGTCTTTGACCCCAACTTGCTCTGGCCGGAGGCGGTAGATTTTAGAGCTCCAAAAAAGGCGCAGGGTAGGCCAAACATCCCGATAGATGTGTGGATCTGAATAGCACTCGGTTCTTGGATCGGTTGAGCAAGTGGACACGTCGGAAAATGTCAAGGGAAGGCAGTCTGGACATCTAAACCAAAGAGACTAGTATTCAACCAATCCCAATCCATGTCAATAGGGAATCCTAGCAGTGTAGGATCCTCGAAAGTGACCATCTCGGCCGAATACTGCAGCCCAGCGGATGCGACTGTATCTGCCGTTGACATTGGTTGCGTGGCAGCCGGTTGTTGAGATTCCTGTCGTGCTAAATGTCCGCGAAAAGCCGCCGTCTTGTCGTTCAGAAGCGTAAGCGCTGCCAGACACTTTTGTGCCGGGTCCCTCGATATGTTTAGCCTTTCATACCTGTCAAGAATATGTATCGCTTGCTGCCAAGTCCGGTCGAGGTCTGTCTGGCCAAAGTTGACGAGAGGTATCGGATATACTCGAGCCGCCAGAATTGTAGTCGCCGCCGTGTAGACAACTACACCCTAGTCAGTTTTACATCCGTGTCAGCTGCATCACAGGACCATACAGATCACATTGTACCAGTAGGCTGGAAGAACACTGTACACACGTCAGCGTAACATGGGGAATTAGCAGCCAGCGGTACGCGCCTGGCGTTTCTCCCGAAATCCTCATTCAGCTGAGAGATTAGTTCTTGAGCAGACTTAATACATATGATTGCAGATCGAACAAGGATTGACTGTTTTACAGAGAGTTCATCTGACAATAGTTTCGACGTGGGATGATAATTTTGTTTGGAAGTCAATTGTGCAAGAAACGGCCTAAAGAGGAGGATACGGGTGAACAAAAATCTACACAAAGTCAGAGTCGAACAGACGTCCTGGATGCTGCAAATATACCGATTTTGAAGCACACGAGACTGGTGCAGGAAAACACCTCGGGCCTCCTTGTCGGACCGGTCCGGGTCACGTTTTGCTGAATCGAGGAATCTGGGAAGAGAACTCCAGAAAAAGTTCAGCTTCTCCTCGATATCAACAACAAACCGATAATGAGGTTCTTTCAGAGAAGAGGAGGATCTAGTCGTCTTGGTTGTGTCGCTAGGATCTGTCGTCGCATAGAATTGTGACGTTACTTCTGTGAGTATACCGTGGAGCTTCATTGTTTGGATGAAAAACTCAAGCTCCGATGGCTGGTCTGATGGCTGTCTGTTCTCTACGTCGACATCCGTGGACAGGTACTCGTCGTCGACGGCTGAAGGTAGTGGAATTGATTGAGCCGGAAATTCAGAGATTGTTGCAGGAAAGGACAATGTATGCGCGACAATCCTGCACATGTAAGTAGCACGTCTTTAAATTTCAGCGGACTCCTTACCGTTCTAGAAGAATGCAGCCATGCCATACTCGTCGAAACATCTCTTTCTCGCACTGGGTCATGAATGACATGGAGAATTCCCGTCGAAGACCCAAAGATTGAGCAGTGCGTACGGCCGTTCCTAGAATCGCCCAGCACCTCGACTGGTTATTGATGCTCTGGAAGTATTGTGCCACCAAAAGCAAGCTTTGAACCGTCTCAAATGTTCCCAGTTCAGTAACATCAAAGCACAGGAGTCGTTGACCACGCTCGTAATATGAAGCGGCTGAGCTTGCACGTGCTTCGGCGGACAAGGCCAGGTTCATTTGGCAAGAAAGGGCAAAAATGACGTTCAAATTGCAATGGAACAACCTTGTTGGAGGTATTCCTTCACCCGTCCACAGTGAGTTGTACTGTCTCTTGAAAGATGGCCTGTGAACGAACGGGAATATGGGGTGAATTTCCGCCCAGTAGAGTCTCATTAAGTCGTCGGCAACAGCTCGAACAGGAAGAATATAACCTGGATCGTCTTTCTGAACTTTTCCAGCCGGTTGTGGAAGTCCGGTAGAATTGAGCTTAACTGAATCACTGTATGGAAGTTGCGAATCAGTCTCGGAGAGGTCACGGACTTGTCGCAAGAAACCCATTGACGGCGCACGCTGGACGGATTTAGACCATTGAAGGAACTCAGTTTCCTCAGCAGCCCCTGGGATATTCCTGTGCATATTCTTGACAGATGCACTTGGTAATTGATCTCTTCCTGGCAGGGCGTGATCCGATGCGAAGGAATCGGATGATAGGCCTCCCGATGGGCGGAAGAGATCATCGCTTCTGACAACCGATGGCTGATTGGAAAGATCGTGTTCGGAGCTGCTTGCGTCAACAGCGGTAGGGTCATCTAAATCATCATTAGTGAGTGAGGCTGTGACTGTGCCAAGAATAGGATGGATCGAAAGGATTGGTGTGGTGGCAGTGGCGGTGGCGGTGGCGGTAGCGACGGCAGCAGTTGCCGATGTTGCAGCAGTAATCGTTGTCGAATTCGGTCTTGGGTGACCTCGTCGTTGTTCTAGCTCAAAAATCTTCCTTTCGAGCTGCTGAATATAAGACTGGCTGAGAAAGTGTTTAGCTACGTTTGCAGAAGAACATATTGCATTCGCACACCTTTGAGCAATATCGCGACCTTTCTCCATGTATGTGCATTCTGTTTCAGCCAGGCCGCGCCTTTGGCAAGGTCCACATGCTGATACACTGTCAGACAGTGGGCATAAGGCACCAGCATCACCGGCAGACCTGGACGTAGCCCATCACACCGGGTTTTGCGTTGGCGACAAGATTCACATGCAGCAGCAATCTTGGTCCTTTTTGGTTTTCTGAGCCCTGAGCCTCTGTAACTGTCGTCGCCCATAATTATGAAAGTGGTCGTGATTGAGAGCGAGAATAGTATGATGGTGAGTGTAGATAAGCTCGATCCCTACTTTGGTATGTTACATATTCTCGTGCATAAGATGCCGAGGAGGAGGGAGCGTCAGCACCCCCGCAACACCTCCCCACACGCCTAGAAGGGTTAGGGTATCCCGGGGCTGGGGCTCTACGACGTTCACTAGTACTTTTAGCGTACACGTGACTTTTGACGTGATTTACACCTAGGGACTTGATGCCCGGAGCAAGCCTATAAGTTAGGCACTGTTTAACTAAAACCTAGGTATGCTCTAGGCGCCACACGCCTAAAAGTAGCATGCATGGTCTCGCGCGGCAGGATAGTCTTGGTGACCCTCCTGAGAAAACATACCTTGTACTAGTACCTCGTACTTGTTGAGCTTCCAGGACGATGCCAAAGGCTAGACACGTCCTGCGCTGCTGAGGAAGCATCATTGAGAGATAGATCTGATTAGTTTAATAAGAGGATGGTCAAATGATTCTGATATACCCACTCTTTTAATAAGCGGGCTACAGAAGAGTTTGGAGGGTGTTATGGGCAGCTGGGAGAATCGTGTATTGATTGATAGGTGTAGACTTGCACGGGCACGATGTTACTGGAGTCCTTGTTGATGTTGGTGGCGCCTGATTCCGGACGCCCTTCCGAGTGACGTCTCCGGATCTATTGTCATCAAATCACCATTTAATTAAACCTGCAGTCATTCTCCGCATACTTGCTCTATAGCCAACCGGAAACACTCCGTGTCTCGGGATTGTTCCTTGGGGTCAAATCTCCCTCAAGTTACGGAGTCCCTTGGCGGCTGGAAACGACGAAAGCACCAGGCTACATCATAGAAGGACGAGTTAACACACCTTGTTCCACAAAACTTATCTAGGCGGTTCTTATCTCTATTCAGAATCACTCCATTGTGTTCACACTATTTTTCACCCAAGCAACTTTTCTCAACTATGTTAGGCAAGGCAGTGCCAGAAACACTTTGGAAGCGATGTACCGGTAGGTCGATATGTAATTCCAACCTCATCCCATCTGGATCGTTCTTGCAGAGATCTTAATGCTTACTCTGATACCGACCAGACCCGAGTTCGCGTCAACGTCCCATCAGCGCCTGACCATGGATTGTTGGTAAAGATATATACGGCTGGTGGTGAAGCTCACGTCTACTCCTACCCTGCTCGAATATGTCAACTGTATGCCTAGGAGAACTCCTCAGAACTGAGGTTTGCCCCTTTTTTGTATGGAGGTTAATTTAGCGCTAGGAATCCCGAAAAGGCCCAAGGGTGCCTAATCGAGCCCCATGAGATCGATGAAGCGCTTCCTAGCAACGCTGTCTGAATGGTTCAATTTGCGACCTTACAGGATTGCCATGATGTTAGGTGGCGATGCTACGACACCCGTATATACCAAGGGGGAAGAAGCTAGGAAAAAGGAGTATCGACCCTGTTTTTCACATTCCTTTGAAAGACCTCGCAAATCAAACAGCTCTCCAATTGTCGTCCCCCATCCTGAAAGGAGGATAGGATGCAACGATCCGAACCCTGGATCCGCGCTGGCTGTTTAGTACATGGCATTGGTTAGCATCTGCCTTTCGGCTGTTCCTCAGGTCGCAAAATGGGGTTCAGTTTCAACGTACGAACACATTCGAATGCAGGACAATCTGCGGCAACGGCGGCAAATTGTTGCTCCCACAACCATTTAACCACCTCACGAGATTGCTCTAAGCCGGGAAAAGTGTGGCTTGAGCTGTACTTCTCTCTGGCACTCTTGTCCAGCGTGGAATATGCTTCAACGAACCCTACACCAAGCAATATCAGTTTATTGGCCGCACAAATCGATAACAGACGTCTTCTGGCTCCGACGAGCCAGCAGCGTAGTCATACGAACCGGTCCGAAGAATAAAAATATCGCCCGGGCGGAGCTCGATGTTGGAATCCTCGATAATTTCTTTGACTTCACTCAATCTGATGGCATGAGTGCCCAAGGGATCATAGTGAATACCCTTTTTTTCAGCCCAGGCGTAGTAATCGATCAAGACACCCCTCCCCGCAACTCCCGAGGCCGACCACGCTTCCATGCCATTTACTCCACTGTTGGGATCATCATGTATGTCGCTTTGAGTCACACTGGAGGTTGCTTTAGTCTCTTTGGACTCGGGCAGAGATCTACCTTGTCATTCCACTCACTTGTTGTAAAACTTAGCCTCATCTTGGTAGGCAAAGTGGCGGAAGCTATCCCACTGGCTACTCCCTTGTGTGTTAAAAGTTATCTGCATGAAGGGTTAGCAGCTGATGCGGTTTAGGGTCAAGGCCTGGCACCGACAACGTCGTCATTTATAACCCGGGGTGCCTTGTTAATGATCTGGCGCTCAAAACCTCGGCGATTAAGCAGAGGGGGGTCGACAAAGTCAAGAGGTAAACTGTGATGCTTGCGCGATAAGTAGGTAGATGCTCATCAAAAGTCGTCCTAGTCTGGTCTGTGTGGCTTACTTCAATCCGACTCTGCTGCCAGTCTGAATCTCCTCCTTTACAGCTTTTAGAACAACACTATCTGACAGGTAGTTGAGAGCCCCCAACTGAGGGTTCTCCCAAACTCCCCATGCTGAGTACGGCGGACTGTTCTTTTCGATGTCCTCAAAGGTTGGAAGGGATTTCGGAACCGACATTTTGGGTCGTATTGAGCCGACCTCTACGTAGGAAAATGCAACAGATTTGTGGGCGATTGAAGCGACGAAATGTTATGCGCTGCAAGAGTGAGACTATGCCCTGGCCAGCTCAATTGGTGGTTGCTGGTAAAAAGAACGGCCTGACCTGAGCGGACATGACATCTCCGTGACGCCGTCGGAGGTTACAACTTTCCATGGACTCGTAGTTTGCCACCGGAACCCCGAAGGATTGCTTATTACACAACTTAAAAACGAATTTGATTCTGGAAATTCTTGATGAGTGGACTGCCGGGTTTACCGAGCACAGTGTTTTTCAGCATTCTTGCGATGGGTCGCGCCAGCATCGTTCTGTGTGTTGAGGTCAAATCTGATGTCGAGTCGGAGCGGCTTCAACAGTGGGTGCAAAATCTTCAGCAGGCCATTCCAACTTGCACCTCCGTGTTCAGACTTCACGCCAGCGACAAGCACGATTCCTTGAAACCGTATAGAGACCAGTATTTAATCAATCTGGAGGATCCGGAAGCACTTACACAAGCCACGATCGAACGACTTATATCTGAAGCATCGACGCTGTTCTCTTCGTCGGATTGGAACATTTATCACGAAATTGCCCGGCGTTCAAGACCTGGGATAGACAACAACGAATATCCACCAATAGGAACAGAATACGTGCAAGTTGGCATGGATCCTACCCTCGGCAGCACTCAAGACTATCTCGATTGGTTTGAACAGGAACACCAAGGCATGCTCGCTAAAGTTCCCGGTTGGCGTGGCACTCGAAGATATAGGTTGGCTTCAAGGTACGGGAGCGGGAGAGAACATGCAGCCCTGTTCGTCTCGGCCAGCGAATACGACGTTGAGAACGGCTTGGGAGGTCCCATCTGGCAAGCCTCTATCGACACTCCATGGACGGAGAGAGTGAGAGACAATCTGGCTCAGGCATATCACCGGCGCACTTGGAAATTCTTGCCACTATAGAAAGCCATTAAATACAAAAGCATCATATGCCTTTCTCTTTATTTAGAGGACTCCGAATCAGTCTTCCGACCAAGGACGCAGACCTGTCTTCCTCTTTTGCTTGGTTCACGGCATTATCTCCCAAGTGCGACGGTGACTCGGCATCTCCACGTTGGCAATAACTTTTTTAGACCATTCAGACAGCATCGAGCTCTTCCACTGGTCCCCACCCAGCCCGTTTTCTTTTTCATATTGCTGCTGTGCCAGGATTCTCCTCCAGGGTGCTTTTCCATCGCCATGCTCAAACAAGAATTGCCAGCGAGTCCCAATACACCATCCTTGGACCTTGGACAGCCGAGGCAGGTGCTCGGTCCGGTACCAGGTGTGGTATTCTTCCATGTGTTCGGGTATAGGAGCCGAGCCAACCTGGACAACTTGACTTCCCGCGGGCCTCTCATCTCCCTCTAGGTGATGTTGTGTGTCCTTCGAGATTCGTTCGTACACATGCCAATCCGAGTGTTGCAGTGGGCTCTCTTCGCGCATTTCCTTAACCAGATCTTTAGTGACCTTGGTCACATCTTCCACCTCAATGAAGTTCTCATATCGGTAAAAATTGGCCTCGATGTCGTCGGCGTCTGTGGCGACCATCTTTGTACGCAAGTGAAACCCGGGAATCTTTTCTTGAATCTTCTCTCTCCAGCTCGCCAAGACACTTTCATCATCTGATTGAGTAGGATTGAAATAAATCACAACGCATCCTGGCGCCATAATAACGGATCTTGTTGTCAAAATGGTGAGAAGGAACGCGGAACGAAGACGGCTTGTGGAATGGAGCGACGCTGCTGTTGATATTGAACCTTTATGGGCAGCTTATAGATCATCTTCAGTTGAAGTGCTAGTATTCTATATAAGAATTAACTGTTCGGAGATAGACTCCCGCACCTCCGCATCATACCTGTGTTACGCCCGGTCTTTTGTGCGGCCATTTCAGGGTAGGAGGTATTTCAGCCGGTCTAGGAATGTGACCTAAACAGGGGCTGGCTCTCTGCTTTCTATTACTCAACCGAAGAGTGATCCTTCACACGTCCGTCTCTGGTTAGACCTTCCCATGGCTAAACTACTTAGCTACGTAACGGAGTACATATGGAAGGTCAGGCCTTCAGATACAAGTGGCACAGTCTGACGCAGAAGAGGTGGTGGCAGCCACATCAGGTACTGCCAGTATTGTCAACGGGGATAGAGATACCATTGTGTCTAAGGATATAGTAATTATTTTTTAATAAATGACAATCGCCTCCGAGCGAATAAGTCAGACAGCCAGAGTACAAAACTGCCACAAAACGCTCTTCTCGTCAGAGTGTGCCATTTAATTTTGACATCGGTTCGAGATGTAAGTACTAGGGAGGGCCGGACAAGGCAGCTTGAGACTTCAGGTAATGCTGGTTGACAATTTACCTTAGCTCTTTAAGTGGTATAAAGGGCATGTGCTCTGAGGATAAAGCATTTTGGTTTGCCTCTATCTACTGTAGCGCTGATCTCCCGAGACTTGTGAGAGGACAACGGGTCATTCTTGCTATATGCGCAGTTCCCCAAGTCTCTAGATCCGCTGTGTGAAGACTTAAACGACAAGATGCCATTTCAATGGCCCTTGATCGAGCTGACACTCTCAACATGAAAGTTTGCAGGTTCTCTTTTCTCGAGCTCGTTAGGGCTGGTTGTATCCGCGTTGTCTTGTTTCTTAGTCGAGAGGTCTAACATGGAAGAGTCAAGGTGAACGTCAGCAAGATGCACCATGACCTCCGTTTTGTCTCCGAAGAGGTCTGCCATCTCTTCTAAAGGCACCCCTTTGGTTTCAGGAAGCTGGAACCACACCCAGACCCAGCCAACTGCCGAAACACAAATGAAGAGCTGGTAATCGTTAGGCTAGGACCATTGGGGAAAATCATGTTCTCAGTACTTACCACGAAGAACTTCCATCCAACGGCCGCAAATGCATAGGGAGCCACCTGTAAGTAGAGGATATCACTGGCGGCAACAGTAGCAATCGACAAGGCGACTCCTTTTGCTCGAACGTGGTTGGGAAATATTTCTCCAAGAACAACAAGCAGGGGTGCGTCGTAGCAGCTAGCATAGAAGCACAAGTAAACGAAGAGTGATGCGAGGCCGACTGCCAAACCAGCGTCATTGTTTGTGCCGCTGTACTCTGCGACCATTGCGGCATTGATGGCGACACAGATAATACAACCAGCCAATCCAGTAAGCAACATCAGTCGCCGTCCAAGGCGGTCCAGGAGAAACGCGCCCACCAGATTGCCTACAAATGCGACTGACAAAGCCGTGAGTATTATGTCTCTCGGACGATTCGAGCCTTAAACTTACTCGAATCCCTTCCGGACTGAATGATAATCTGCTGCTTCGAATTGAAGCCCAGCGCTGCATAAAAGATGGGGGCCTGCACATCTGTAAGCATCCAACAAATCGTTCTTTGCGTTGGGTAAAAGTCTTACATAGTTCTGGATAACAAGAACAGCTGTGCTCTGTCCTAGGAATGAAAGTCCACAGCCTATTATCACGCGCTTTCTGTACGCTTTCGAAAATAGGGCTTTCCAGCTGCTGTCTTGTTTCTGATCGTGTTGTGCTTGCATCTTCATCTGGTAAAACTCTTCTCGAGCATACGTCTGATCTGAGCCGTCTTTAGAGGAATGAAGTTTGGCGACTGTCTTCCATGCTTCTTCGACTTTGCCCCTCATCAAAAGGAATCGTGGCGACTCGGGAATGAACGGGAGAGTAACCAGGGAAATCATCGGCCAGAGGAGACTGAGGCCGGCTGGGGCGCGCCACTGCGCCACTGTATTTTCTGTGTAATGAAACGCTAGACCGAAATATGAGGCGGTCGCGTAGCCCAAACCCAGCATCACGCCACACATGCCAGCAGTGAGTCCTCGGTAGGCGGGGATGGAGAGCTCGGCAGTGTATGTGGGAGCTGGGATCCATGAGTTATCTAAGATGTCGCGGTTTCAAAGGACTATTGAATAGATCTTACCAACGGTCAGAAATCCCCAGCTACCCATCCCCGAAAAGAAGCGAAACACAAGGATGGTGGCCAGATTCGGAGCGGCCGTGATGCCGATACCGCCGACGAGGGACCAAAAGATGCAGTATAACATGGCTGCCTTCCTTCCGTAGCGATCTGTGATTTGTGTGCTCAATATCACTCCGAAGACCGCACCGGCCTGTGAATGTCAGGATTAGCTCCTCAGGGCAATCACAACGTCAAATGAATGTTTGATGTACCTGAAAGATTCCTCCAAGAGCTCCTACGAGCGATGTTTTGCCCTTGTGTATACCGTTTTCGTCACCGAGGCCAGTGAATTCGAGAAATGAGGGTTTGGCAAGCATGGGGGCAATCATTGCTGAGGGATATCCGAAACCAACAACACCGAATGAGATCAGAAAACACATGAGAAAATTTCGCCAGCTGAAATGTGGCTTTGTCGCCTCGACAGAAGCCATTTTGGGCAGTGTGCGAGGTAAGGAAAGCTCCGTATTCGACGATAGGAGACGAAAACCAGTTCCAAATGATCTCTTGCTTTGCCTTGTCTCGTGGTGAGTGCATGTATTCTTTATTCGCAAGATTCGATTTATGTATGCCGAGTAACGGAGGTCTGATCGCCGTTTGAACTCAGGGGGCTATCCCCGCCTCCACCAAAGCTTCCCCAGACGGGGTTTTGAAATTCGCCCAGAAGCAGTAGCAACATAGTCATTGAGCAGACTCTCCTGCTAACGGCCGTCTTGCGTCCTTGCCGCGGACATAGTCAGCACGAGACTTCATTTTAGTTTTGGGCGGGCTCACAGCGGAAATCATTCACATAGCAAAGCCCGATAAGTTTTTTTGGGATTGATTTCTGGTTTCGATTTCTCTACTACAGTAATAGCACATAGAAGAATCTGTGCAAAGGCAATGAATGTCTTGTCCTTGTCTAAAATCTATACTCTTGTTTCCTACCCTTCGTAACTTGACCTTGAACCACGCAATGGCTCTCTTTTATAATAGCTAACCCCTCCGATCTATCTAGGGCTCAAAGTTGTTGCTAATGCTTTTCAAGTGTCCAAAGCCATTTTCCCATGTAGTGACGACAATGTCATCGCTCAAATCATTCAGTTTCGCACTAGTCATGGTCAGCGAAGTGCGGATTCCCAGAGATTAAATTCTTGAGTGCGACTTACATAAAAGGATGCAATGCCTCTTTGATCCTGCCGTAGACATTTTCTGAGCCATACCGCTCAAAGACCGTCAGAACCGCGCCCTCGCCGTCCTTTCTGAGCATGGGGAAATAAGCCAGGACTTCCGGCTCCTTGCGGCAAGTCTGAGCCATTTGTTCGATCTCTGTGAGGAAAGTTTGCAATGACTTCGCTTTATATTTGTATTGCGATATCACCACCAACGACTGGTCATTTTCGTCAAGGATTGTTGCTGTCGACCCCCGGTTGATAAAACCGGAGGGAGCTGCTGGTTTGAGAAAGATTATCTGAGGATATGCCTTGCCCAGAAGTTCCTCTTCCGCAACCACTTTGCGCATCCTCTGATATTCTGCACTGCTGCGGTGAGTTTCAACTAACGCAGCTTCGTTTTCATAGCTCAGACTCCCATCAGCTCTTTTGTGTCGTCCTCAAATTGTCGGGAAGCCGCTCTTACAACTCAAGCCCACTAATCCACTCTCCTGGGAGGCTACTGGATTGGCTTTTGTGAAACCAACAATACCCTTTGTTATCA
Source organism: Cladophialophora immunda (assembly GCF_000835495.1). Taxonomy (NCBI): domain Eukaryota; kingdom Fungi; phylum Ascomycota; class Eurotiomycetes; order Chaetothyriales; family Herpotrichiellaceae; genus Cladophialophora; species Cladophialophora immunda. The sequence continues at coordinate 687,824 of NW_015622541.1, forward strand.
GGTTCGTTCGACAGCGTGACCGTGGCGACATCGCGTAGGAGACCTCTAAACTGCCAGCAAGGTCAGCTTCTAATCATTACTTGGCCATGCTGGCAGATGAAAATATCAGTCTTCTAATTTCCTGCAACTTACCTTTTCACCCTTTTCTCGCGAATCGAGCTGGCGATATACGCAGATTGCAAGAGTCATAATGCCTGCAGTCGACAGTAGTGTCTCCCGATCCTAGTTTGTTTTCTCGTAAAGAAGGCTAGAAGGGATCCTGATAAGTGGCCAGCGTCCCTTAGCAGACAGGAAATGAATGTAAAGTCTTTCCTGCGACTGGACTATGGGGGTCGCGACTCCCGGGCATCAGACCTCCGTCTGCACCGGGGCCGAAGCGACGGGAAGTCCGATACCACATCAGACTACATCACAATGATCCGCCCTCCTTTGGAAAACAAGCATTAATCTCGCCCACACCAACCTCCTTAGTTTCGTGACAAGAGCAGTCTTCGTATCGACTTTCAATATGTCAGAAATTTTGGACAGCGACTTTTTGCAACATCTGATTGACATCCACAGCATTGGCTGCGGAGAAAAGTCTCGCCTGAAATGGTACCTAACCGCCATCATTGCGCTTGGCGGAATGAAGTATGCAGAGTTGATTCCGGAACTGTATAAAATTGTTCTCGACAAGTATATTGCGGACGAGGATCAGATGGTTGAGACTCGCAAAATACGCGAAGCTCTTACCAAAGTCTGTGGGATATGGGGTGCAGCGACGGTAATTTGTTTTCTTTTCTTTTTCTTTTTGTTTTCCTCTTTGTCTTCTCCGCAAATCAACTCAGACCTTGAAGAAAGCTGCACAGCAGAATTGCCCCAGTCTGAGAATCAGCATGCTGACACCTTCTCTCTGACTAGACGGGCACGGCTATTAGACAGCTTCTTAATGCCACACCAGAACATCTGCAGGAATCAAAATGTTACAGGTAATTCGGTCAAAAATATTTTGTGTTACTCGTCGCTTTCGCATGACGACGACGCCCATGATCTCCCTTGTTGATGTCTTGCCTTTCTGTACAGGGCCGGCGAAACACATGAGATGGCCACTCAACGCGGTCAAGAAATGATAGACAGCATCTATCCAAAGATTCCTGGCTATGATCTATCACTCAACGCCAAGGGTTCGGCGGACTACACGTGGATAGTGACCAGTGAGTGCTCCACCCCCGTGTTCCGATCTATTTTCCTAGAAGATTACTCCCGACTACTACAGTGACGTCGGATATTGTGACCAGGCTGACACCACGATTTCTCTTGCAGCATTGTTCTATGGCCATGTTTTTTCCTTCATGGGGATCTTGAACAAGGTGGAAACAGCACAGTCCATTGTGGCAGCCCTGCTGAGCACTGATTGTCAAGAGCAAGCACGCAACCACATGATGGGGATGCAATTTAATGGAGGGACCAGGGAAGAAGTTCAAGGCGTCCGCGCAGTGGTGATGGCAATTGCTGAAAGGCTTGGAGTGAGAGGGAAGCAGGGTAGGACGGCTGTCGAAGTGCCTAGTATCGATTGACTGAGACAGAAATTGCGACTGTGTAGTGGTATTTTCAGGTAACATAGCCTTGATTCCCGCTAGCTCACTAAAAAGACGGGATATATCGCTATTGTTGGCAAATTTTAGTAGTATATGTTATAGATATCCAGAGCAACTGATTTAATAATTCGTTCTACGATATCTATCTACTAATATATTATTTATTCAACGCAAAGAAACTAGGAAGTACGTGTTGTACGCTCAAGAGGGACGAAGCTGTTTCTACACATTTTAGGTAGCTTGTGAAAGTCGGGGTCTTGGAAGGATCAATTCTTCGTATTTATAGAAAAGGCTTATACTCAAAATAGAAGTACAGCTTCAGAGTACGAAAAAAAAACTCAGTTGCCTGATCGATGTCTCATGTGTCATGTGTCGAGTATAGAGCGATAGCGCTCGAAGTATTGATAGATTATTTCACCACGCATGGTGCTTCTCCACGCCGGGATGTCAATTAGCCCACAGAGTTAAAACATCCCATGAAGCTTAGCGTTATCCTCGAACTTCAATAGTGAATTTCGGGCAAGACCATCAGCCTCCAATATTCCTCAAAGTCCAATGTCTGAGTATCACCGATACTGGTTCCTAACATCTCTCTCTTGCTGAAACCATTTCCCAGCCACGCGAAGCGGTTGAACCCCAGATTTACATCAACTACATATTCGAATTCGTAGTCTTCCCAACGAGGATCTCTCAAGGCTTCTGCAAAGTGGAAACAGCTGCCTGCGTAAATGCCAACAACTCGTCCGTCAATTGTACCTCGCTTGTACCAGCTTCTGCACGGCGCCACCCAGACGGTCTTTGATAGCCAGTTCTGGGAATAGATGTTGTACTCTTTGGTCGCTTGCGTCGACACGGTCATGGACTTGATGCCTTGGGTTTGCAGCTTGGTTATACACTTGTAGATGTATATTCCGGTCATTTGAATTGCTTGCACGAGTGAACCGTTCGAGATTGGACTGTTTGGCCCTATGAACACTGTGCCATTGTTAGTGCTGGTCTATGCCGCAATGCTGAGGATGGCGTGCTGAGCAATTCCTGTTCAGATTTCCAGAGTGCTGGAATTGAAAGATACTCACTGAAGTAATTGGGCATATCTGGAACAGTGATACTGAAATATGCCTCTGGTTCCTTGGAAGCCCAGCGATCAGCCAAGTTCACTGCATTCCTCCCAATCAGCGGAAATCGTGGCTGAAACGTTGTATCAAAGCCGGTAGCACAGAAAATCGCGTCCAAGTCTCTGTGGGTGCCGTCTTTGAGCTTGATACCTGTTTCTGTAATTTCGTCGATGAAATCCCACCAACTGTCCACGTTGTCCTGTGTCAAAGCTTCTAGGAATCCAGGTCCAGGTGTGAGACGTCGACACCCCACGGGGAACTTTGGAAGAAGCCATGATGCGATCTCCTTGCCCTTTGGTGACTCCCCTAGCCGCGCGAGCATAGTGCTTCTGAACACCTGATCCGTCTCCTCCTGGACTTTGGAGCCTGCCATTGATCGTTTAAAATTTTGAATGCGTTTATCTGCTAGGAACACTCGATGCCGGCGTAAGTACTCAGGATCAGTCTCAAACCGTTCGAGTTCGTGTGGAGCGTAGTTGTACTCTTCGTCAACATCGGGATCCTCAGGCGTAGGCTCGTTAATACCAGGCGCAGGAGATATCCATGTCGGCGACCGGACAAAAAAATCAACATGTTTAGCCGCTGGGCCCCTCGTGGTCAGCATCTAGACGGGCCTTCACAAGTTGGAGAGCAGACACACTCTTTGCGACTTTTGGTACGATCTGGATTCCTGATGATCCGATCCCAATTACCGCCACATTCTTTCCAGACCAATCATAAGTTGTGTCCCAGTCTGCCGAATGAAGTAGCTTTCCTCGAAACCTTTCAATACCAGGGATAGCGGGCCATCTCCAGTTGCTAAAACTTGTCAGCGGTTGCTTCTCAGGATCAAGGGGCTTTTCACACTTTAAGACCCCCCCGGCGTTGATCAACACGTCGCACGAGTCTTGGAACTCTTGTCCATTCGCTTTCACTGTGAGATTCCATTTGCATGCTCGGTCACTCCAAACGGCACTAGTGACTTTGTGACCATAGGCGAAATGGCTTTCACATCCGAATTTTGCTGCTACATCCTTCATGTATGCATGTATTTGTTCGGAGGTGGCGTAGTAGTTTGGCCAAGCCGGATTTGGAGCGAAACTGAATGCATAATTATGCGCTGGAATGTCACATTGACACCCAGGATATCTGATCCGCCCAATGGGTAAGTACCTGACTGAGTACGAGAAGGGAACTCTCACCTATTAACGAGCCAAGTACCTCCGAGATCTGGGTTCATTTCGTAAACTTGGAAAGCTACGTTATGGTGCTTCATCTTCTGCTCGGCGATGATTGCCATCATTAGACCAGAGTATCCTGCTCCAATGCACACGACGCGTTTGGGTTGATGTTCCCCAATGGGAGAGGTCGAACTATCTGAGAGGATATCATTCTCTTGGGCGATCATAATGTGCAAGGCACCAATTCAATGGACAAAGCGTTGCTTGCTTATGAAATTTGCAGTTGTTAGGATAGTGAGAGTGAAGATTTCGATAGTAATCAAATCAGTAAGACACATTCCGCGCGTTGGACTTTAATGGTTTGATAAGTTTGTTCGCGCCAATACCGATAGACTTGAATTACATGCATTGCGGCGGATATGGGCCGCGCGGAGATGTGATGTCCGAAGAGTAGAGCATCAGGTGAGTCGTCCTGTAAATGCCTGGCCATCACTAAGAGTTTATTTGCTGGCCTGTTGTCCTTTGCCACATTATTCAGGCACACACGAATAGTTCCGCGCCGGACAACCGGATTGTGAGCCAAGAGGTTTCGAGGTATATTCATGAAGCTGGTGTGCGAGGCAAAATTAAAGGCAAGTTTGTGCGTCTCGCTGTGACAATGACACTCAGAACTTGGTGATGTGGTGCCTAGCCTATTCGGCCAAGCAGCACTCTTTGACCCAAGCAAATCGAGGTCTCGTAGTCGCCGTCTAGATGCCCACCTCGCCAAACATAAAACGTGGTGTTTCCGAGGGCTTGTTCTCTGAGTGATAAATTAATTTAGACCCAGCAACCCCGCCATAGTGCCGGGAAAGTCGTGCCACTGTCTTGTGCGGGGATCATGGAGGGTCTGTCGGTTATAATAACAGTAAGCAGAAGCACTATGCCGCGCTGTTGGGGTTTTCAATCGTTGAGGTCCTCCAGTCATCAGCATACAGCCTTTAGGCCACGTTTGGATGTAGCGTGCCCAGGAAAACCAAGAGTAGAGATCGCGGACAATCAACTGTTAGGGCTGTTATTGCCCGACTCGAGTTCGGTGGGAAGATCGTATTGTATGCCATATTCTCGAACATCCCTCACTCTGGTTCGAGGTGGATGCTCGAGCTTTGTCCTGCTAAATGCCGAGCCTTAACACTCAAATTCGCAAGAACAGGGCTTGTCGCCGTTGTCGCAAACGAAAGGTGAGGGCCAAAACATTTATTTTTCTTGCCCAAATATGATCTTGGTTCGTCAGTGGCGGCTGACAGTTCTCCCGTTTCTAGATAAAATGTGACGGTGAACATCCAAGCTGTTCCACCTGTCGTCTATTGGAGCTTTCTTGTCTGTACGAAGCTGACGGCCGCAAGACTTCCCGAGTCAGCAAAGAGAATTTTCAAACGATGGGCGAAAAGATTGCTAGTTTGGAGCAAACGATAGCGCGACTGACAAGCAAAAACCTCGAAGATGCAAATGCACATCCGCGCTCGCCGGAGAATAGTCAACATACAGTTGGTTCACCTCAGGAGCGAAACAATACCCCAGCATTGGCCTACATGCTTGACCGACAGAGCAATTTCTTGAACCCGGAGGAGCCGCCTCACGAAGAGACACGGGTAGAGGGGATCCCAGTCCATTCTCTGGTACAGAGCGAGACAGGCGTGTCGGTTCACGGTCCTGCATCTGCTTTTCATGTGCCAATGTCCGCACGATCGAGACCGAGCTTTCCCAGTACAATCGGGGGAAGTCCTGCGTCAGCGACCGCAACTCAAACATCAAGCCTCGACCAGATACGGCAAGAGCTATTTGCATTCTCTGCGTTGGAGTTTCAGAAGGAATATACCTACATGGCAGAAAGGAAGATGGACTTTGATGGGCTTGATTGGGAAGTCGCGCATCATTTACTCGAGCTACACTGGAATCATCACCATCTTGGCTTTATGGGCACTTACCGACCTGCTATTATGCATAGCCTGGCTACGCACGGCCCTCACTGCAACAAGCTCCTGCTAAACGCTCTCTTTTATTCGGCATCGCTACAAAGCAGTCGACCGAACATGAGTGACAACGCCTCCTGCGTGGAGTCATATGGATCGCGATTTTTCCGTCGCTTCCAATCACTGTTGGCCACCGAAATCCAGACCTCGACAACCACCAACATTGCTGCCCTGACGTCTATGGGCTCTGCTTGCGTGTCCAATGGAAAACAGACAATTGGCTGGCTTTTCACCGGCATCGCATATCGCATGATTGTCGACTTGGGCCTTCACATTGACCCAAACAAGCTGCCAATATCCAGCCTGGTGCCTGGAAAGCCTCAGATTCATCCGACTTCCATCGATCTCGAGATCCAACGTCGGGTCATTTGGGGAGCTTATCTCCTAGATAGTTTTCAATCCCTTTATTTCGGTCGGGCTCCGGGCCTCAACATGATCAAAGGACTTGAACCATCTCTGGAGCTTTTGGACACTTACGAGGAGCTGGAACTCTGGAAACCATATGTTGACCCGTTAAGTGCGGAGCGAGTGCCCGACTTCTCGCCGCAACCATCGCGAGCTCAATCAACCAGGACTGCGCTAATTGAACTCGCCAGAATCGCGTCAGGGATCATAGAGCGATTCTATACGCCCAAGGTCGGAGAGTTGTCTATCGAAGATGCAAGAGCCGAGGTACAGGTCGTCCAAGAGCAACTGAGTTCATGGGAGGAAACACTACCAACCACCCTGCGATACGAAGCGGGTGATGAACCAGTTCCACCACCGTTTCGATTCAACTTGCAGTAAGTGTTCTCTGTTAATTATGAAACGGCGAAAAATTAGCTGATGCCGAGCGCAGCACAACCTTCAGCCTCCTTCGTATCTTGCTACATCGCCCCTTCTTACGGGAGGGGCATCTGGAGGCGCTCAGTGTCGACGAGGTACTTTACCGCAGTAGATGTGTCTCTGCAGCATTGCGTATTTACAAACTGGCCAAGATATATCGCGAGGTGTTCACCCTGCGTCGCGCCACCTATCTCTTCTCTTATGCCGTCTTCTCCGCGGCCACCATCATCCCTCAGCATTCGGTGATTAACCTCAGCTCTTCAGAATGCTTGGAGATTGTTGTCTTCTTTTGGAACGCCCTCAAGGAACTCCAAAACGGGGCAAACTCTGGTCTGCGGAAACCCATAACCATCATAAAGGGCGTGTTCGAGCGGGCAGGAATTAACCTGAACACCCTGGCGACAATGCAGAAGCAGGGACCCCCTAACTTCGACAACGGAACCACAGAAGAATCGGGAGATACCATTCAAGGGGACCAGAATCTCCCAGATCTGGCCGAGAACTGCCTCGATGGGCTGGCTAACGAGCAATATCGAGATTTCTATAACGAAATCTGCGCAGAAAATATCGATTGGTCTGTATACGTCGATGACACGGGTGCCAACGAAAATGATGAGTTACTATATGGCCTGTTTCGATCTGGACCTGAAGGCCAATTCGGATAGATACGGGAGACACAATACTCCCTTTTTCTACCTTGGCTCTGCACGATTGAGATTTGGTTGCTTATCCATCGAGGAAGGTTGACCTCTCCAGACACTTCTAAGCCGAGGCTACAAAGCTATCAACCGAGGAATAATGGACTCAAAACGGAAACTATCTACTACTATCTTTGGATTCTGTCATGAGTTTGAGACCCTATCAGTCCAAATTTTGAATACTACCGGTAGATAGACCTCAAATGGCTTCTAGATTCATGCTGATCGTCGCCATACATCTTTCAGCTGGTTGGATGCTAGCGATTTGATGCCCGAACGGCAAATACCTAGGCGCTCTGAGCCCCTACACGCACCCAGATTCTATGCTACGGCACTGAGCTTGAATTGGTCTTGAGACCCAAGTTACACCCAGCAGAAAAGTGGACCGATGTTGTTATCGAGTTGCACAGCACACTGGAAGAGGTTCGAATTCGGAGTAAGATTGTAGTCGACAGCAAGATCACTGACTATGAAATGGCACATGGGTAAGCGAAGGCCCTGTTTCCGCGCTGGTTTTCTCAAAGTGAAAATGATAACGTGGGTGTTTGCGATAGATTTGACCATGGTCAAGACTGCCACTCTTTCTCAGATCCTAGGGGACAGATAGAAATGAAAAGGAAAGAGCATCATGGGCAACCGTGTCCTAGGTTAGTTTTAAGAACTGCTCTCTGAAATTGTACGAACAAAGAGCGTTGAAGCTCTTAGTCGGCCCAACACTAACCGGTTCGAGGTCCAATACAAGGACACCCTTTTCATATGCAACCATCTCATTTCACAAGAATGTTGAAGCCATCTTTTTCCGTTCGGTCGATCACATCTCTTGTCACGAACCAAGAGCTCGACTGGTATCGCGACCACCAAGCCTCCAAACCTTCAAAGCCGTCGAACAGATCGATGCCGTAGAGCTCTTCCATGGACGTCTTGGCGGCTGCGGCTGTAATATCTGCAAGGGTGGGCCGGTTGGCACCAACGAGACTGACTCCCTTTGAACATGTGTCGATCCAAGACTGGAGTGTCGTCAACAGGCGGCGGTATTGAATTTTGGCGTCCTCCCCCGCCTGAGGGCTCTGCTGTTCCACTGTCATTCCACTCCACCGGAGACTGAACTCCGTGAGGTGTCGAACGTGGACATTACACCAGGTCAAGACTTCGTTGATGAGTTGGACAATGTCTCTGACTCTGGCTGCTTGGAAGGCGTCGTCACCCCGCAGACTGGGGTACCCGTCTGACGCTGGGAGTAGGTCTTCCAAGTACTCGAGGATACTGCTGGACTGGGCGATGAATTCACTATGGTTGGGTGATTCGAGGTCTTGTATGCGCAAGACGGGAAGTGAGAAGCCCTTGGGTCGTTTCTCATAGCCTGGGATGGCATCCAGAGCCAGATCTTGAGACTTTAGGTCCACAGTGCAGGGGATCAGGGTCAGCCCTAGACGGTTGAGATGGTCGGCTGTTAAGGATTTCGCTTTGATGTAGTAGGCAACGCGTCGTGGGAATATGCCACCAGGCCAGACCCAGAGAGTTCGGACTGGACGTGAAGCTGCTTGATCACGGGCCATCTTGGCAATGGTAGCCTGCAATGTATATCTTGCGAGAGGGTGTGTGAACAGAGAGATGGATAGATATACAAGACATTCTCGACGGTTCAGAGTTCACTGGACTCTTTTTAAACCGTTTTGCTCTATGTGCCTTGCTGCAACTTGCATCGACGGAGAGATTTCAGAACTCGACATACCTCGGATACTTTTCCACGTTTGGCTATAAGCAGTTGTCAGCCCAAACTCTCCGTACACGCTCTGCGGAGACATGTATTTGCTATATCTCCGAGAAACACAATCGGTGAGCTTTGGTGCCTGGAACAAGTTCTGTCGCTGCCGTTAGTCGACGGAATGCGCGACTGATTTTGGATCTTCTCGGGGAATGAAGTCATCGTGCGTGCATGGGGTTTTCATTGAACGATGCTTCCGAAGCGTCGTCCGTTGGCGCTGTAATGCTTCTGCACGTGAGGTGCACTTCCTAAGGGTGGTTCTGGAAAGTTTAAGATCCAGAACCTCTCATATCGGAAGCATGAAATTTCTCAGATTTGGAATGGCGTAAAAATCTGATCAAAATCCGCTCGGAGGTGACGCGCAACTCGCCCAGGCCACGGCGCTTTGAAGCCACCCACTTCCCTCCAAACTTTCTATTTGCTTCACTCTACCCCTCGAATTTTAGGACAGGGAGGAGAACGATCCGTCTCCGTCGTCAGAGTAGCTCAGAGAGCTTGCTGCTGACTATTGAAAACGAAGGCCGTGATCCTCAACAGGAGAATATAGTTAGCGCCGGCCAAGTAGATTGGCCAGCCCGATATCGTTAGGTCAAGTGTTTGAGCTGCGAGGTTCAAGTCGAAGATCGAAGCCAAAAAACATGGCGCACATCTCGAGGTCAAAAGACTGGGTGGCTGATCAAAGCCCGGGCGGGGACTATGCGAATATGATTCAATATAGAAAGTGACAGACACCAGCAGGGACGGGAAATGTTCAACCGTGAGTTGAAGAGCACGGAGGAGGTCGAAATTGGCGGAAACTGAGCCTTGCCAAGATCACGCGAGTCCATGTGACCATCTCTTGCCGCTGGCAAGTCAGGTCGGCGGCTCAAGTTGAGGGGTCAGATAGAGGTCAGATAGCCGCTCAGCGCCACCACCTGCGGCCTCCTGGTTACAAGCAGCCGTTCGTATCATCAGGCAATCCAAAAAGGACTTCAACCAGTCCGACAGTTCATGGAGGGTGAACAAAACTAAATTGTCCGCACAAGGCGCTCCGCGACCAAACTAGGCGCCGTCAACACTGTCCCCTCTGACTGCAATGCTCAATGTAAGCATGCTATACTTGTCAAAACCTTCCGTTTCATATAACAATCCAGCCTCATCGACTTTGTACGAAAATTCTGTCAACTTCCGTCACTTCTGAAACCCATACCACACAATTTCAGAATGGCTGAGCCTGAACCAGCGTCCTCTGACCAGTGGCAGGAAGCAACGATGAACGCCTGCAGTGCCGGTAAATTGGACGAGCTACAGACACTATTCAAAGAGCACGGCATCAGGCATGGTAGCCCGGTGATACGATACTACGAAAGAACACTAGAGAGTCCACCGACGACGAGCAACCTGTTCGCAGCAGCGATTTCTCATGGACACCAGCCGATTGTTCAACACTTGTATTCAGTCTACCCGGGAGTCGAAATTGGCGATGGTGCAATTGCCGACGCACTTCTGGAGCCGCCTCTAGATCCTGAGATGCTCAGACTGGTCTGCTCGCACACACCAGAAATTGCCTTTTTTGAGTTCGAAGACGACATGACCAGCTTGTTGAGTAAAGCTTGCGAAGGGGGTGCCGACAACGCGCCTTTCATACACGTTCTCCTGGGCCACGGAGCCTTGGGAAAAATGGCTCACAACTACACATCCCGCATGGGCGGACCGCTGACGCGAGCTGTGGAATGCGGCCAACCCATCGACGTTATCCGCAAGATGGTTCGCGATACCCCTCATCTTGATTTCCCTATCAATTCAGCGCTGTTCCACAGACGTGCCGATGTTCTCGACATACTATTGAGCGAAAAGAGGGCTAGGGGACGGTCTTCCCCTATCCACCTATCGAGAGCGCGGTCGTGGCTTGAGGGAGAGAAGAACAAAGACATGATCGATGTGCTTGAACGCCATGTCAAGGGCTGCGAACGGCAACTGGCTGAATCTCCCCCAAGAGGTCTTCGAGCGACAAAGAAAGGCGACACAAAGCAGTGGTGGCCATTCGGCGGGATCGGGGCAGCGACAAAAAGCAAGACTAAGGAACAGAGCAGCCCAGCAGCAGCTGAAAGCAACGGCCCTTCAAAATCATGGTGGCCGTTATTGAAGAAAGGAAATACACTCGAGTCTGCCGATGCACAGCACCATGGGGGAATGAAGCGGGTTGACCGTTCAAGTTCTGATGAAGATACAGGAAAGGACGGTCTTTAGTGCTGTGTGGATGTGATCAACGCCGTGATTAGATGCTGGCTTCGGAGGCGATGCTGCGATGGCGGTGACTGCATTTCCACTTTCGACCCAGGCGCCCTCTGCAAATATCTTTCCCGTCAAATCAGCGCTTGCACAACGATTGTGTAGATGTTGAGACGTTTGGGGAAACAAAGTAGACTCCGCTTTGGAGAATACTGTTCGAGGATGAGAGGCCACTCCGTCTGCGAAGCGAACTTCGATAGACTTTAGACACACCACCAGAAACAACTCCTTCTGTCTTTGCCGTAGACACCGTCTCTAATTCCTTCTTCCTGAGGATGCCTCCAACGATCTCTCGGATGTGTCGACTGTAGTCACGAAAGTGCCAGTTGGTAGTGGATACCTTCTCAGCACTAAATCGAGCCTCTTGGCTTTCCAAAGAGATCTGACGACGCTCTAGCAGCCTAGCTGAGTTTAATTTAACCTTCAGTCCCTTTCAAGCTACAACGCTGGATATATCCGAGGAGAGCGTGGGCTCTCCTTGGGGATCGCGCAATAAAACTAAGAATGCTCCTCTTTCTGGCAAGTATTCTAGACCCTAATACTTAATGCATTTAAGGATCTCCACAGGGCGTCCACTAACGCCATGAGTCGAGTCTATGTATGACCTGACCTGAGTACGTATCCTATGCCATGGATTAGCTCGATTCTGCAACCCAGACTACAAGCGTGCGCTCTTCGGAAGCGACCAAGCGCTTTTATAATATTGAACACAAAACTGTCTGGAACCCATACAACTAGGTCCGGAGAGCACGATCTAGCCACGTAACAGAAACTGTTTATATCCTCCGCAAACGTCTCGGCGGGGGGCTCGAGCCACGTAATAGAAACACGCCCTCTACAAACATCTCCGCGGGGCTTATGAGCCATTAGCCAAAGTCACACCACTTTTCAGTATGCATTACTATAACTCTCAATGTGGACGTCCTCTTGTGAGAAGGCCAGGACGCTATCGAAATGCTGTTCAGCCTCAATATTTAACATGAATTACTTTCGGCCAAGGACTGTGCGGATTCGAACCGGCACATCCACTACCTTCAGACCAAGGCCTGCCTTTGTGAGATGGAGTGCATTCCACAGCGCAAAATCTAGACAAATATCCAGGTCTTGCCCTGATGGCCCCTTTAAAAAAAAGCCGAATTGTGCTGGCGACAGCGCTAGTTGGCACAGGCAGCCTCTTGTTGCTTAACCTTCCGCTCCGCCGAGCACATGCTGAAGCACCTCCAGGAGGGACCCTCGAAAAGCAACACGGCGGAGGTCACATCCACGGTCATGATAAACGGCTAGTGCCACACCCAGCTCCTGTGACTGTCAAGCACGTCGTCCATGATACAACAGGACATCTGGCGGACGTCTATGCCCAGCTTGAGCACGAATCACTGGACATTGCCAAACTACCCATAGAGGAAGCCATCCTCACCAGCGCACCCGACGTTCCTCCAAGCATCACTCGCGACCATCCTGTCGTCCTCAAGGTAAATCTTACCACAGCAATCAAGAAGACTCAACTGACGGGGGCCTACAAATACGAACAATGGACGTTTAATGATCAAGTTCCAGGTCCGTTCATACGGGCAAGAGTAGGAGACGTGGTCGAGTTGACGTTGAGCAACAAAGACGAGACGGGTATGCCGCACAACATTGACAGTCACGCATTTTTGGGCCCAGGAGGCGGCTCAGCTATCACGACAACCGAGTTAGGACAGTCCAAAACAGCCAGGTTCAAGTTACTGTGCCCAGGACTATTTGTCTATCACTGCGCAGCCGGGCCAGTCCCCGTCCATATCGCGAACGGGATGTTCGGCCTGATGTACGTCCAGCCGGCAGCGGGCGACCTCCCACCCGTGGACAAGGAATACTACGTCATGCAAAGCGAATGGTACCATGAGCCGCCGGAAGTGACCGACGACGGGAGGCGGGCGTCCGAGGTCGAGTTTTCCTATCCCAACGCGTTGCGCGAAGAACCCGAGGCGGTTTTCTTCAACGGCAAGGAGTCTGCGCTGACACGCGACCGACCGTTGAAGGCCAATGTGAATGACACGGTGCGTATCTTTTTCGGCAACGCCGGCCCCAACTTGACGAGCGCCTTCCATGTCATTGGCGGCAACTTCCGAAGGGCCTACCGCGACGGCGATGTTTTGAGTCCTCCGGGGCAATTCGTCTCGACGCTCAGCGTTCCCCCTGGGGGCGCCACCATCGTCGACATGCATATGCTGGTGCCGGGCACAATGACCTTGGTCGACCATGCTATCTTCAGGTTGGATAAAGGGGCTGTCGGGTATTTGAATGTGTCCGGAAAGCCAAGGCCTGATGTCTATCAGAGCGTGCAACCTCCTGCCCCATGTCCTGGTTGCAAGTTACACCCATAATGAGTGGACTGTGGTAGCATGAACTGTCTACATTCTGAATCTCTCCTCTGTTATGGACATCCTGTAACCCACTCGGTTGTGTCAAAGGGGGTTTGAGGGAACGTTTCATTTCAAGAGCGCTGGCCTGGTGCCACGCCCGATCGTTGGAGACACCCGTCCTCAGTCTCCCTATGCAATGCCTGAGCTAAAAGAACTCTCAGAATAGATCCCCTCCAATGGGGCGTCGAGGGCCTCGAGAGATTCTTGCTGTATCTGCATGAACAGTATCGGTCGACGGAGATAGTAGTTGGCGTCGGGCGGGCAAGGCAATCTTGTCCTGGGTCTTCTCAAGTTCGATGCCACTCTCGCAATCACAATCTTTTCCTTCTTAACTCATAATGGTGATTTCTTCTTAGAAGGCTGCCCTCGATACAGGCCGTAGATGTCGTGCCTATCTTTCCACAGGAGATTGATTCGGGGCTTGGTAAGCACGCCGGTGACAAAGCAAGTGTAGAAGTCTGCTGAGGGAATACAAGACTTAGCCTCCAAGATCTTGACGCAAGAGAAGATATCTTTCCACGCATCCATCCGAGTTTCGTTTCTGCTCATGCTAGAGCTGCCGTATTCGGGCCGAGAATCGGAGCAAGTTGCATCGTCGCTGCGGTTGTTGGCAGAAAGCGACCCAGAGTCCTGACGGGCAAGCATCTCGAGATGGCCCGACGCCGCTTTAGACGAGTGGTATACGTAGTTCTAGAACTCTCTTCCTGGGCTCTCCGCGCCGTGTGGAGACCGGTTGACTCCCACTTCCGTAATGACACGTATAGCCATCAGCTCACTGGCCTCCGTACTGCTAGAGTTGCACCTTTGCAGTGCCCATATAGTACCATCTCTAGACCACAATACTCAAGGCATGCCCGCTTGAAGTGGTGCATTTCTATATCGCGCATTCGATGCACTGCATGTTCGAGGTCCATCAAAATGAACTTAGATTCATCTCAACAGAATGTCCGCCTTTTCAAGAATGATCTGTCAAGCTCTGTGGTTCAATGGGCGGGTACTTCTAATCGATATCGGCGGATAAAGCGCTCGGTTTATGCCAGCGCTGCCGAAAGGCTGTCAGCATTTCCATCGCCCGCATACAACTGGGAAACGTTTGCGCCATCTCCCCCAAAGCTTGTATGCACAGGTTCAGCATCTCTTGCGACTTCCTGTACCCTTCGGATCGCGTTTGGGACCCCCGTATGTAGGAGGCGCCGTTTTGGATGTGAATTTGGCCTGCCGTCAAAGCGATGTGGATCGCATGGACGTTGATGTATCTGAGGCCATATTGTCGCCGGTATAGAATCAGCAACCTGCATATGCAGGAAGCTGCCTCGATGCAGCTCCGACGAGCGTTGTCGGACTCGGTCGGGTCGTCGATAGTTTGAGGCGAATGTCCGTCCGTCGGGCGAGCGGGCAGGAAAAAATGGCGCAGAAATAGGATGACCGCCTCGTGATATTGTAAGCTAATTGGTGCTCACAGGTCAGTCTGTCTCTCCTGGTTCGTTTGATCGGTAAAAGGCATACTTCAGTTCAATTACTTCTGAGGGATAAGGACTCCTCGAAGTGGTCTCTAGTTCGGATGTCTCGATTCGTAGGGCCGCCGGAAGAGCGCTGAACCAATTGTGAAGCGATAATGTAATATCTTTCACGATAGTCGGACTTTCTTTCGGTACAAAAAGCCTCGAATAGCTCGACGGTATTAGTAGGTTCCCAGTGGATAGAGATTCGCCTAGTACGCACAAGACTTCCATGACCTTCGAAACTTCCACGGACAGATGGTAAAGATATACGGGAACACCTTCCGCCCCGATTTGGCCAGAAGCACTCGAAACATGAGTGACAGTGTTGTCGATGGAGGAATTCTGCCAGGAAGGCGAGGGTTGGTCTTGTTCAGCAGAGACAAACTGAATCAGACTCTTCGTTGAAGAAGGTCGTCCTGTGCTGATACTCCACAACCTGTATCATGTTAGAACAAGGATTAGCCAAGTCTGTAATACACAAGGAGGGATACGGCTAATCGAGGAGGAAGGAGATCGTTAGTGCCAGGCATGATTCGTACATGTTAGATGAGCAGACTGCCCGGAAAATCCTCTTGTACAGGAATTTTAGCCCACCATCCTGCTTTCTTGAAGAGGCTTCGAGATGCTCATCACTGGGATCCAGGTGGAGCCCTAAATCGAAAACAAGATGTACCGCCATTCCTGTCCGCCTAGAGTTAGCTTCGTGTCACCGCTGTGTTTACCATCCTGTATTGTTACCTGAATAAAGCCAACCTGTATGGCGGATTAAAGAATCAGCACGGAACCGCAGCTAACTCTCGAATCCGACAGATGTCAACCTACCTCGTGAATCTCGGCCAGCCGCTGCTTCAAGGGTTGACAATATCAATAAAGTCTGTAATGTCGCAATGGTTGGAGAATCCATCTCTAAATCAAGGAAGGCTTTTGATCGGCGACCAAAGAAATCAGAAGGGTCCAAACTTTCAGGGAGATTCGCACATCTTCGAGAGGCGTAAGAGGCTCCCACGGCGAGAATAGCATTCTCTAGTGCTGGTGAATAGAGAGCCGTCTCCTTGCCCAAGTTGTAGTCTTGTTTCTGACGTGAATATATGTCCTCATCAACCGCAGACATATATGGGTTGTACCAGGTGAAAAATAAGGAGGTCAAATATCCCTCGAATGGCGAATCCCCGGGCCACTGTAGATTTGCTTGCATGATAGCTTTCTCGCAATGCAGGCGGCTGTTTTGAAGGACAGGTTGAAACCACGGGATGGACGTCTTTTGCATAAAGCGGAGACTGCTTGTGGGCCCGTAGAAACGAGGCGGCCCGTCTTCACAGGGTTGCACGCCCTCAAATCGCTGCGCGGATAGTGACTGACTTGTCCCTCTCAACCACCCTGGGTTTGCCGTGGCCAAAGTGGTGAACATGTTCCCAGGTTGCAGGGTACTTAGCTCGCTGCTTCTACCAGGTAAAGAAGGAATTTCTTCCTCATTCATGGATGACAAACACTGGAGGTCGTCTTCGAACCAAGGTTCTGTAAGTGTTTCCGGACTTCTCCCAGAATTGAGAACTCCTTCGATCTGAGTTGATGAAGGCTGGGCGCCTGCCATCTGCGACCAGTAGCTTTGATCCGGACCGATATGGCGGTCAGCATTTGACATGCCGTCTTTGCTTGCTGAAACATCTGTAGCTGCACTCTCAGTGTCAGCGCCGGCAGTCGCTTGCTGATCTCGCGCATTTGAAGGCTCGATGTTTGCAGGCGTCAAGGAAGACGCGTGCGAGGACCCAGCAAGGCTGCGGGATTTTTCTCCGCCACGAAATCTGGATTGGTTCAACCTGTCAGAGAGGACTCCAAATTGGGAGGGATCGTAAACAGGTTGGGGTGATATTCTACCTTCGCTTGTCGACACTGAAAGAACAGACGGCCTTGTACAAAATGCAATTCGAGCATTTCGGAGAGCCACTGTCACACTGTTGTGAAACACACAATCCTTAACAGGGGTCATCGACTAGGATATAGCATGTGATCGAGCTACCTTGATCTTCCGCTTCCTACAAAACAGACAGGCGCTAGAAGTATAAGACCGTCCAGGGCGAGCACTCGCATCCCGGTCCCCCGCCATAGAGGATTCAGCGGCGACAACGAGGTTCCGGCTGCCTTTGGAAGAGGTAGGACATGGAGGTAGATTCAGTGAAGCGGTGAAGGAAAACGTATCCCGTCAAGGCACGGTTGCATGAGAATACGGTCACTGCAGGCTGAGAAAGCTAGGCCGAGAGGAGGATGCCTGGATATAAGCCGAGGAGCCTAATACTCAGAAACAGTGTCCGCCGGGCCCGAGTGTGCGAGAGACAATCTCCACTGGATCCACTTGACGGGACTATAGCCCCGCACTTTGCAATCAGTCTAGTCCGCGGGTAAAAGGGAGCGTCCTGCCCAACTGGCCCGAGGTTTCGTCCAATACTTTCATTCAACTACTGCTCTTCTTTGCCCATCTTAGACGCATGTTCCGTTCAAGATAGAATAATCATCTGGGATTGCGCGTTGCGTCTCATACTGAGATCTCAGGGAACCAAGACTCGACCAAGATGCCGTCCAGGCGCGCGTCTCGTGCATGTCGGACGTGTCATGCCAGAAAGGTCAGGTGCAACATGCAAGAAAATGGTCCGCCATGTACGAACTGCCGATTAGACAGAGTCGAATGCACAGCACTCATGCCCAAACGAAGGTCAGTCGTTTGAACCCGCAGATTTGCATCTCTCTGAACCGCCTTGCTGCTATACAGAACACCGGGCTCTATATCAAAAGGTCGACGGCAATATTTACAGCAAGAAGCTCTTCGCCCTTTTGTTGATGGCACGCAACCCGATTCACAGTACTCATTACCAACAAACCGTCTACCTTTGGCTGAAAGAAACGCGGTTCAAGTCTCACGGAATCCCAGACTCGGCCAGCTTCACGAGAGAAATACCTCGACTAATCTCCCACCATTCATTCGACCTATTCCAACAAATATTGATGCCGTTGACCTAGTATACTTGACAGAGAAAAGAGCTTTCGATCTTCCAAGCGAAAGCATTAGAAATGAACTATTGAAGAGTTATTTTGACTTCGCCAACCCCTTCATGCCATTGTTTGACAGAGAAAATTTCTTGAGCAGGATTAGAAATCCAATGCCAAAGGAAGCGGATTTGAACGATGATCCCAGGCTAAGTCTGTTGGTGGCCCAGGCTCTTTTGTTTGTTGGCAGTACTGTAAGTGGGGTGATTTGCACCGGCACCATATGGTCCGGGTATTGTTTTCGTGGTCCAGGGCAGCTGACTTTTCTGGCTGACTATAGTTTGTGGATATGGACGTTATTCATGCGATGGGGTTTGCATCCCGACCAGCAGCGCGCACCTGTTTATATCAGCGAGCCACCCTGCTCTACGATTTCAAAGTTGAGCCAAATCCTGTCGCCATACTGCAATCGCTGCTCCTTTTGACGTATTGGGTCGAAATGGACGATCAAAGAGGACCATGGCACTGGATCCATGCAGCCGTTTCGCATGCACAGACGATGGATCTCTATGGAAAGATTGTTAAATCTTCGGGTAACCACTCGGAGATCAAAATGCTGCGAAGATTATGGTGGTGCTGTTTCATGAGAGAAACAATCATTGCAGTGGGTATACGGTGCACGACGTTGCTCAGAATCGACGAGTACGACATAACACCACTCAACCTTGATGATTTCGATTTCCCCAGCTCACCTGAAGATCAGTCCTGCGGAACCACAGAGAAGGATCGCATATTGGCAATTATTACTGTTGAAATGGCCAGACTCTGTTCTTGCATCAACCGGACGCTTTCAGCCCGGTATTCAACAACGATTATCTGTCGTGCAAACACTTTACTATCACAAATGTCAGAACCTCTTACTCCCCATGGTGTCATGACTTTCGAAACAAATGATTGTGCGGCGCAATTGTCGGGGTGGTTGCATGATCTAAGGGAAGAAGCGCGGTGGACGAAGAAGGACGAAGAGCTCTCTACAGTGGCCGACTCAAGTCTGACACTCCACAGAATAATGCTGCAGATGACATATTTCACCGCAGTCAACGACCTCTACCGCTCTCAAGTCTACCCATCGGCAGAGGAGCAATATTTGGCCCGGGGCATCAATGATAAAGTGCGCCAGCAGTACCGCAAAATACTCTTTCGTGCTGCAGAGAGGACCGCGGCACTGGCCGAAGCCGTGTTCCGTCACAATCTGATGAGATATATGCCTTCCTCTAGGTATGTGCTTCTCCAGTCCCGTTTCATCTTTTGTGAATATTTGAAGTGGTCCTCTTTGCCTCTTAGATTAATGCTAACAATGTGAAATAGTACCTCCGTTCTTCTTCCTTCCATCGTCGTCCATGTTCTGCGAATCCGAGAGTGTCCAGAAATTGCAGATGTCGGAACCATTCAGGGTCTCTTTTCCTGTCTTCGGCTCATGGAGGCTCTCACAGAGAAGTACAGCTGCGCTAAGCGCGCCATGAACTTCTTGGAACCGGGTCTGGAAGCTATCCGTAGAGAAAGTTCTGTGGAGTTCGAGAAAGACCGCTCCTGTGAGGCGCAGCTGTTGCCACGGAGTTACACGAACAGCTCGCCATCGCCTTACCGGTCTGGGGTCATGCTGGAAACCTTCGATCAGAGTGCAAGCATAGACACAGAATCAACTGTTGGACAGTTTGAAAAGGCTAATGGTGAAATATCCGCCTTAAGGACTGTTCGGCCTGACGTACGAACATGGGCGGGAGCAATTTCAACGCATCTCACGGGGTCTGTCGATAATGCTGATGTCAACATGCAACAGACACCTACCGCTTTTCGGACCGTGAACCAAGGTAGCGACGGCACAGACAACCAGATTCTTTGTGGTGAGGGCTTTGATCAGGCTTTGGCTCACTCCGCCTCCTCTTTCTTGGGATGCATTGATGAAAGCTCCTTTCCCAACAATACTGGAGAGGATTTTGCAGAAGATGAGGATGGATCCATGCCGTGGATACGTTGGCTAGAACTCGGGGATGACACTCTAATACTGTGACTGAATGAATGAATGAATATTCTCTCTATACAGAACAATCCTATAATAGAAACTCCTTCCATTCCTCGATGCTCTTTTCCTGCCATAGTTTCAGACGGAACCTCCAGGCAAACACCCTCCCTGGCTCTTGCTAGCTTGATAGAATGGGCAGGACGGATGTGGGGCTTGTCACTCCAATACGCTTCTGTTACGGTAATAGTACAGACGAATTGCTAATTCCGTTTCAGAGTAGCCTCGTGGATCGCCCCTCGGCTCGGCGACCATTTCAACGCCGATGGAATTGCGCTGTACCATATTCCGCGGAATTGCTAAACGACACATTCATCGCCGCGGCGGTGAATGTCGAGTCAAAGCCTCTAATGAGAGGGTGGAATTGAAGCCTACGGTGGGTTGCGAATGACAACATGACGTCTCTGAAGGGATTTTGTGAGAGAACCCTTTATTCTGCCGGCGTGAACGTGCGGTGTGTAGGAGTTGATTTCAAGCTAATACGAGTATTTTTTCTCTCTCCCCGTCTCTATCTCCTATATATCGTCTATCGCTAAGAGTGGCTCGTGCGAGAGTCAGTTGATCACAGATATTCAACTATCCAAGCTCGAAGCAAAGCTGGTCGGCCTTCCCTGACAATTGAAGTCTCACCATCCGCAAAAGGCAAGCAGAAGAACTAGTGGCCGGTGCGAGAAACATTGCCTCTGAAAATGCTGTCCACGGAATTCACAAGGTTACTCAACATCCAACATCCGGTTGTCCTGGCTGGGATGGGTCAAACCGCGGGTGGAAAACTCGCAGCGGCCGTGTCCAATGCAGGAGGGTTGGGAGTGATTGGAGGTGTCAACTACACGCCTCAGATGCTTCGAGACAAGATACAGGAGCTCAAGGTACAATAGCAACAGATCGAACCCGGTCATTGATTTGTTTTCCCCAGGCTGATGCAACTGACATTGGTTCGCTTCGACAGGACCATCTGAAAGATCCTTCGCTACCCTTCGGCATCGATCTGCTCCTACCTCAGGTTGGTGGCTCTGCCAGGAAAACGAATGTGACGTCTCTCCATTAAGCATCTTTTCTCCCGCCACCTTTGTCGTCATTCCTTTCTTTCTCGAGCGATGCGTCTAATTGCTCTACAGAAAGATTATACGAAGGGAAACCTTGACACGCTGGTCGAGATCATGATAGAATCCGGCGTCAAATTGTTTGTTTCGGCAGTTGGTGTCCCGCCAAAACGAGTGGTAGACAGATTGCACGAAGCCGGCATACTTTATATGGTGAGCAGGCCTACTTTTCGCTCGGTGGTAATGAACATATCTAAGATGTGGAAATATATCAGAACATGGTCGGGCATCCCAAGGCAAGTCTCTCTCGCATATCTACATTAAATCCGATAAGACATCCTTGCTTACCGCTTCTGTGCGCTCTTTACAGCATGTCCACAAGGCTTGCGCGATAGGAGCAGACATTATTTGCGCTCAAGGCGGGGAGGCTGGTGGTCACACTGGGGATATCCCCTTCAGGTAGAGAACCCCCTACAAGAATCAACTGTGTTGATGACATTCACACTGAACCAACTTACGTTTGACAGCATTCTTGTTCCAGCTTGTGCCGACATTTGCAAGACTTACACTTCTCCAATTACCGGAAAAGCCCCCCTTTTGATAGCTGGAGGCGGTATCGCGGACGGCCGAGGACTCGCTGCCGCTTTGATGCTTGGTGCCAGTGCCGTCTGGGTTGGGACGCGATTCGTAACCGCGGAGGAGTCTGAAGCGCCCGAGCAAGCCAAAGAAAGGTTCAGTATTTGTCCACAGTTCCAAAACATTTCTCCCTCTTTTTGACATCACGCTCGAATTGTTATATCATATCATGCTAACTATACCTTTCCGTTGTCTTTCAGCATTATCAAAGCCGGATTCGATGACGCGATCCGGACTACCATCTTCACGGGTCGGCCACTTCGCGCCTATGCGACGCCTTACATTCGGCAGTTCGAGCAAGAACGGCAGGACGAAATCCGGGCTTTAACATCCAGGGGCATCATCCCCGTTGAGCATGACCTGGACAGGCTCGAGGCAGCCGGGAAACTGACTCCTGAAATCGAGGATGAGGCGGTTTTGAGGTGAGGCTAAACCTTATGTCAGTTCCTTTCTCTATGTAATCAGTCGCTAACCACGAGAAACCGTCTTAGGCCCATGGGAATCGTGGCGGGACTGGTGAATAAGCCAAAACAACCCGCAGGGGAGATCGTGAAGGAGATAGCAGAGGAAGCTGACCAGATCCTCCGCTCCGCTGCTCAGATCGTGCAGCCGTCGGCGAAGCTATGAGATGCGCAAAGGTCGACCCTTGAGGTCGAACCAGCTACTCTCCAGGACCATGATATCATTCGCGTTTCATAGAGTGTTGGACGTAGCAACCTTTCAACCCCCTTGCAAGTCCTGGGCCGTTGAAGGATCCTGATCAGAATTCGGAACGCGATCTCTCCTCTATTCTAGATCCACATTCCCATAACCTTTCGGTGCTTTCCTGAAACATTTCACCATTGAAGACACCCTTTTGAGCGTTGTCTCGCCTCAAAGTTTCACTCTGCCACTTTCCAAGTCTCTCCAGTCTTGCTCCGTGAATCGGACGTACTCGTTCCCTGCTGTGACTCCGCCTTTCAACCAATATATCGGATGCAATTGATTGACTTTCCCGGGCTCGACCCCTTCCTTCTTCAAATGCACCTTGACCTGCTTGTTGTTCTCCGTCTTGGGCAGTTCCTGCATGAGCCTCACAAACAAGGGGACCGCGTATTTGGGGAGTGACTGTTTGGCGAAGTGGGCCAGGGCGGCCATGTCCAACGCGGCATTGGTGTCGGTTACGATAGCGGCGCAGCCCGCTCGACCGTCGTGCTTCGGCAGACTGACCCCGTAGACGGCGACATCGACGATAGCAGGGTAGTGAGAGAGCGCACCGGCGACTTCCTGTCAAGTGAGGAGGGGAGAAGTCAGTGGCTGTGACCGAAAACCACAGAGGATGGGACACGGGCACAGAGAATCTCGAGTCAAGCCTTACCGTTGTGCTCACGTTCTCAGACCTCCATCGAAAGGTATCTCCCAAGCGATCAACAAAGTACCACCAGCCATCGCTGTCGAACCTCATGAGATCCCCGCTGCGGAAGTACAAATCGCCCTTTCTCAACACATTTGCAATGGTCTTCTTCTTCGACGCGGCTGGATCGTTGTAGTAGCCTGAAAACAGGATGGGGTCTGGGATTCTCATCAAGAGTTCGCCCGGCTCGTCCGCACCAACGACCTCGCAAAGTCCCGTCTTTGGGTTCCGAATCTCTTGTTCAGTTGCATTGTCGACGCGGATCGCCAGTAAGTCCTTGCGTGTTAGAAAGCGCTGGAGCAGCCCGTATCGGCCAACGGAGCCGACTCCGAGGGATCCTGCATTTGCAAGAAAGAGGAAAACGTTAGTGTGAGTCGAATAGACGAGGCTGAGGAATTTTCGTTGGGTTGAGTGGGTTGGTTTGGATGGAAAAATTCACCTCGGTTGTAATTCAACATGGTTGCCGTTGCTTCTGATGCCCCATAGAATTCGAGAATGGTTGGGATTCCGAATCTGTCGCGGAAAGCCTCCCACACGTCAGGCCGCAAGCCATTGCCGTAGGCACTATGCACAAAATTGTCCTTATCTTTTGCAGATGGGGGAGCAGTCTAAAGGTCCTCAGTTAGATTTATGTCCGGGCGAGGATGCTTATTCTCAAGCATTCCCGCTTGAGGCGACAGCAAGATACTCGACATCTGGATAGGGGTTGTTGGCATACCAATAAATAGCGCAATGTCTCTCCGACGTAATTTATGAGAGTGGCCCTGGAGCTGCGCACCTCCTCCCAGAAGCGCGAGACGGAAAATTTGTGTCTGCAAATAAAGTCAATTCATGGTGGCAGACGGGAGGACTTCCAGCAACGCAGCAACATCACCGAGATGCGCCGGACTGACCCTAGACAAAAGCAAGCTCCTTGAAAGATGCACATAATGAAGCAAGAGCTTCCGGTACCATGATAGAGAGGCTTTGAGAGATATCAGCAACATTCGTCCTAGCCAAAGTAGAGATCTATGTTCTCGTAATCATACCATGCATGTGTAGAATCGATCGTTGGGGGTCACATGTAGGTATCTCCCAGTCGCGATCCCGGCTCCGTACCATCGCCACAGGGCGAAGGGAGCAGGCTTCGGGAAGCCAGTAGTTCCACTAGAACCTCTTCGTGAGCATCCGATGTCATTGAGCAGACACGTGAAGGTGGTGGTACCTTGTATAAAATATGCACGAGGTCGTCGCGAGGTTGTTCTTCAAATTGTCGCAATCAGGGCGTACACACTCCAGATCCCCAATTGCATCCAACCGTTGGTCATCAAAAATGACAGTCTCAAACCCCATCGCATCGATCTTGTCCTTGGAGGGGTGGACGTTGTGGACCAGCTCATCGTCGACGATGAACAAGCTGGCATTGCTAACTTTCAGACAGTGCAGCAACGGATCACCGTTGAGATTATAATTGACAAAGGCGGGCGCAGCACCTAGTGCATTGAGAGACAGCCAGATATGGATGAATGTCGGCTTATTCGTACAGGCAACTGCCACTATATCTCGGGACCGCACTCCTTTCGAGACGAAGAATGATGCCATGCGACAAACGCTGTTGTAAGTTTCTCGATACGTCTCACAATGGCCGTTTTCCGCGTAGAAGAGGAATGGTGCTGAAGGCGTCCGGCGCACATTGTCTTCCAGGACGTGAAACAGTGACATCTTACCCGATTTTTCTGCTCGATCACAAACGGTGATTTAAGTCAGCCTGCTTCCTGCGTGAAATCAAAAAAGCGAGTCGTCCAACTGACCGGCCTTTGCCATTTCTCCCGCCACCTTATTAGTCGCAGTCAACAGTCGTAGATCCTCTGACAGCTGCGTCTTCGCATTGAGATACAGGCCCAGAAGGCCAGTGGCTGCAGCTCCTGTTGCTAATTAGGGTGAAAGTTTCGCCTATGATGTCCAGGATGTACACGAGAGTACTTACCAACCAGCATCTGCTCCATGATTAACAAGTCGAGAACAACAGCCTGACGCCAGCGCGGGACTCAATGTGTAGAATGTTGTAAGTAGAAATAAAAGGTAAGGAATATAGGTTCTCAGAGGGTCACCAATCAAGCTTGGCCGTGACAATGGGGACTTCTGACCGATAGCAGAATCTCTCCCTCGCTTGATCTGGGTCAACATGGAGGTAAACGCCGTGGACATCAGCATAATGGATTGTAGATACAATCTCGAGTGGCCCAGGAAGACGGGCTAAGCTCCGGAATTACCCTCTTTGGCATTTCCGTACCTCGGGCGTGTAGCCCAATCACCTAAAAGATTGATTACTTCTTGGGAATGGAAGACGACGTTCGAGCAGAGCACCATTTATGGGGATTTCGGTGGCATGCAAAGAGTCTCTTGAAACTCTGATGGCCCGTTAGAAGCTAGGGAAACATCAATGTTCAAGTGTACCGGGATAGAAGTCTAGATCACAGTTTCTCCCCTGTCTCGAAGCTGAACAAATTCCTCCCGCTTGTTGAGTCTTTCCTCACCCATCCACTCCTCCCAATTGGCTCACGCACCCAACTGGCAAGCTGCTGTAGAGTTGAAGGGTCTCCATGGTGCGCTAGGAAGCGGTGATTATTGCTCTTCAACCGGCCGATTATGTGTCCTCGGATAGGAGCACCATCCCTACTGAAGTCCACGGTGTATGTCTGAAAGATTGCGTTCAGTGTTAAATTCAAAGTTGTACTCAGGAACATGACTAGAATGAACCGACTAGCAAGGCTGGACTTACCTCAACAACTGCTTCACCCTCCGCGTCGACGACCACAGTCGGCGCAGGAATCGCGGGTATTACCGACGGAAGTGGATTTTTGTCGGGGTATGGACCGTGCTTTCTGGGTCGTGAAGAAAGGCAGAGGACTTGCTCGTAGGTGACCACGCCACCGTTGGCTAGGACTGCACCGTACGTTCCATCGCCTCTTCTCAGTTTTCTAACCATCTCGGTTATTGCCTGAACTCATTTCGGTCAGATCGTGGCCACCCTTCAAACTGCTTTCGTCGCAAATGGATGGTACATACGTGCATCGAGTAGTTATTGCCCGCTCCACCGAATGATGTTAGTCCTCCGAGCAGGGTAATCGGCTTCGGTGACTTTGTTATAGGTAATCCAAGATGATGAGCGGCGAGTTTTGGCACAATAGGAAAGCAACTATGGTCTCAGTATCAGCAACGATGTCTTCGTGTGGCAGAGGCACTGGGAAGTTGTTGGAAAATGACTGACGAATAAAAGTCGTAAAAGTCGATGTCTTCCTTCTTAAGCCCGGAGGCCTCCAGGCCTGCATCCAGCGCCAACGAGATGGATGGGCTCGAGTAGAAGTTGGGGCGATCCCAGACTGTAGCGTGTGAGTTTGAATTCAAGAGATTGCAAGTTTCATCATACAATCGGTACTGTCTTGGGTCCCGGCACCTCCCAAGAGATAGATCCAACGGTCGGCAGGAATGCCCAGCTCTTTGGCGAACTCAGCGGATGTTAGCAGACATGCCCCGGCGAGGTTGACCGTGTTGAACGCATTCATCAGAAGAGGATCTAGAGGTACATGTTAGTGATCAGGAAAATGCAGTGTGCGCCTAGATGAGCATTCGTACAGGGAAAACAGATCATTCGATTCCGTTTTGTTACCGTCCCAATAGTTTCTTCGCTTTCTGCCTTCCCATAATTCCAAGCCAATGGATTGCCCTTTGCAACTTGAGCAAATTCTGCGTATAGCCGGGCTGATTCTTTGTGGTTCTCTTGAACAGATTGGCCCCGATGAGCTCTGAACGCGTTCTCGTAAAGCGGGTAGACCTGAATTGGCGCCCCGATTGCATATGTCGAGGCAAGGGTGCCGGCCTCTGTGGTTTTGAAATTGGTCAACTGCACTTCTAGTACACCATCCAGATGCCAGAAAACTTTAGAAGACGGTGACTTACTGCTTTTCAATTCAGTTTCGGTAGGGGAAAATACAGAGTCGACTTTTTGGTTAAGTTTCGTCCAACCCGGAGGGGGTAGCTTTTTGGCTGCCGCGCACGCAGCAACTGTAGATGTCAATAATTAGTCGTCAGCCTCTCGTTCTTCACTAGTCCGGACAGTAAATGTCTATTAAATCTGATATGTTGCTGAATGTGTTTCTTGGAGACATACGAGATGCCAGGGCTTCGCCTCCCGTTACTATAGCGGCCTTGATTTCTCCAAATGAGATCCTGCGGGCCGCTGCATCGCATAGCCTCGCTACTTCTTTTCCTGAATGCTGGCTGTAGAACGTGTGGCTTGGTTTGATGTTCACTGCTTTCGCAATGTCACTCGGTAAGTCCTCATACGGCCACGTCCAGGTGCGGACGACATCCAAGCTGTCAATCGACGCTCGCAGTTTGGCTTCAACTGCCTTTGGTACATTGGCGTCTTTGATCGCGGTTTCGATTGACTGCCGGATGAGCTCCAAAGGCTCGATCGCATCTTCCACCTTTCGCGACCGATTAATTACGTCTCCGACTCCGATGATGACTGGAGTCGCCCTGGCCATGATAAAGATGTAAATGATATGCTTGTCTGATGCGGTCCCTGATGTGAACTTGAGAGAATGGTAGCTTTATGGGAATTGAGCCCACTGTAAAGATGCAGAAATACCTGGTTTAACGTGTTTGTATCTTGAATGGATGCTATAGATTGAACATCCGCGGGGATGAGAAGCGGATCACGGAGGCCGAGGTTAGAACAAAATTCCGTGCCATTTCGATGCATGACACCATGAATCGAGTCTCCACGCTTCGACGAAAATTGTCGTGGATGGCGTCTCAAAGCGCTTACATTCGGTAATGCAACACTCGGAAAGCGGATTGAGGAAGCTCGCTGGGACGCCGGATGTCTATATGAACGGAAGCCTATCAGTGATATGACAGATACGAGCCGCCTAAGTTGGGTCCTTGAGACATATCGGAGGATATTTCTTCCTATGAGGCAGTCTATAACAAGATGTTGTGATTTTTATAAAAGCTTGAGGGTGATGTGCTAGGGGCAAGATCTTGTGCCTTTGTACTGCGCAAGAGCGAAACTCAGCATCGGTGGCCTATAATCAGTTCAACATAGCAATATAGATGAGAAGGGGTGTAAATTGTCTTTAAAACAAGCCGAGTTGCCCACGTAGTCCAAGCAGAGAGGACATCTCGATCTTCCTCTTCCTTCTGCTTTACTACTCAGGTCATCCAACTGGTGACAGCTGTTCCGGTGTTCCATGGCCATCTCAATCAAACATCTTTCTGGACCACCTCTTTCATATCATATGGGTTCAGATCGACTGACGGCGATGCTAATGAAGATGGAATGGCTTCAGCCTTGACGTCAATATCCTCCAGGTGGACCGCGATTGATTTGCCAAAGAGCTCGTCCATTTCTTCAAGTGGTACTCCGGCAACCTGAATTATCTTCATCAGCGCGATCGCTTCCTTAAGGGAATGGGTGAATTGAGGCCGCTAGCATGATGGCTACGAAAAGGGACAAGGGAACTGACCTCAGGAAGAAAGAAGTAGATTAAAACTGCCTGCAGAGTTGATAGGCAGATGAAAATTAGGTAAGATTTCCCTGCAATCTGTTAGGTATTCCGAAATCCAATTGGGCAGACTGAGCGCAGGGAATGTCCCAAGGCTCAACAATGATGGCCTTACATCCAATATTGACGAACGCAGTCGGAGATGCCTCAGACCATACCACATTATAGATATAGAAGAACACGATGGCGATACAAGACCCGTCAGCGCGTAGATGGGCGGGGAAGATCTCGGCGACGACAGCCCAAGCATGGGGGTCGATCCCAAGACCGAAGCTATCGTGAGTCAGTTAGTTATATACGTAGTGAAGGCATGTGGAAAAGAATAATCCGCATTCTCACAAGATGGCAGGGTTCAAACTTACAAGAACTCGTATAGAAAGTTGAAGAACACTGCTGCCGTGGCATAGCCCTTCTTATTTGTGGCTTGAAATCTGGCAAGGAATGCGGTAAAGAGCGCTAAACAGATGATGTTGCCAGAATAGCCAATCACTGGAAATTCGATCAGCACGAGTTGTAGAAGGCAAAAATACAGGCAGGGAACTTGTGAGATATTCTCACCTAAGCTCTGTTTGCGGCCAACTCGATCTGAGTAATAGGCGCCGATATAGTTGTATATTGTCGCCAAGGTCAGCCAAACTGCTGACAACAAGAGTGATATAGTGTTAGATAGACCTAAGGAAGTATAGATGAGGACAGCGTAGTCTAACGAGAAAAAGGTCAGTAGAATGAGCAGAAAACAATACAGAAATCCCACGCCCGTAGCTTGATTTTCACGTACTATTGATGACGAGAACGCCCGTGTTGATAATACCTGCAGTGACCAAGATTGCAAGTAGGACCCGAATGAAATAGGTTCGGTGCGTCAAGAGAAGACGGTAATTGGATGTAGAACCTTGCGCTTCTTTCTCCAGAGCCAATTGCCCAAGGATTTCCTGGTACTCTTTTCTTGCGAAGGTGTTATCACTGTCTCTTTTGTCTTGGTGTAGTTTTGTTAGAACTGCCATGGCATCTTCTGTTCTGTCCTTGGATATCAGCCATCGAGGGCTCTCCGGAAGCCAGAAGGTGCTACCCAGCAGTAAAAGTGCCAGGAGTATTGGGACTGCCAAAGGAAAACGAAAGCCGAATGTTGTTGTAGTCTTGCTGTAGGAACAGCCAAAACCGATCTACGATTTGAATCAAGTTTAAGCTGATGAATCAAGTCACATATAGAGTTTGGGAGGGTTTCGAGACTCACCCACGCGGCAAGGAAGTATCCCGTGTTTTGACCGCTTCCGTGCATCCCGGCCATGAGGCCTCGCGACAATGGAGGAGCAATTTCCGCTAGATATGTCGGTCCAGTGACGGCAGAGCAGCCGACAGCCACACCAGTGAGCCCGCGTCCAACAAGGAACATCCCTTGGTCCATGGAAGCAGACTGGACGACACTGCCAACAATGTGCCAAAAGATGCCAAACTGAAAGGCGCGGATGCGCCCGGCGGTATTCATAACCTTGGAGATCGTGATACATCCAACGATGCAGCTTGCGAAGAAGACGCCGTTGCTGGCGCTGATTATGGTGGTCGTATGGCTGTATCCTGGCATTGTTGGTACCATAGCGAGCCCAAGCTCGTTGTACCACGACACCTGACCAAGAGTGCTGCCTATTATCCCAGACTGGTAGCCCATAAGAATGGAGCCAACCATTGAGGACGCTGCCACCTATCTACAGCGTCAATAAATCTCTAAACACAGGACAATGCTCGAACTTCGTTCACTCACGATGGCGTTATATTTCGAAACATGCTTTCCCATATTGCAATGCTGTCTCTAAAAGTAATTTCTCTTGCCTGATCAGCAAACAAAAAGACATGAAGGGTCACAAACTTGAGAGATGCTGCGAGGCATGAAAACGGTGATCACTAGCGTACACTAAGCCTCGACTACATGCCTCTATGTCTTCATGCGTGACGAAACCCCACGGGGTTCGTTGCGGAGAGAGGAACCTAGGTAGCTCATGCACCCCGCGAGAATGAGTGAAACGTGTTTGCCGAGTTGTCTGGCAAGCAGCAATTCATGGTCCATTTGGGCATATATCATTAGCCGAGCTTTATGACTGGATCAGGTCGTAAACGCAGGGCAGAAACCAGCCAACGAAGTTTCCAGTCTGTTTATTGGGTTCAAACAAACTTCCAGCAGATTGGCTGGCCAGATGCCTCGGTGCCAAACGGAATTATAGCTGAGTGGAAACTCTCCAAGTCTCACACTTCAGCTGGAAGATAGTTTGACGCTATCTGCGAAGGAAATATCGTCCTCACTCTGGAGGCAACTCATGACAAGTCACTACACAATTCTCCACCAGCTCTCTAAGTATTCTGGCTGCTTTAGCATAGATATCCAAGAGATCATGAGAATTGATGCATCTCGCGCCAGCCGCCGGCATAAGGAAGCCACAGCCTTCGTGCCTGTTACAAAATAGAAGTGCTCCGCTGAGTCGCCAGGGAACTAGGTTCGACTCGCCGTTTCTTTTCGATCAGGAAGTCTTGGGGGAAGAAGTAATCTCCTGCACCATCAGAAATAGGAGGCTAGGGTCGACCGGCACAGATTGAGCGGGTAGTATGTCCATAGCTGAAAGCAGAACCAAATGCCACTTGAAGTGCAAAACTTTACAACTATCTAACTATTCTGAAGCGCCATATTCAGGGGGTTTAGTGACTTCAAACGGAATATTAATTCCACGGAATGATTTTTTTACCATATCGATAGATCTATATCCCAGCCCAGAGCTTGCCGGTAAGCAGTTTTATTACAAGGTCCGACTTCCTCGACGGGACCGCAGCCACTCTCGCCCTTTACCCTCATCGAACCCTCAAGCAAATACTCTAGGTTTCTCAAAATCCCATTTTCCAATATGACCACGGCTACCGAAGTTCGAAAGCGGCATTTCAATAGTTACACACTCGTCGTTGTCTTCGCCATTTCTCTCACTAGTCTGGGTTATGGCTACACCGGTGCCGTCATCGGCACTATCTCTGGACAACCCTCCTTCTTCAAATATATGGGTTTGGACACCGCACCAAACGCCCCGCAACTGCTTGGTGCCATGAATGCGATGTACTACGTCGGTGGAGTCCTTGGGACCTTCTACGCAGGCTATGCCGCGGACCGCTGGGGACGGCGCAATGTATCTGTTCAAGCCCAGATTATACTCGCCATTTCCTCCGCGCTCCAGGCCGGTTCCGTCCATATCGCCATGTTCATAGTTGCTCGGTTTATTTGCGGCTTCGGGCAAGTGCTACACGACCCCTTTTCCTTATGGATATTTGGGTCTGGGGTTAACAGTGTGCTTAGTGGATACACGGTACTATGCGTCACTCCAATGTGGCTCGCGGAATTGGTACCACCCGGCCAAAGAGGAATGCTGATGGAAATCGCCACGGTCTTGATGATCCTTGGGTATTTCGCAGCTTCTTGGGTCGGATATGGATTTTTCTTCTATTCTGGGTCCATACCGGCGTTTCGTCCCATTCTCGGTAAGCAAGCTCTTGATCTTGTTTCCACTTCTCTGAGCCATTGGTCTGATGATTCATGAAACTGACATATAAATATCCTTTTTGAAGCCTTCGGATGCATTGTTCCCGTCATATTCGTGTGTATCAGTTATTGGACCGTCGAGAGCCCAAGATGGTTGATCCTCCAGGGTCGGTATGAGGAAGCACATAAGTTGCTAAAGTCCTTACACAAAAACCCGCATGATCCACACGACTCATTCGCCGAAGCCGAGTACTATCAGATTAGACGACAGGCAGAACTCGATTCGACTTTGGACTTGTCATATAAAGGCATGTTTGCTACACGTCCGATGGCCAGAAGGACAGTCATGGCCATCGTCTGGCCTTTTATGACCGCAACGTCAGGCATTCTGGTCATATTCAGTAAGTCCAGCAAACGGTGGCAACATGTACTGATGAAGTCTTTTTTTGCTGACTTTTTCTCTTTCTTCTCTCCAGATTATGGTCCGCTCCTCTACGAAAGCTTGGGGTACTCGGCAGAAAAACAAGTGCTCTACCAAGCCGGGTGGACTACCCTCAACTGGGCTGCAAACATCTGCGGGTGCCTGTTCGTGGATCTGTTCAAGCGGCCCACCTACGCTGCCCTTGGTCTCTTCGGTTGCATGGCGTGCCTTGTGGTCGAGGCGGCGATGGTGGCGACCTCGCAGACCTCGCCTACACAAGCGATCCTGGAGTGTGGAGTCGCCATGATCTTCCTCTACGGTGTTGCATACGGAGCATTCCTGGATGGCTTGCTGTTCGTATACGTGGGAGAGATCTTTCCTACTCCATACCGCGCGAAGGGATACAACATTGCGTTAGCCACACAGGCTCTTTGCAACATCGCTTGGACGGGTGCCGCACCAACTGCATTCGCGTATGTCTTGCCCCTCACAGTCCCTTCACCTATACATTTGTTCCCATGGTTCAATACGAAAAGCTTCTTCTGAACGATGACTGACACAATTACACCGCTTTTTCAGTGAAATTGGATGGCGGTATTACCTGCCGTTCATAATCTTGTCGGCGATCAATGTGGTCATAATCTGTATCTTCTTCCCGAACACGAGATTCTTAGCGCTCGAGGAAGTGGCAGCTATTTTTGGGGTGAGTTACTACTGATCATCAGGGCTTCTGAAGGCCCAAGTTTTAATTTTCCTAGCGGCTTTTACTGACTCTACTCAACACCCCAGGATGGCGATCGGGTTGCTGTCTACCAAAGTCAGATACAAGGTACCAATCTTGTCAACATCGAAAGTGATCAGCCAGCAGGTTCAAAAGCAAATAGCATCTCTGCCGAACACAAGGACGATGTAACTACAGCGGTTTCAGGGGCAGTTTGAGCCCTTTTGGGCAAAGTGGAATGGAAGGAAGAAGAGATGATCGAACAGGACTATGAAGTGTGAATTGTCGATGGAGCGGCTTGGTAGCGGGCAAACAGGGCACCCAGCTCAACGTTTGCCTCGCTTATGATAAGCCAGTGTCGTGTACTTGGTAGGCAATATGCATCAAAGTAATGATCGAAGCATAAAATAAAACTGCCTTGGTTAGTCCGACTATCTTCGTTCGGGCATTTCCTCCCGGTAGTTGAACGTTAGTATCCTTTAGAGCGTTAGCCAAAGGACAAGGCATGGATCCAGTATCTCAAGAGCAAGCACACAGCTTATGCAGCCGGTGGAGGGCAATCCTACCGCGTATTACAGGGACCATTTCAGGGTACTGCAGGCTCTGTTAGTCTTATCAACGGCACCTCGGCAGGAACATAAAGCCACGGAAATATAACAAAGGCGACGTCTACAGCTTGCTGACAATTATAAAGCTTCTGTTGCACAGGCTGAACATAATGACAAAGTGTTTGTGATCGTTGGTGTCGAAATATTTTCTTGGTTGGGCAAATATCAAATATCCAGCTTGGGCAATTGACCAAAACTTGAATCCGCATAGCGATGGCATCAACCGAAAGACCCCTTCCCCCTTCAACGAGT
Source organism: Cladophialophora immunda (assembly GCF_000835495.1). Lineage (NCBI taxonomy): Eukaryota > Fungi > Ascomycota > Eurotiomycetes > Chaetothyriales > Herpotrichiellaceae > Cladophialophora > Cladophialophora immunda. Next base: position 722,350 of record NW_015622541.1, read on the forward strand.
CCACCGGAGGTACAATGCTGTCTGCTCTCATATCCTGCTCCTTGGATATTACTGGTGACCATCAATCGCGAAAGACAAATGAACTCCATTCCCTGGGCCGGACATTGGGAGATGGACGCCCTTTGGTCATGGTTTGACGAGGAACCGAACCTTCGAGTGGCGATCATCACTGGTGCCGGGAGCAAGTCATTTTCCGCCGGACAGGATCTCATTGAGCTTGGGAGTTTGAAGGGTGCTCCAGCTTGGCAGACTCGCCATCCACCGAGCGGGTTTGCTGGTTTGAGTCGAAGAGGGGGCAGCAAGCCCGTCATCGCGGCGGTGAACGGATATGCTTTCGGGGGCGGGTTTGAAACCACCTTGAATTGGTGAGGCTAACAGACCCTCTCCAATCTTGCATGCGTCAAACATTTGCTCACTGCCTTTTTCATGCGTCCAGCGACGCCGTAGTTGCCTCCCCCACCGCCCAGTTCGCGCTCACAGAGGTCTCTCGAGGAATTTTCGCTGGGGCCGGCGGCCTCGCACGGCTGATCCGCACCTGTGGCCTGCAAGTCGCCAGTGAGATCGCATTATCTGGCAGGCGAGTGTCCGCGCAGGAGGCAATGCGACTTGGCTTGGTCAATAGAATATCAGCCAGCGGGGAAACACTGGTCGATGAAGCTGTCGAGCTCGCCCGCTCCATAACGAGAAATTCGCCAGACGCTGTAATAGTCAGCCGCAGGGCTTTACGACAGTCGTGGGAGTCGGGGAGTGTGGAACGGTCAGTACAATTGATTGCCGACGACTACACTCGCAAGCTGCTCGGCGGCGAAAATGCTCGAGAAGGGTTACGGGCGTTTGCAGAGAAAAGGGAGCCGCAGTGGCAACCTCCGAAATTGTGACTGCATAATATCACAGAACTTTATCTGTGACCGGGTGTCAATCAGGGAGGGAGAAGAATCTCCTTTTTTAAAACTAGGAGCTATTAAGTGTCTGGCCGAGGAATGCTCTGGCGCCCTTAAGTCGGAAACACGACAGATAGGGCCCAGTCGCAGGGCCTGCAGCTATGGTAATCACGACAGAGTGCAAAGAAACAGCTTCTTGCGTTGAGGTCTACGATTCTTTCTGCCATGTCGTTGAAGATATAGAACGCTCGAAGTTCGGTTATCAGGAATAGTGTCTCAAGCCCTTGCCTTTCAGCAAAAGGACGGAGTATCGCTTCCAGTTGTGGACGATTATTAGCCATGAGAGTAGATAAGGATAACCTATCACGACGATCCTGATATACACTCAACTTTCACATTCTTAGCACTACTCGCTTAGGTCCAGGAACGGAAACTTGGTTTAGTAAGGTTAAATTCTTTCCGTGAGTGCTATACCATTCTAGCACAGTGGATAGTCTGTCACTGGCCACGAAGCTATTTGTCCAACACACTGCTGCTGCATAGTTCCACCGGAAATCTGGCATCTGGCTCTAATCCCATCAAGTGGCATCTGCCATCGTGTCGTCAGCAGCCTGAAAGCCGACCTTGGCGAGCTCGACTTTCCGAATCTGTTGCGAGTGCATTTTCTTACCAGAGAAATCAGCGATGGGGTCATAGAAACCCATAGAAAGGGGGACACGAACGATTTCAACCGTACCCCGGACCAAGTACCGAGTCACGGATACCGCCTTGTTCTGCCCCAGCCGGCACACTCGGCCGATGGCCTGGCTCTCGACGCTTGGATTCCATTGCGGTTCGAGGATATAGACATGGTTCGCAGCTGTGAGGTTGAGCCTATCCAAGATCAATATGCAGAGCGTACTGGAAGATAAATGTTAGCGATACTCACCCAAATGCCCCCACGCCGGTGCTCATAAGCAGGACGGGGATTGTCCTATCGGAAATGAAGTTGTCCATGTTAGATCTGCGCTGTGTGAGTGATTGATCGCCATCAATTCTCTGGAACAGGATGCCATTCCGCCGGAGGTAAACGGAGACCAAATCTAGAGTTCGCGTCCAGCAGGAGAACACAATGCTGAAATCGGTTAGCAACCTTCGGGGTGGTCAGGGATCCATGTGCTTTACCTCTTGGTGTCACTTGAGTTCATGGTCAGGTCCTTCAATAGCGCATCGATCTTGGAAGATATTCCGGTCTTGTTAAAATATCCTTCCAGCTCGTCTTCGATGCCGGGCGACGACTCCTCGTGATGAGATCTGGGCTCCGATGTGACCATTGCATGACACAGTGGGCAGAAAGCTTCTCCTTCTCCTTGCGCTTCCTTTTCGTCTCGACTCTGGAAGATACACTCCTGGCAGAGCTTGTGCCCACACGGGTGCCTATAAGTCTTCGAGTCACCGAGCACATCGAACACCGGAATCGGTATGCCACACACGGAGCAGGTGATTTCCGCGTTCTTCCCTAAGGAGTAGAGGAAGTCCTCTCGCTCAACCTTCTTGTCGCGCCGGTGCCGCTCTGTAAAGGGCTTTTGGAAAGTTCCATGATTGCAAATCAAGCGAAGTTGTAGCTGCGCTTGGAAGATGCCAAAGGGGTCGCGCTTTTCGGGGTTGCGGCCCGCTTTCTCTCGAATGTACTTCGCCATCATCGCCAACGTTTCGTTGTACTGTGTTCGCTCCTCCTTGGACAAGGTAACATACTGGTACCTTTCCGCAATCTGAGGCAAATGGAGGAGCTCCTGGGTTCGTCGGAGGCATATACAGTCCAGCAGGAAGGCAAAGTTCTTCGCGGCGGCACCGGCATCCTCCGCAAATGGGACCACTATACGGTTCCTGAACACGGCCCTATTCTCGAACTGGTTGACCTTGAGAAAGGCCATCAGGGAGCCAATGTCTTCCAGGTGGTTTTGTATCGGCGTGCCTGTGAGGCACCATCGAAACCTGGCCGAGAGCTGCGTCGCCGCCCGGAAAAGTGTCGTTTCTCGTCTTCGTATCATGTGAGCTTTGGTTTGGGACATCAGTCAGCGGTCCAGTTTCGGATACTAGGAAATGTCTCAACCCTTCCTTACCTTCGTCAAGTACCACTCTGAACCATTCTATCCCAAATATCAGACTATTGTTCTTGTCCATGCTCGCTGCAACCGTGTGATACGTGGTAAAGATGATGTCGCTGTTCAGATACTCCGTCATATCCAAGTTTCGCGTTTTTCCATAGTACTTGCTGACCTTGATAGACTCATCCAGCCGGCTGGACATTATGTTAATCAACCAAATGGTTCAGAGATGCGCTTACCGCTACTTACTCCTTAATCTCCGTGAACCACGAGCTCATGATCACTGCGATACCAGTGAGTTCTTAGTGTCCATAAATCCCGAGGGGGGCACTGACAGGTCGAAGGAACGATTATCAACGTTCCCTTAGAACGGCATTTCCGAGAAGTTGATGCTCCTTCCTGCGACCAAGACGTTGCCACGTCAAGGGTTGATGTAATCAGAGCTAGTGTACTGAACGACTTGCCCATCCCCATATCATCGGCAAGGATACCACCACCCAGCTCGTTCGGAGGTTCCGCCGCTTCATCGCCGGTCAATTTATGTCGATATCTAGTCTCGAGTTAGAAAGTGGAACCACACAATGCAGGGATTGGGACAGAAGAAACGTACAGGGGAGTAAGGAGATGTCGTTCGTACTCCCACAAGCTGTATTCTGGCGCAACTGGGCCGAATTCTCTTTGGGTCATGAAGAATAGAGCTGTCTCTTGGTGACTAGAGTGTGACAAGTTAGTGGTTTAGGACAGTTTGGTTTTGATTCTGAGGGCAGGTTTGTGCTCATTAGGGGGTCTGCATGATGAGAGGAGTACTTCAAGAGTGGGGTGAGGAGATGTTCTCCTCCTTGCATTCTTTCCAGGTTTCGAAATCGCGTCAAGGAATGATAGATGGTCGAAATCGTATGGTCAAATGTGTCCACCCCCTCCCTGACCGTCTGTGACGCTTTGGAAGACTCCTCGACTATTGCAGTTTCCACAATCTCGGGAACTGGCTCTTCGATGCCGGGGAACTGTATCACATGGGGGTTGCAGTATTCGATGTCCTTCATGCCTTGGTCTGGATCTTGGAGGAACAGCTTTGCGGTAGAGAGTTTGTCGCCGACAACGCCAGCCTCGTCGACGGACCCGTACAAATTGACCTCTACTTTCAGAGTAGCTTCTCCTGGTCTCTTTGCTCTGTCGAGAACGCGCTGGATCCGACTAGTCTCTGCGAAAGCTATTATCTCGGCCGACGGAACATCATCGAGTGCGGCAAGGCCTCGGGAAACATGCTCGTTGATCTGGGCAAAGAGTTCGTCCTCCGAGAATTTGAGCATGAAGTAATCGGCCTCTCTGGTGACTTGAAATGACTGAAAGGCTGTTGAGAAGTCGATTTTTTCTCGCAAACGCGTCATATCTCCTACCAACTTGATGGGGACATTTGGGAGCTTTCAAAGGACGGCTGTCAGTAACGGGTTTCCATTGTTCTCGCAGGTTGACCGACCGTTCCGTAGCACCCAAATCGGATCCCACCCATGGCCATGGTTTCCCGTTCTATGTCTTCAACGGCTGCTCCTTGAGGAGCAGGTGGTTGAAATGAGAGGTTGGCCCATTCTTGCATGTTACTCCACGACTGCCCCAAGCCTGTGGTGTCGATGATTGGGTCTACATCTTCAAAAGGGTCAATGGAAGCTTGGAAACCCTGCAGAATTGCATCTCCCCAGCCTTCTTCCCAGCCAAAAATTGTCGTTTTTGGATCTCTGAGAGCTCGGTTAGTCGGTTCCTGGTTGAGTGAGGCTGCTCAATTAACGAAACGCTTCAATACCCAGCACATACATATTCGCTTGCCAGAAGGCCTCGCCCTCGGCCAAATCTGTGGTCCCCCAGGGACAATACTCTGATTCCATAGACATCGATAATTGTGGTTGGCACACCAACGTAACGTCTGGATTAGTGTGTTCGGACTGCTGGTGGTTGATCTGGCTGATATGGTTTGGTCTTCAGCCTTATGTTCGGGCTGCACTTAGGTGCCAACATGCTAGCCCTGCGCCCCAGCCAAATCGAATCAAGGGAAGTGTCTCACTCACATGACCATGCGGCTGAGAGCCTCTGATTCGCAAGCTATCACGGCAAACAGGCAACAAGGCAGACATCGCAGCCTCTTCGTGGCGGAGGTGCATGAAGAGCGCATGGTGCCCACACCGCCTTTCAAATTCCAGCTTGTCCCGGCTGACTCTTCTCGCTTGACTTCATGATGGTTCGAAAGCCTCGCAATTTGGCTGCGATCAGTATCGCAGAGATCTATCACCGAACGACAGATTGAACTACGACATCACCGTCGCAGGGCGATTGGCAACCCTCTCAACGTCACGGATTCAGCGACAAACATGCCCCCGACACCACCGCCAACGCCCGACAGCGGGTTTACAAAGGCCTTGAATAGTTTCAAGACTCGGCTCACAGCCTCGGAGAGAGCGCAATTCAATGTTTCAACGTTGGACGATCTGAAAGTGACCATCCTTACCATTCAGGCTGAGCAGCGTCAACGAAAGAAGATGATGCACATGGGCAGGGTCCAGTCATTTCTGGAAGCCATGGAACAGTTTGGGAAGGTGATTGAGGTCTTTGTCAATACTACCGATATGCTCGCATTTGTTTGGGGCCCTCTGAAGATGCTGCTTCTGGTACGTCACGATTTGTTTTCAGTCTCTAGCCGTCTAGGCCCGAGACGTATTCCGCCTCAAATTAGTTGCGGTCAATTGAGGAGACCTCAGGCAATGTCACTTCCGAACCTAACTGTCTTTGGTGTTTCTAGGTCGCAAGCTCCTGGTCAGATTCATTCGACGCCCTGCTCGACGCATATCAGCTCATCGCCGAGCATTTGCCTATTTTCAAAAACTACCAGACCCTCTTTCTTAGTAACCAAAGAATGCAGGTGGTCCTTGAATCGATCTGGTCGAACATCCTTGACTTTCACATTCGGGCACTGCGCATTTTCCAGCAATCCAGTACGTTTTAACTTTGGGCAGGCCACTCCGAGCCTGAGTTGACCCCTTCTTGGCTCCTTGAAAAAGATTTGGTACCTGTCCTAACTTCTCAAAGCGCTTCGTCAGCTCTTTCGATCTCTTTGGAAAGACTTCAAATCTAGATTTCAGCATCTCATCAGCGACTTGCAGAGACAGAAAGGCCTTGTCGAAAGTCACGCAAATCAACTCCACATCCAGCAGTACGAAGAAGATCGCCTGAGAATATTTGCAGAGTTTGAGCAAGCCCAGAAGACCAGATCTGAGCAGAGATTCACTTCCGTCATGCAGTGGATTTCTGCCGCTCCAGTGATTCAAGATCATGAACACTTCTGCGGCATCAGAGAAGGACAATTCAAGGACACGGGCAAAAGGCCAGGCCGATGGATACTCAATCATCCAGAAGTGCAGGCATGGCTTTCCCCACAAGTACCCAAATCGTCGATATTGTGGGTTCTTGCGATCCCTGGAGCTGGTAGGTTCCCCTTTGATGTTGTGGTGAGAATATTGCCAATGAATTCCGGCAGGAAAAAGTATACTCGCGTCGGTCATCGTAGAGGAATTGCGGCAAACCGCCCCGGATCCCGTCGCCTTCTTTTATTGCAAGCACCACAATCCTGAGAAGAACGCTTTTTTCGCGGTAATGAAGGGTTTGTTGAGTCAACTGGTAGCGCAACAAAAACACCTTGTGCCATTTTACCATGACGAAGGGCTAGAAAGCGGAGAAGTCCCGTTGCAATCGACAAAACTGTGCAAGAAAATGCTTCGATCCATGCTCCAACAGACCCCGAAAGCATTCCTCATCATTGACGGACTTGATGAATGCAACACAAATGAGCGCAAGCCGTTGCTAGACTTCCTCGTCGAGGTAACGAATCTCTGCGACAGGCAAAGTGCGGGGAAAATTCGAGTCCTCATATTGAGTCGAGACGAACCAGACTTCAAGAAATATCTCTCTCTTGCAACATTGCTGCGGTTGGATAGCCAGGATGCACTGGAAGACATTAAGCACTATGTCCAACATCGTGCGGGTCTTGTGAAGCGGAACTTCAGTCTAAACGAGGAAGACCAGAAGTTCATTGAGCACCACGTATTAGATCGAACCGAAGGTGAGTCGTGAGATTCTTCCATCGACTGAAGCTGACCGAAGATCCCAGGAATGTTTCTGTATGCGAAGCTCGTGATGGAACATCTCGAACGTCAACCATCCGAGTATGATCTCAAAATTGAGTTAGGTCGTCTGCCGACCGGCCTCGACCAGGCGTAAGTTCAGTGGCTTCAAGCCCGCGGTCAGTCTCAAACGATAAGACCATGCTCATTTCTGACAGTTATCAACGAAACCTTGACCGTATGGAGGCAACATCCGGCATGAACGAGCGCGCGGTCACTCGGACAATCCTTTCTCTGATGATTTGCTGCAAAAGGACCCTCAGATGGCGTGAGATTCAATCAGCCATATCAATCGATCTTATTGATGAGAAGGTTGACCATTCGAGAAGATTGTCCAAGCATATCAGAGACATCTGTGGGTCGTTGGTCGAGATGCTGCCGGGAGACAGGATCGAATTTGTTCACATTACCGCCGCTTTGTGAGTAAACCTTGGCTCGAACGGAATAGGAAGACTGACACATGGCGGTGAAGCTATATCATGGAATCGGGATACATACCACAGTTCTCAGCAGAGCAGACCGCGACCACCCTTTGTCTGCACTACCTTGCGTTCGACTGTTTCGAGGAATGTCCCAGCTCTGACTCGCGATCAGACCTTGCAGAGAAGGGATATTTCGCGTTCCAGGATTATGCGGTTGTGCATTGGATTGACCATGTCCTCGCGCTCCTCAATCCTAATGATATGATCAACAGCATCCAGCCTGGTGACTGTAAACAGATTTCAGATGCGTGCATTATATTCGGCGATAGATACAGTGACGATTTGTTGAATCCTGCAAAGGAGGAGACGTCATTTCCTGATCGAGACCGATATGAAGACATGGCATGTTTCCCTCTCCTGTGCGCCATCTGGAGGCATGCCAAGGCGGCGAGAGCCTTTTCCGATGACAGAAGTAATGAGGTTAGCCTTCAATCATTGAGGAGAAGCTTCAAAGACAGCCGGACGACGCTGGAGAATTTTTCCAAATTGTTCAAGCACGACAGGAGCAGACTGGGCACTCTGAACGACATGTACGGCACCAAATGGTTCAAGTGCGCCAAGCTCTCCTGCTACTTCTTCCATGAAGGGTTCCTCACGGAGTCCTCTCGGGAGGATCACTATAATCGACATGAGCGGCCATTTCGATGTGAGGAAGAAGACTGCCCTGCGGCAGTGGTTGGATTCGGATCTCTGAAAGAGCTGGAGAAACACAAAAGGAACATGCATCCCGGCATCGACAAATTGTCGACGACTTTTGCGCGATTGAAAAAGGGACGACATTCGAAGGTCGACATCGCCAAATACCCGTGCCCTCGCTGCTCGAAAAGTTTCGCCACCAGGATCGAATGCAGGGTTCACATGAGCGTTCATAATCCTAAATTGGCATCGAAAGCCAGGTTCCCTGGACAATGGGGATCTGATACGTCAGGGAAAAGTTAGTCTGAAAGGAAGCGTTGGGATTCCCATCACTCTTCTACTCTTTTGAGCAACTCTTAATTACCATCTGATGCGCTCTCCCATTCGCTGCATAAAAGTTTAGCGCGAAGGGAGACGGAAGGACTTGCGGGTGTCATATCTGTTGTATGAAGCTGGACGTGAGGGAAAGCGAAAGCAGGCGGCCGCTGGATGCCGTCCAGTGTGCCTAGAATCGACTCGTACGGGAGGTGTAATTGGTTGGTTTCGGCCAATAATTGAGCGAATTTGCTGTCAAAACTTGCGGCTCTGTTTGCCCTAAGTGACTGGTTCACAGCGATTCAGTAGAATTTTAGCGTAATGGAGGCAGAAGGATGGTGACCGCAGGGGTACGAGGTACTCGTATTCTGTACTTCTGTACTCCCATGTTTGTCGTACGCCTCAGTCTCGCTCGGTTGTCAAATACCGTCATTCCACCGCCCTCATGAAGCCGAGTCAGAAATGGCGTGGGAGACATCCGACGATCCTAGCCTAGCAATGTGAGCACAAGATTCGGGTTATGGTGTCACAATAGGCTCGCGGAAGATGGTCTTGATTTACAGGTATACCACGGGACGCGGAGAGTCGCGTTTGTTGACATGTCTTGTCAGCAATGAATGTGAATGCATATGTACGGACTCTTCATCCCTTCATGCCTCACGAAACATGTCAGCCCGAGACAAGGGTAGACATCAAAGCAGCAGCAATCAGATAGAAGCTCAAGCCTCAACCGGAGAGCTTCTTCTCCCCAGAGATGCATACAGATGAGGCTGACAAGCCGTTCAAGGCGCACTCGCCTCTTCTCGGATTACATTGGTCGAACAAAATTTTAGCTCGAATGAAGAGGCAGGAGAGCAAGTGAAGTCCGACTTACGAGTACACAGTGTAGTTTTGTCGGCGCCATGGAATTCTAGACCAAATATAGAGTAGGAGGCAGCGAATCGGGGCCGAACGACGAGGCTCGACGTGTCCTTGGTCGAACAAAATTTTGGCTCGAACAAAGCGGAAGGCAGGTTGAGGAACATTGACTGGAATCCCAGAGTCCATCAAATAGAGCAACAACAGTAATTGGTTCGTTAAAATTTTAGCTCGAAAGGAGCAGAAGGAAAGCAGGCAAGGACCCCTGACTGGAATCCCATGCTCCAAAAAACAGTGCAATAGCAGTAATTGGTTCATTAAAATTTTAGCTTGAAAGGAGTAGAAGGAAAGTAGGCTGAGGAATATTGACCGGAATCCCATACCCCACAAGAATATGGGACGATGTTGATTCGTTCGTCAAAGTTTTAGCTCGAAAGCAGCGGAAGGAAAGCATGTTTAAGGAAAATTGATCAGGATCCCATGTTCCAATAAAATTACCATCGTCCGGCACAAACGTGTTGAAGATAGTAATTGGTTCATCAAAGTTTTAGCTCGAAAGAAGCAGAAGGATAGGAAAGTGAAGAAACCGAGGCCTGAAGGCCCGCGCCCGCAACAATACTGAATTGCAGGCCTTATATAGGTCCCTCGAACCTGGTGCAATCGAGGGCTGCCCGCGACGACTCCACGACTCCTGTCAACATGTCCCATGGTCTGATACTAGTTTCACCAAAGTTCAGCACGCAACAGAACGACAGAGGACATATGGCTGTGCCTTCGGCCGAAAGCCACTCGCCTATCTACTTTCGTTGCCTTCCATCAAGTGCGCCCCCGCTGCAATTGAGGGTTGCCGTTTAGAAAAGGAGGCGACTTCACTCTTACGACACCAAGGTTCCCTGTTTGAAAAGGGCGAGGGCAGGTCCAAATTCATGCTTGCAGAATCTGTCCCGACAAGGGCAGAGATCGATGTTTTTTTGAGCACGAAACTCTCGTACAAACTTGGATTTCCTGGTTCTGTCCGGGCATGGCGACACGGTGACTTTAGCACGGCCAGTCCCACAGATCCATAGCAGGGAGGACATGTCTCGCTTCCCGTTACTGCTCGAGGTTGACCCTATCAATCCGCCAATAACCTACTTATGAGTATATCATATACTGGCCCCAGCTAGGAAAGCGTATCGGTGGCCGCAGAACAAGACACCTAAAACATGGACAGGCGTGCATTTTCTGCGAGGGCGTGATCCCCGTCTCCAGCCAGAACTCCCAGTTCTCGCGCGATTCAGCCGTTCAGGACAAGGTTTCCGACGCCCCTAGGAAGGAATGATGGCGTATATACGAGGACAAGGATATGTACCGGTGAGGAATTCTTACAGGCAAGATGCATATGGGTAGACTCTCAGTGAAGGTCGAAGGGAGGAGAGAAATCGATAGTGACGAAGGATGTGTTGACTTTCGCTAACTGTGCAAATGTACATTATAGATTCCAACCGTCTTTTACCTTGTATCTAGTTCGACGCCTTCCTGACCATGCTCAGCCACATCCTCGGTCCCGTCCAATATCTCGTTTTCGTGGCTGTAGTCGTCTGCGAAGTCGCGTCGTCTATCGTCTCCAGCCACTCTCGTCCATCCGCTAGCAGTCCTAGGGCTCAGCCTTAGCCTGCCACGGGATAGATTGTTGATCTTATCCGCGATGTAATCGACGGCCTTACCAAAAGCATCGACGAGTCGGTCATTCTGTATTACAGACTCGTCCCTCACAGCCGCGGAATGCTCTTGTGCTTCGACCTTAAATTGGTACTTCAAGCAATCTTTCACAGTGACCAGCCCTTCGAGACGACCATGGTGGTCGACGAGGATGACACGTGGACCCATCTTCTTAAAAATCTCCAGGACCGTCTCGAGCGGCAAGCGAGGATGGACAGATATGGGAGTCGCATCAATGAATGGGCTGAAATCCACGCTTTGTACCGTCGCCGAATCCAAGGTAACAGTCGGACTGAGGGGTGCGAGTGTTTCGGTGCCATCTTCCCGTTCACTCGCAAATATGCATTTGGCGTCTGAGGCTAACGCACCCTGCCTTTTGGCTCGATCGATCGCGAATTGGAGCTCGGTCCTCCCGATATAGCCCACGAGAATTCTCGAGTCCTTGTCTTCCACAATCGGAAACCCGGAATAGGATGTGTCATCGAGTAATTTCCGCACCGCCTTGACCTCCATTCCTGTCGCAGGGAGCATCGTGATGTTGCCAGTCATGACCTGCGACACCGACACGCCAAAAGAATGTTCCTCTTTGTTGTCGAGGAACGGGAAGCCGCTGAAGGAGATCATCCGATCTGCGATGCCGGATTTGCTAAATCGGTCTCCCACCGCTTTGGTGACACCGACCACAATCATCGTTGGAAGTATGTATGTTAGTGCCCCAGTCAGTTCGAACATGATAACAGTGACCGAAATGGTCAAATGCATGATCCCACTGAGTGCTGCGCCTGCTCCCAGAAAGGCGTACGTGCCAGGGGTGATGCATGGCACGTCGGGTTGACAAGCGGAGAAGAATTTTGAGTCGGGAAATGTCTCATACAGCCATTGCACGATCATCCCCAACATGCGGCCAAATGAGGCTCCAATCGCCATAGACGGTACGAATATACCTGCAGGCACTTTGCACCCGTAGGAAATGATAACAAGAAATATGCGCAAGAGAGTCGCGACCAGCAAAGACCCGATGAGGGAGAGCCGATTCTTTGCCTCGCAAAGTCCGTTATAGTCGTAATCGCCCTCACACTCTCGGAACAACATCTCCATCATCTCGGTCATGTCTATTCTCAGAAACATGTTGGGGTAGCACAGAAGCGCAGTCGCTCCGGCCAGAATGACAGCCTCCGGAATTGCGTACTTGGACAGATATTTCTTTCGGAATGCTTGAGCTCTGAGATTCCACTTTATGACAAAGGCGCCATAGAGCCCACCGAAGATGCCGAGGATGATGTAGAAGAAGATCTCGAAAAAGTGCCAATCTCGGTCGTACTTGACGGAGAACATGACAAGCTGACCGGTGCGGAAGGGATTCATTGCGCTTAGCACGGCTGTCGCAACAAGGGCGCAGAAATAACTCCTCCACAGAGTCTTGAGTGGAAAATAAGACGCCATCTCTTCCAGGGAGAACAGCACACCACCAATGGGACTGCCGAACGCGACGGCCACTCCAGCTCCAGCGGTTGCTGTCAAGATCTCCCGGGTTTTTGAGGCACTGCGTTTGTACTTGTCGAAGAATCGAGAGATGACGTTTCCCACGCACACGGCGTAATGGACACTTGGGCCCTCCTTGCCAACAGAGAGCCCGGAAGCGATGGCCAGAGGCAAGCAAATGGACTTGATGAAAAAGGTCCAAAAGCCAAGAAAGCCCTTCATGACAAAGCCCGCGATGATGCATTTGATCTCGGAGATACCGGAACCGGCAGCGTAGGGAGCGTAGGACTTGACCAAGTAGGCAGAAACGAATGACAGGAGCACGGCGAAAATGGCGTAGACGAAGTAATTGACGATGGCGACCGACGTCCATCGCTTCCATTCGTCACAGCCTTCCTCGGAGCCATAGCAGCAGAAGCCTTCATTGAGATACCAGGCGGTTGTGCAATACCCCATCTTGATGTCGGACAGCCACTCGGTGATGATGTTCAGAGCAGCCGCATTGACACCAATAACGATCCCCACCAGCGTGATGACGATCCATGCTTGTGCAGCATCATAGGACTCCCACAGCTTGCGCCGCCAGCCCAAGACGCCGTCCCTCTCAAAGAACTTTGACTCTTTCCGCCGGGCGAGGCGGCGCAGTTGTTCCTGGGCGGCATCCTGGACCCAGTCAATCGTGGTGAAATCCTCATATCTTTTTATCTCTGCAATCTCTTCTGTGATGGCCTGTGCCGCTGGTGCGACTCGAGCGGGCGCCTCGCCATTTTCTAGGCCTGAGAGGGACGAGAGCCTCCTGGAGAGTCGCCTGGCTGAGACGGAGGGTCGGCGGCCAGAGGCAGAGGCGGACGTGGAAGAGGAGACGCGCGAGGTCATAACATCGGATCAATTAGCATGGCCGAAGGAGGACGAGTCTGTGGATCAAGCGTGTTCACATTCCGTGCGCAGGTTGGCGATGGTGAGAAGTAATATGCATGTACGTTGAGCCGGCGAGGTCTGATTCCCCGATGAGCCTCCAATGGCGCACATCCACCGAACGTCGTCCGCCTTTCCTGTTTCGGACGCGCCCAGAACATGACATATTGAAGGTCTCGACGCGACTTCTTGATCCCTGACCCTCGACATCAACTGATCTACGTGTCTGAACGGAGTAAACCATCCCTACGCATCTTGACGATATTCTGCTCTACCACTGCTCGACCCTTCGACGCGACAAGTATAGCTAGAGTCCTCTTCTGCTCCCTGAGACGCGTCTTGCGCTACTTGTCCAGGCTGTTCGAGGAAGGTTTTTGCCCCCTCATCTGATTCTTCGCTCCGGAGTTCTGCAGGATCCAAGCAAAAGGCCAACGTCGAAGCCACGCTCTACCTCGACTGGAGATACACCTCAGGAGAAACGGGTGTCGGGTTCAATCATTCAAGACTATGCCTTACAACAATGCGCCTATCGAACCACCAGAAGAGATAACCGGCACGACCGCTCTTCCCCGTTAGTCATCACCCATGTTCTTCTGCGATTGCGACCAACCCTGCTGACCATTGGGAAACCAGTCGCACGCGTCAAGAAGGTCATCGCCCAGGATGAGGACATTTCGCAGTGCTCGAATCCAGCGGCGTTTGCGATCTCGGTCGCGACAGTGCGTTATCCGGTCTTCACCGGTCAAAAATCGCTGGGGAGCTGACTGATTTCTTCTCCAGGAGATCTTCATCCGCTATCTAACCGAGCAAGCACACAACGTGGTCAAATCCGAACGGAAACCCAGGAGGAACATCGCCTACAAGGACATAGGTAAGCAACAGAGGCCACGACCCCCAGTAAACCCCAAAGCTACATGCACCGGCGCACACATACACATCCACGACGCAATTAATCTCTTACTGACGAAGTCCCACACCAAAAAAGCCACCGCCGTTTCCAGAATCGACAACCTCGAATTTCTGTCCGACACGGTGCCCAAGACCAAGACGTACCGACAGTTCAAGGAGGAAAAGGCGCGCGAGGCCGCCGCCAAGGCCGCCGCGTCCGCGCCTGGATCTGTCAACGGTGTCAACGGCAGCGGCGAAAACGGCGTCTCCATCCAGACCATGATGAAGAACGGGTACGGGTATCATCCGAATCAGAACGGCGTCGGCAACGGCGTGGTGGTGAACGGGACCACACCCGAGAGGGCCGGCGGCACCCACCACCAGCACCACCACTCGCGCAACCACAGCCACCCGGACCCGGTCAGGGATATCGAGATGAGTGGATGATGTAGAGAACAGCCAGGGCATTCAACGACATTCGCAAGACGGAGCCCATTTTCACACATCGAGTTGACTTTAGACACGCATTTTATCGCGGACCCGGTTGCATCTTGCCCAAGGACGAGCACATGAAAGCCATGACATGATTTGCATTGCAGGCGCTAAAGAAGGGGCGGGTATCTGGAGGAGTGAGGGAGTGAGTCACTTCAGGATATCCTTGGGTGCAGGAGTATTATCTGGCGAGGAATGATCACGGGTTGATGTTGTCAACGTCGAGGATGTGAGTGCACTGGACGTACTGTTGTGTCCAGTTGCAAAGAGGACTTCGTTCTCGCCGAGGACACAAGTCAGCTGTCAGCCATCGTCGCTGCTCGTGCCATACCCTGTTAAGACGACCGCTCTTTGAACGGCAGTGGGTGCTCACGTGTATGATAGATCTATATCGCTACCGGGAAGCTTAGGGCGAACAAGCGCCTGACCGGACCAGCTTTAGTGTTGACGGGACGAGAACAAGCATCAGCTTTTGCGCTGGCTTCCAAGGTACTATATACATTACTTCCTGCGTTCTCCCTCGTCATAAGACTGTTTGGACTTCCATATCCCCCGATTATACCACATTACTCCGTCATCCACACCTCGGACCTAGTATATATACATCATAGACCTTAGGCGCACCCGACGCAACGCCACCCTCTCTCCCTTCATAAGTCCGAGGAGTCTGCCAATAAATTTCGGTTACTTGCCTAGTCCAAGTTCAGTCCGTGCAGCTTGTTCAGACAACTATTTTGCCCTCTTCCCAAAATTCATAAAGTCGTAATGCGTGCATGACCGCCCTTTTTCCTTTCCACTCCCTTTTTCGTCATTCACATCAATGGCGAGGTATCCCTGTATTACCTGCGCATCTTCCCAAAAAGAAAATTAGGCGAGCAAATGTGCTGGCCTGAGCGAAATATGTACCGCCTGGTTACCCTGGTAGTCTGCCCTGGCCTTCTATGACATTATTTCTCATCTAGATCTCCAACAAAGCTCCCAAGAACCATTTTTTTGACGGGCCCGGTCCAAGGGACGTGGTCAATCATGTCACTGGGCACGTTGGTTAGTATCTATAGACCTGGAAACCCACCCACCGCGGAATTCGACACTTACGGCACTTGATGGGCATTGGAAAACTGATCATCTAGCCAATTGAGTCGTGTGATGGCTTCGGGATAGTCTCCAAAGCGGATAAATGAGATGCTGAACCAGCGGTCGTCCATGTGGTTACCCTTGAGGGCTTTTCCGAGGAATTTGGCGATTTTCGCCCCTACCGGGTTCTCTGCCTTTGTGCCTCTCCAGAGGCCATCTGTAAGCACCAAGAGGGTCATCCGTTTGTCTTTTCGGCTGCGGAGGTATTCGTCGAAGACCACACCGAGCGTCTCAGCCATGTCTGTCTTGACCTCCAAAGCTGGGCTATAGGGGAGTATCGGTACTTTCTGCTCCATCTGATTCGCAAAGGTTTTCGCCGCTTGCCTTCCTTGCCCCTGGTAAGATCTTTGGGGGCCGCTGGTGAAGACGAGGTCCAGGCCGTCATCATCAAGAGGAGCCAGCTTCATAGCCAGGGTTGTCAAAACATAGGTCGCCGCGGGCCAGAATCGAAGCATGCTGGATCCATTGTCGACAACGAACTTCTAGAGTCATCTTAGCCACAGATTATAGGAAGTCAGGTTGAGCCTACCATATCTCGGTTCACGATAAAGTCTTGTAAGTACTTGTCTACCCTGTACCTGCGAGTAAGTAGGGTACGCGTCTGTTCAAGCTCTCTTCTGACACGACATATGTCGTACTTGTCGTATAGTTCAGGCGGAGGCGGCGGTGGCATCACCGGATATACAAACAAATTGTCAAATGTCGTCGAAGGGAAACCCTCGGGACCCTCGGGACGCTGTGTTTTGTCGAGCTTGGAATCTCGTCGTACCATGTCCGTGGCACCACCTTCCGGACTTGACAGCCCTTCTGGGTCCCGGGGCTGTCGTAGGTCGAAGGGGTCAGAGGTCGACCCGCTGGCACCACCCTCTATATCATCCAGAGGCTCGTTCATATAACCAAAGCCTGTAACCTGTTTGGTCATCTGGTCGGCGTCTTCAGCAGCCCGGCTTGATGCTGCATAGGAATGTCCCACCAAATCAGATCGTCTTCGGGATTTGTGCTCCGTCTTTACAGCGGGTTTGTTGATTTGCGGCGTGGAAGATAGGCGAAGCGGAGACACGGGCTTCACATCCTCTGGGGTGTATATAGGGCGTGGACTCTCATGCATGTGCAATCCGTTGGGGGCATTTGTGTCGACCAAGATAGTACTCAAATGATCTTGCGGCGAGGCTTGAAGAGGTACTGGAATTTGCAATTCTTCGGTCAACATCTCTGCTCGATGGGCTGTCTTCGCTGGAGGTATATTGTCAAGTCGCTGCGACTTGCCTATGCGTCCAGACGTCTTGGTTGACTTGACAGGCTTCGGCTCTTTGGCCTGGGCTTCATTGGCTGGCGCTGCTTTGTCGAAGTTATACAAGTCAGTGAGAAGCGACCCATCAACCTCTCTACCCATATCATCTTCTTCCATTTTCACTTTTGCGAGACGCACAATGTCCTTCAGCTTCCGGCACAAGTGGATAGAGCTGATTCGGCGCCTAGGGTCTTCCAGCAGCATTTTCGTCTCCACAAGATCGAGAACTTCGCAAGAGATGGTGTCCGATGTGCGCACTATGCTCCGCAGGTAGTTGTGCCATTGGATAACCTCGGGTAACACTGTGCGGCCATTATGGAAAGCATCATGAGCTGTTGGGCATCCGGGGTTGGCCTTTTGATTCGCCAATGCCTGTTCTTGGAGACGTTTGATGGCGGCTTTCCTGACAAAGTCGTACTGGAGTATTCCCTGCTGCCCAAGGACGACCCAGCTTGCTGCCCGGGACAGGACGCATCCAAAGGACCAAGTATCAATGGTCTGGCCGTGAGGGGTCCTTGTCTCGAATCGTGACTGATCTGTCTCAGGAGCACCTATCATGACGAAGTTAGAAGTAGAGTCCTTGCAGGAGTGTTGTGGGATCCTTCATACCGTAAGTCTGAGTGCCACCATTCATGTATTCCATGGGAATTGCTTGACTCTCCTTCTTAATGAACTTGGTAAAGCCAAAGTCTACCAGTTTGTATTCGCCGTTGACCCTCAAGATATTGTCTGGCTTGACATCGGCATGCCAACTATAAAGGTCAGCGACATGGATGAGGCTGATGAGGGAAGACAGCAGTCTAGAGCATACCCATAAAACTCGTGCGTTTTGCCGTCGTTCTGGAATTTGAGATTGTGTATCCGTTGAAGGGCCTCTGCTATCTTGAACAACGACTCCCAAAACGAAATGATCTCGAGTGAGCGGACAGGAGGACTCGAGAACTCGTGTGCAAAGAATTCATCCAAGTCAAGTTCTCCGAATTCCAGCAGAATGTTATGGGTCCACCAGCTGGGTTCTTCTTCGAAAGAGTAGTGGCTGATATATCGAACCATGCCTTTTTGATCTTCCAGACCGGCGAACGCGTTCTTCTCCCATTCAAACATCTCTCGATTCTGCGAGTAATAAGTTTTCAAAGCTAACTCATAGAACTGTCGCAAGATCAGCCTTTGTCCCACACCGGCCAGTCCAAAGGCCTGCTCACCTTTCCTTTGCCTTTGTATTCAACCCTTGAAGCCTGAAGAGACTCCTTCAGATCCTCAGCCATACATTCGGCGGGAACAAGAACCTGGAACACTTCTGCCGTTCCGCCCTTGCCATTTACCGGCTCGCGTTTGCAGAACGGAAAGACACACTCTCCACCATAGTCCTTGTGCATTCGCCGCTTTATTATCACGGGACAGAACGACCATTTTCTTTTCTTAAAGGCTTCGACAACACGGTCTGTATTGGGGACACCTGCGCGTCTCAAGGACTGCTCCAGTGACGTCCAGTGATGTTCCGCAGACGTAATGCTCAGAGTTGCGTCCTTGATGTCAGCCTCGATGAAGAGGTCCAGGAGCCCCCCACAGCCGATGTCGAGGAGCACACTGAAGACGATAATGGCACAGTCGTCGCCGCTGGAGACACTTTCAGCCGATGGTGGGAAATTCGAATTGTGTCTGGGGCGCCAGACTTCTGTGATAAGTCGTGTCAGATTGTTGGATGCGTGCCCATCTTGCACAGTTTTCATCCATTGTTGAACTTGTTTGGTCTTGATATAGTGACGGCCAGAATATGTGTCTTGTTTCCAACACCCGCCCAGATTCTGGTGAAACTCCTTGAGCAGATCCGAAGCGACTGAGGACGTGGCTACGCGGTTCATGTTGAGGATGTAGTCGAGAAGGGCTTCAGATCCGTTGCAATAGGGATTTGGCAGGATTCAAGGGCGAACAAAGGAGTCAGACCAGAATGCGCACTTCCCAAATAGACTGCGGACCTGCGGCTGGGACAGATCGCAAAAGGCGACAGCCCGAAATGAGGCAACTCATGCTCAAGACCGCAATAAGGCTGCGGGAGGGGGTGTCCGGGTTTAATACCTCTCAGACTGTCGGTCGAGGACGCCCGCTAGATCCAAAGCATTCTAGTACCAGGGAGGGACGACCCTACTTCAGCGGCACTTTACTTCCGGTCGTTGCACCCCTTGTACGTTGCCTACCGAGGAGGAAGACGCCTTCGAGTCCTGGCTCCTTCCTGGTACCACTCGAGTCCTGTCCCTCCTCGCGTGCGTCTTGGAGGTCAGCCGCCTAGTGTTCAGCTGAGGCTTAAAGTGGAGGCATGGGAGTTCGCTTATTGGTCTCTAATGCCCCCAGTTGCCAGGGTCAAGCTTCCAGCCCAATGCACGGCAGTCCGTCACAAGACGTACCTTGGATAGAGGACAGTCTCGGTTCGTGTGATCGTCCAGATTGAGGCTTGGGGGTGAGAGGAATGAAATTCGGAGGAGAGGAGACTGAATGAGTATCTGGAAAGATATGTAGAAGGGTGGAATTACTTCACGTCCTCACCAAAAGGTATGCTGGATCACTTTTGCCGATGGTCGCATCTTGTCAGTTTGCTGGACTCTTCCTTCTATCGCTACTACACTACACCAAGATACTAGCCTAGGTGCTCGGATTCGACAAGGCTGAATAATATTAAATATGAAAACAGGATGCCTAAGAGACTCACACCACGCTGGCGACACTGTTGGCATGTGGCAATATCGTACCAGGGTTTAGATCCGTGACAGAGCGACCGATCTGCCTTCGTTCTCGCTTTTGACTTCGACCATCCCGTCCTGATCTCTTCTTTTCTGCCATCTTGAGAGCCCAGAATGCCCCGATGAACG
The DNA here is from genome assembly GCF_000835495.1 of Cladophialophora immunda. Taxonomy (NCBI): domain Eukaryota; kingdom Fungi; phylum Ascomycota; class Eurotiomycetes; order Chaetothyriales; family Herpotrichiellaceae; genus Cladophialophora; species Cladophialophora immunda. Next base: position 742,542 of record NW_015622541.1, read on the forward strand.
TTAAAACGGTCAAAGGTAGGGTCACTTGCAACCATCGGTACATAGCCACCTCAGAGTACACACCATTGGTAGGTGGCCCTCCAGCCTGATCCTGATACTTGACAATATCGGTGCTGAAGAAAGTCTTGCTCTGTCAGTATAGGTTAAGTTATTGGCGGGTGGTTTTCGTGTACTTACCGAGACAAATGTCGCAGGAAGATACACCAGGGTGACGACTGTAATGGTTCGCATAATAATGGCCTCACCTTCCATGTTCAAGTTCAATTCTTCCATGCGCTCGGTTGCTTGGCTTTGTAGCAATTGGGTGATCTACGAGTAATGTCAGTTTTGCTTCCATTGCCGTTGCTCCATGATTGGTACTCACCAGCTCTTTCCTGTCCTTAGTGATCTTGACCAGCAGATTGGCCCGCACAATCTGCAGCTTCAGGTTCGAGATCATGTCATTGGTCTGCGCGATAAAGGTGGCTATGTCGGCGTCACATCCGTCTTTCAAGGTCTGGGGTATCTCCTTTTTAGTTCTCAGGCCTTCGTAGAATTTGCACAGAGACTGCATGACGTCCACATTGGCTTCTAGGACCATAATGGCTTCATTGATTTGGTCTTCCCGGCCCTGAACGGTTTGGAGATGTCGGAGAGTATAGCTGTACTGCGCACGGCCCGATCCGCGGAGACCGAGGACGGCCATCGAAGTCTCTTTTTGTACCACAGATTCAAGCCAAAGAATATGCCACCGCCAGTTCATCGTCGACCAGTGACAGAACAAGAGATGAGGAGCGAGGCTGGACCTGAAACTATCCTGTAACGTGTTGAATGCTTTGTTCTCTGGCCTTCCTTCCTTGCCTGTCAACGATTTGTAGCGCTCAAGAAGGTCGTCTCCTCCCTTTGTGACGATCCAAAGCGTTGTGCCGTAGACGATGTCGAATTGATGATGGATTGCAGCAGGTTGAATTGACCACTCGCTCAGACTGATGTCCTTGGGATCTTCGGATTTCAAAGTTACCGTCTTCAAATTGTAACATAGCTGGTACAACCGCCCACTTCGCCCAAGATCTGGGATCACCAGTCCGCGAGGTGGATCGGACAGAAAGCTATGCTGGCGAAAACCGCTGAATCTTCGATCCCGTGGCTCGCTCTGAGCGCCGAACACAAAGATGAAGTCGAGATAAACAGGCATGACCTGATGGTAGGAGAAAATCTCGCACATAAGTTGCCGTGTGATGTTCAAAGGAGCCCTGGAGTGCTGGCCCTTGATGTATCTAAAATGCTCAATGATTTGGCCGCTAGATATTGATGGCGAGCTCACATGAAACGGGGCCCTGGATCTCTTCTACGTGCAATCACTACCGACCTTGCGGGATCACTAGGGTCAGGCCCGGTTTGTATACCCAAGAAACTTCTCGCCTTGACGGCATCGTGCGCGTTGAGTTTTTCCAGCTCTATTCCAGTCAGTAATGCGAGATGGAGGATGGTTGGGAGTCGCACCATTTCCTGCAGCATTGTGTAGTTCGCGAAATGAAACCTCAATATGTATATCAGGCTCGAAATCGATGAACAGATCAGGTTGGGCTTTGTCCAACAGTGTTTTGTATATTTGTAGATCACTGGAGTAGGTATCTGTGCTACCAGGGGGCAGGTTCTCTGGATATCGACTGGAGTCTAGATATGCCTGCTGGAGCTGCGGTGGAATCTGTAGAGTTTGCATTTCTGAAGTGACCGTCTCTGATAGACACTCCTTCAACAGTTCTGACCCAGGAGCATCTCAAAATATATTGCTATATTGCCATCGCCTGGTCCGCCACTCGATGGCAGTGCCTTTGTAGTTTATGGCCACGAAGAGCCTTACGCTGCCGCAAAGATTGCCTCTGAGAATTGCAGGCGTATTCATCTCGAGGAGTCTGGGCAAGGATTGTCGAAGGGGTAGTTCTTGGCTACAGCGCCTTGCTGCAGTGGCTGGCGCATTGGCTCGTACGAGCCGAAATAAGCGAAGGGGTGGAGGAGGAATGCCCAAAGCAACTCCTCAGCCTCACAAATAGGCTCATGGCGACGGCTAGATGCCCCTGCACGGACAGGCATCGAATAACCGACTCAGCCTCATCCAGTCTGCCTGCTTCAACCACTTTCCACTGGACTCGTGTTCCACATGCCGGCTTGCCGCTCACCCCTCACTTTCCTGGCTCAGTGGCGCTTTGCCACGTTCCAATCGATACATGATTTAGATATCATCTGTCCATTGAACCTGTCATAAGAGGCGCCACTTGTCTCCCTATTCAGGAGAGACTGACCGACGTTTCTCCTGAGACGTGGCTGGCGCTTGCTGGGTGCTACCTGGAGCTGTTGGCTTATCCCTCAGCCTTCGCAGCTCTCTTTTGTCTTCCTGCTCTGCTTTTAGAACACAAAACCTCTTTCACCACGGTACCTCAAGTTATGGGAGCCAGTCCTTACATCAGTAAGAGGCTCTGGCACCTCAAAGATCCAATGGTCAAGCGCCTATGGAACGACAGATGTCAGATCTGTTGCAAATGGGCATTGTTCTAAACAAAACCTACACAGTCTTCGTTGAATTCGAGCCCAGGATATTTTGATTGGGGGAATTTTTGCTCCAGATATCCTTTGAGCTTGTCCCACGTCATGCCGCTGTACACTCCGTAACTTTCTCGATAGAGCTTGTACTTTGGCTCCGTTTTCTTGCTTTGTTGGTGGAAAGGCTGGGTCAGTCTGCGTGGCAAGGACACACCACGACTACTTTCGCCTGTCGGCTTTCGATGCAGGTCGTGAGACATGTTGCCTACATCAACAGAAGAACAATTTAAGAGAATGGGCGAACAAGTCGAGCCCAAGTTTGGGAAGACAGCCTTGGGACCAGAGAAGTTCATTTTTCAATCTCGCCCAGCCGCACTTCTCCTCCCTCAAGGTCGAGTCTGTGAAGTGGTGAAGACTTCAGCTGACCGGTGTGCGACACGAGTCCATGCGGGCATGTGAAGGCATATCGTGCCGAAGCGATGTTCAATCATGAATTCGTCTGGAAAGTCTGGCCTTTGTGGCGTTAAAAAACGTCCGTTTATTGGACCGCGACGGTGATTGTCTTGGGGAAGTCAAGCTTGTTCTGTAGACCCTTGCAAGATTAGCAATCAGACTGGCTCGTATCAACATGTGATGGGTGCGTTCCTTGCCCGTTCAGGCGTTGTGTAACCCTCTTGACCCCCAAGCTTCTGCAAGCAGGAGAACTTGGGAAAAGCCTGGACGAGCGCAGGCTTAAGCAAGCCATGGAGGCACGGGGTGGTTTCAGGCTGAATTCGCACGCTGGGGGTATTGCAGTCGGCGATTTTGTTCGAGCCTCAGCCGCAGTAGGCTTCTAAACAGACTTCTAAACATGGTCCGTGTTGGGTCGGGTAGGATACGGCAAGAGTTGAAATGAGGCTCATGGGTTGCGTCCAGGTCGTTGACGCCCCTCGACACTTTCCCGTGTCTGCCCCGAGGTATGCTCGTATTGTGTAGATGGAGTTTCGGATCCAATCCAACAGGAATATTCCCAGGTATATTGACAAAGACGTCCATGCCATAGCCCGACTATTCGCAACTAGGCCTATTGGCCACAATTTGGCAAGGCAAAATATCAGCCATAGGCCGAGGAAAGGAGAATGCATAGCTTGGCCAAAGACTGAATAGTCTGTCTTGACAATACTTTCTATCCTATGCTGTTGTATCTCTTCGGTGCCATTTGTTCCGGGGAATACTTCTATTTGCAGCTGCATTCTACATCTGCGATTTACCTTCCGCTAAGGATCGTAAGCCGGGAGGAGAAAGATGCGTGGTCTCTCTCAGCCTTGCCCTACTTCATCACCCGTCCTACGATTGTGTGGGTGTAACAGGCAATCGATGATCAAATCCTCTTTGTTCCTCGGTTCCTCAAGCTCCTGATGGACCACCGCGCACGGCTTTGCCTCTCCATGACGTGGAGAGTCGCGACAGGAACGACGTGTGCCTACGATTGTTCGACACGGTGGTTTTGATAGAATGGCACATAGGTCACGTCAGGTGGGTATAGTGCTCGCGAGGTTCTACGGAGTACTGTTTACAGAATTCGAGGTCCGGCGAAACATTCGGTCATTTGACGCAAAGAGCTTCCCAGCCAATCAACGTCGACGCAAAAGATCTGTCTCTTGGCGGACGTTCGGGCTCTTCTCAATTGCGCCTCAAGCAACATAGCTCCAGCACCTCCTCAAGCTTCCAACTTCGACAACCACCGCCTCTCTTCTCTTTCTCATCCTCAACATGCGTCCCGTTCCGGCGTCAGCGGGCTCTGCCCTGCGCACTTGGACCCGACACAGCCTTCCCGTCAACTCCTCCTCAGCCTCCTCCCAGTCCTCCCGTCTAGCCATCACAGCTTCAAACATCCCTCAACGACGACTGGAATCCTCCGGAGCAGAAGCAACAGGTAGCACCAGCTTCCAGAGCCCTTTCAGGACGACCAAGTATGATACACACAAGATTCCCAGCTTCAAGACATACGAGTCCAAAAACTCCGAGATCACGAACCGAGTCTTCCAGTACTTCATGGCCGGATCAATGGGGCTGTTGGCTGCCGCCGGCGCGAAAAATACCGTACAAGGTAGAGACATCCCCATTTGAGCTCCAGCAAGCACCGCCCTTGCCTGGTACACCGGTTTGGCCCATTTGGAGTGGCGCAGAGCTGACCGAGTTGCGAAATTGTACAGACTTCCTAGAAAACATGTCCGCCTCTGCCGACGTGCTGGCCCAAGCTAAGGTGGAAATCGATTTGGCCTCCATCCCCGAGGGCAAGAACGTTATCATCAAATGGAGAGGAAAGCCCGTCTTCATCCGTCATCGTACCGAAGACGAGATCAAGGAGGCCGAATCTGTCGAGTACGTCCTAGTTTCTTTCCTTGCGAGGAAGCTACGTTCCCTCTAGAAGTACCTCTTGTTCTGACGATCGCCCACAGTATCTCAATCCTCCGTGACCCTCAGAAAGATGCCGACCGCGTCAAGAAACCCGAGTGGCTTGTCATGTTGGGCGTCTGCACACACTTGGGGTGCGTCCCCATCGGCGAAGCAGGCGATTTTGGTGGTTGGTTCTGTCCTTGCCATGGTTCGCATTATGATATTTCGGGACGAATCAGGAAAGGACCCGCGCCATTGAATTTGGAGGTGCCCGAATACGAGTTCCCGGAGGAAGATAAATTGATCATTGGTTAGACAATGCCACCAGGCGGGACAAGGAGCGGCGAGCCCACCGAGGCGCCTTGTGGTTGTACGTGGCAGCTGCTGCGATCGAAGAGGCCAAGCTAGGGACGGGACCCGAGGTGCGCAAGAGTTATTTGTACATATTAGACAGCAAGACGCTGGGAGATGCCAGGATACAGGGTGATTGGAGAAGATCCAAGAGCATTCCATCGCTGGCTGTGAGAAGGGGAAGCAAGAACTACAAAACCAAAACCCACATATATTCATTATTTCGGTTGACGCAAATCTCCATCTTGGTGTCTGTCTCTGTGTCCCGTGGAGCTCATACATTGCTCTGTATGTTGACGCACAGCAAACTTCTATGCTCAGGTACGGGAACCGAGAGTTCAGAAACAAAACTTCAAGCTGTAGAGGTCTTGGTATACCCTGGCTCCCTTCTTCTCTATATCGTACATTACACTCGTTCACTGACTCCGCCTCCTCGGGTGGAAACACTGGGAGTAGTGCTATCTACAGAACATGGGGTGGGTGTTTTGCAGTCCCAATCATAGACGGACGAATTCATAGATCGATGGGGTAGGTGGATCGGAATATATACAACAAGCTAGGCGACCTCTGCGTCCTAGCTCCAATTAACCCGCTAGAAGTTGTTGGGTTAGTTTTGGGTGTGCAGAGACGTGATAGTACACTACCGCGGCCGGAGGAGCACAAACAGGAGGCCCATGATGGCCATGCCGCCAGCGACGCCCTCCATGGCCACGGTGGTCAAGTCCCTCTGCGACACGAGGATCTTGTGGTCGTCACTGAACAGCGCCCTCAGGGAGTCTTCGTAACATGCGAAGCGGGAGTCGGGAGATGTCCAGCGTGGGAACCCATTGGCGGGCTGCTGTGATGGCGTCGTATCAGCCATGACAGAAGAGAGAAGAGCGTCCGCAGTGCCTGCAGGCACTGTCTCTTCAATCTCGAGTTCGTGTGCTGTTACAGTATCGACGGCTGCTTCGATTTTCGATAAGGGAGGTGGCGTTGGAGCTTTATCGTCCGATGTTGAACCCGTAACAGCATCAACAATCTGTTCCGCAATGTTGTCCGCCACCGCCTCGACTTTCTCACCGGCCGTCATGCTCGCTGCAGCTTCCGCCATAGTCTGATTCGGCTGTACCACTGCCATTTTGGTCTCTTCCTCCTTTTCTTTCAGTGCCAACTCCACCTTCTCTTCGAAGCCTTTGACCAAGCGTTTCCTCCGCCATGGTTCCAAGACGACCTGGAAGATGAGGAACAACAACACGTTGATTCCCATCAATCCCCACGTGCCCCACGTAGACATCTGCCTTATCTTATCACTCCAGATTTGTTCTTCGTGGTACCGAGCTAATATAGCCCTCGCAAGCTTGGTAGACGCTTCCTCATACCGGGCTTCTGCGTCGCTAACTTCCTTTTGCGCAGCGGCTTCGGCTTGCTCATTGGCGTGATCGGATCGATATAAACTGGTAAATCTCTCCAGGTCTGCGGGCGACCACGTATGCTTTCTGTGCAGCAGATCATTGACTTCCCGTTGCGTGGTACTACGCATAGCAATGGCTTCGCTATACCGCGCCCGAGCGTCCTTCACTGCTGCACGACATTCTTGTACTATAGACTCTTGGCGTTCAATGTCAGCTTTCAATGTTTCGATTCCTGAATAGCCTGTTAGGTCATTGAGGCGGCGAGAGGCCGTAAAGACGTGGGTTTGGAAGTTGTCCATGAAATGGGCAAAGCGTTGTTGAAGATCGGTATAGCGAGAGGAGATGGCGGACGGCAGGGGTTTACTGGAAGAACTGGAGGGCTGCGCTGGTTCTGGTTTATCGGGGGCCTTGTGTTCCTCATGTTTGGAGGTATGTACTATTGAGGAGGACTCGGGAATGGTGTGGACAATCGTTTCATCCTGAGGGTGCTTGAGCTTGTGTGGCATCTGCGCCGCGGCATCTGCTCTTGAATCGAGGCTCTCGCCTATTCGATCCTTCGCATCCTCTATCTCTCGACTAATGTCCGTCTTTTTCTCGCTATAAAACCGAGCTCGAACAGCTATCCCTGGCTGATGGCGGGTCCATGGCTGCGCTCTTGGACGCACCACGGTCGAGAATTGACGGGGACATGCGAGGGATCGGTGGACGGGCTTCGCGGCTCGAAAAGCGGACCATAATGTCTGGGACAGCCGGAGGGGAGCTTGCTGCATCGCGAGCAGCAATGTAATCTTCACATCCAGCGAGGCCACGAGCACAGTGTCACGCTTCCAGTCGAGCAGACACAGAAAGCAGCTTCCATTGATCGGCGAGTTTTTTTCGGCGAGGAAGGTGTGCCGGCTCCGAGAATGGGCGGCACCAGGCACTACGAGCAAATGAGCTGCCGACGTCATAAGCAGGAGAATCGAGAATTGCAGGCTTGGCCGGGATTCCCCTTTCGGCCATGCAACCTCCCCGCCAAAAATTGATCAAAATGATCCCAATGCTCGTCAACATCCAGGGGAAAATCTCTAACCTTGAGCCATCATCCGTGCCTGGCGCGCCAAACCACCCAACCATAATCGGATCTCCCTCCCCAAGCCGCTTCTGTCGGTCTTGTCCCGGTTAGGAGACAGAGACGGCATCGAAGACCGACATATATATCGGTCTATCGGAGTCTTCTTCTCACAGTCTCTCTTTTTGTCCTTCCTCGGTCTCGTCCTTTAGATCACTCATCAGACAGAGTATTCACGATGCCATTCCCTCAGACTCTCGAGGCTAAGCCTCGGGTGATCTTCTTCACCGACTTTGACGGCACAATCACCCTTCAAGACACCAACGACTTCATCACAGACAACTATGGCATGGGCTACGAGAAGCGGCGGAAACTCTTCCACGCGGTCATCGACAAGACCGACACCTTCCGCAACACATTTCAGCAGATGGTAGACTCCTGGAACATGCCATTCCCGCAGGTCCTGGAGATCCTGAAGGAGAACATCAGCTTGGACCCGGCGTTTCGGGATTTCGTGCTGTGGGCCCGCGACATGAAGGTCCCCGTCATCGTGCTGAGCAGCGGCATGGCCCCCGTGCTGGAGGCCCTACTGGACCATCTGCTGGGCGAAGACCTGATGAAGGATCTGGAGATCGTGGCCAACGCGACGCAGTTGGTCCCGCCCGAAAACTCGCTCGAAAAGCCTGGCGGCTGGACGATCCGGTACCGTGACGACTCGGGCTTCGGGCACGACAAGTCTCTAACGATCCGCCCTTACGCGGATGCGATTGCCAAGATGCCCGCGCATGAGAGACCCACGCTGCTGTATGCGGGCGACGGTGTTTCCGACCTGAGTGCCGCGCGAGAGACGGATCTCTTGTTTGCCAGAGAAGGCATGGATCTCGTGACGTACTGTGAGAATGAAGGAATTCCCTTCACAGAATTCAGCGGCTGGGAGAGCATCCTCGAAGAGACAAAGGACATCTACGACGGCAGGAAGACGGTCAAGAACCTGGCCGAGGAGGGTCTCAGGAGGCATCGGACCAATTCTATGGAGTCAAACGGGGCGGTCAAGCCCACGATCAGGTGAACCATTGTGAGCGGCTCAATTTAGCATTGCACGCCTCGATATGGATGGAAATAGAGGGTTATAGCATAGAAGATCATGTGATGGAATCTTCTAAAACGATATTTTGGGAATAGACGGCAAACATCTATAGCAAGTTACAAAACAGACAGCGATAGACTTCGGAACACATAGATCACGTTGCGTGGATGACTTTAAAAAGGCGTATTGATGCACTACTATGGTATTCAGACTCAACAAAAAGAATCATCCCTTCCCCCGCGTTTGCAATGCAGGGAATATGTGTGCCGCCGTCGACCAGAATCAAGAATGCTTTTCATCGTATTCGTTCAAGGCCCTCCTCAAGATCTCTTCGTCCCTGGGCACCACGCGGACCGTGTACCGTCGGGGGACGCTGACAAGCTGCGTCTGATCCTGCACGCCTTTCACGGGGTGCGTCTCGACCTCGCCGGTCCCGTCGGCCGGGCGAACGTCCTTGATCTCAAACGCGCTGAGCAGCCGCAGATAGATCGTGTACATCTCGCGGTTCGCCAGGAGACTGCCCGCGCACATCCGGTACCCGAGGCCGTACGTGAAGAGCGGGGCGTCGGGGTTCTCGAGCCAGCGCTCGGGGCGGAAGGTGAAGGGATCCGCCCAGACTTCCGGGTCCATGTTGCAGGCCCAGGCGTTGAGGAAGACGACGCTCCCGGAGGGGATCGTGTGGCCGTTGTATACGACATCCTTGACGGTGCCGCGCGGCAGGCTGAGTCGCAGGACCGTGTAGTATCGGAGCAACTCTCGGACGAGAGCCACGATGTACGGGATGGATTGGTCGTCGTACGCGTCGCAGAGAATCTGATCCTGCGGGTACACCTTGCGGATCTCCTCGAGAGCCTTCTGCTGGATTTCGGGCCGCTGGGCAAGAAGCGCCATCGACCACGCGACCAAGGTCGTGAGCGTGTCCAACCCGCCCGAGAGCATGGTCAGAGAGATGGAGACGAGTTCCTCGTTGTTGAGCTTCGCTTCCTTGTCGAGGATGACGTTCGCTTGGATGCAAGGTTGATGGGTCCCTTTCGCCATCCTGTCGTCCAAGTCGTCATTCAGCTTCTTCAGATACACGTCTCTTCGGCGTCGCATGTCGCGGGCGTGGGCACTTCCGAAGCTGAAGGGGTTCAGTCGTAGAAGCGGAATGTAGTCCTGCAGGTTGCCCGTGGTGGAGCGGAATTTGGACACCTCTTCCTCGACGTGTGTAATTTCCCCAAACAGTTCGTCGTTCTGAGATGCCATACGAGTCCCCCAATTCAAGGTTAGTGCCAGCGACAGCGAAAGGCGTTGAATCATGGGCATCGGGTCCACAGGAGTCCGTCCCCCATCTCCATAAGTCAGGAACTCGTTCAAGAAATCTCGGGTCTCGACATCGATGTGCGGGATGTACGTTGCGACACTCGGTTTGTTCAGGGCTGAGGCTGCACCTTTTCTTCTCCTCTTTAAAGACTCCGAAAATGGGGATGTTCCTATCGTCGTCCCGCTCGTAGAGCTCACCACCTTATGAAAAGTGTAGAACTCCGGTCTGGAGGCCAGTGCCTGGGAGTTCGCCCCGAAGATCTCGCGTGCGGCTTTGCTGCCGTTCACCACTATGACGGGGACGTTGCCCAACATGATCTGGTACACATGGCCATATTTTTGGGACCACAGCCGGTACTGCTCTGCTGCGTTGACGCGAATCTGATGGATATTGCCGATCATGGGCAACCCTGAAGGGCCATCAAAACCTGGAATGCGTGCCTGGTGTCTTTGAATCTCGGTGATAAGCAGATATAGAAGGGCGGAAGCTGCTGCGAAGTATGCCACGAATGCGATGGGAGATTCTTGGGCATGGCCCACTAAGAATTTGAGCGTTTTGTCAATCATCTTGGTATCCCTGTGAATGGATGGCGAGCGACAACAGGAAATGAGAACAGAAAAGAGGGCGAAGAGAATGGTCTACACGGCGGAAGACTGAGCAAAGTGATACCCGGTATATATCACCCACCAAGCGCAAGATCCACCCCGGAATTCTGATGTGAGGGGGACGGCACTGGGACTGTGGAGAGATATGGCGACCACCAACCACGACGCCGCCTCATTCCGTGGTCCGTTTGTGGAGGGCGGAATCAACACCGCAGGATGGTGTGGCGGACATCCTCGCTTGGGGCTGGTCCTGGATATGGGAATTCGTTCATTGGGTCATTCTGCATAGCACAGGTCAGTTGATGGGGTCTTTCCGACCAGAGAGCCCATCTCCTCAGCCTGAAATGTGCCGTAAAGCAAATTGGAAGGGTATTTTGAAACCAAGACGCCTGTAGGCCTGTGCTTTCGAAAACAGCGAATATTTCAACGAAATGCGCTATCTTGTCTGATCGGTATCTTGAAGTCCCTAAGGTTGGTCGAGGGATGCAACACATGAGAGGTGTGGTGCTCAGTATTGATGGGACATCCGACGGCAGATCCGCTCCCTCCTCATTCTTGCGGAAACGACTGCAGGAATTTGGTCCCTCCGACATCATGGTCGGTGATGCCAGGGACCACATTGTTCCAGAACAGGTTACCCATGTTTGGCGTGCAGAGCTCCTTGTAGAGTCCTCCTTCACGCTCAAACTTGGTGCCAAGTTCGGTGCCTTGTTCGCTACCCTCGATTTTCTTGCCAATCAATGTTTCTTCATCAACAGTGCCCGTCATGACGACTATCATGTCGTCCATGCCAATGATTCGCCAGGTAAGGCCGCTCCCGCATTGAGAACAAAAGGATCGGACAGCTGTTTGGCTTGACTGGTACTCCTTGTAGGTTGGAGACTTGGTTATGTCGTCGACAAATTGCGACGGGTGAATAAGAAGGTCATGGGAGACCAACGCTCCAGTCCATTTGCGGCACATTGTACATTGACAGGTGGCTGCCTGGGGACATTTGTTAGAGCTATACGCCATCTGCGGAGCAAGCATCATACATTGGCCGGCCATGCTGCGCCCTCTGGAAATACCACCTTGTATCTTATGGAGCCGCACAAGCAGCCACCAGAGATTGATTCTGGCCTGGAAGTCATCGTAAGTGATGTATCGACGAGGCAAGGACGGCTTAAGTAGATGGATGTAGCGGAGTTACCAAGCTGGAGTTGTTGGTGTACGTCCTATTTCTGCGGTAGTTGAGGGCAATTATATATTCAGGGTGCTCTTCGATTCAACGCAAGCTGAGCTGGGGCCTTTTAGGCAGCGGTGTTGATTGATAATTTTTGTTATCTAAGTTGGTTAAGTTGGTCGCTTGCTTCATCCTTGTCAAAATGGTTCAAGCCAAGGAACGTCGTCAAGGCATTTCCTGCCTTTGCCGTCCGACCAAGGGATGGCCAGGATCATTTGAGAGAGGGAGCAGCCGGGGCATTGTCTCGTATTTGCTCATCAAACATGGTAGGAGTCCAAGGCAAGGCATGTATACTTAGAAGATGCCAATTGACCGGTCTTTGGACAAGGCTTGGCCGTGGCTTGCCAACTAGGCATCCAAGTCTTATCCTGTTCTGATTGCACGATGCATAGAGATACAAGGTGTGATTGGTCCCTAGTCCGGAGTGTATTGGGTAAGCAATGTAACCTGGCCGAGTCGATTGGGGTTATGCTCTTCCAGACTCTGAAAGTCCATACGTGCTCGGCCACTTCCTTCGTATACTGCTCCTGGTTGAATACGGTGGCGAGGTTCATTTCGCTGCTTTTCGACTTCTCCTGGAACCCGGTACCGGCTGGGCCTTTCCTCCAGAGGACGAAGACGCACCGTTTGCTGAAGCGACTTTCTCGGTGCTCTTGTTTTGTTCTGTCTCCTTCTTTGCTGCAGCCCTCTTCTTCGCAGCCATCTTTTCCAGGTGCTCGATCTGCTTCTCACTGAATTCCCACAGCTTTTTTGCGACTTCTTCGTTTTTGACTTCCGGTCTCAAAGGCTCGTACTGTCTACATTCTTTGATCATCTTCCCGCCCGCGCCTCGACCATATTCTGCATCCATGGTGGCTAGCAGGTAGCTCTGAGCACCCTGTATCGGGGACTTGAGAATGAGCCACCATAATGGCCACGTGATCAAGTAAAGGAGGAGACCCCATATTAGACCACCCGAGAGCCAACGGCGCGTGCCCGGAGTGCGGCAATAGCCAGGGTCGATTATCAGCGCTCGAGCATTGTTGAGTTCCTTGTCCGGTCTTTTATAGGCGTCAAGGTGCTTCTGGAATGCATATGCAAAGGTCATGACTGCTAATTTGCTTCGTCCGTACGAGGCACTTCCTGCTTTGGAAGCTTTATCAGTGGCTTCAAAGTCCAATTTTCCTCCAATGTAGCTGCTGCATGTGCTGAACAGGATTCTCACGTCTCGGTCCGGAGGTTGTGCGCGAATAGCTGGTGAGAGAATACTGAGCAAATGGAATGTGCTGAGGTAGTTGATCATCCACTCGGCTTCCAGCCCATCCATTGTTTCCTGAGGCTTGCCAAAGTAAGGAGTCATTACATTGGCACAGAGAATGATCATGTCCAATCTTCTTGGAGGTGCGTTATCCACCCATTTCGTGGCAAAGAGTCGTATTGAGTGTAATGAAGAGAGGTCAACTTGTTCGGCGTAGATCAATTCATTGTTTGTAATCGTTCGCACATCTTCAATATAGTCCACGAGGAAAGGATCCGAGGGGGCATGATGGGTCAGGAGGATAATCTGGGCGCCTCTTGTCGCCAGTTCCTGCACAATGGCGGCGCCGATGCCTGATGTTCCTCCCTGCGAACCTTGTGTCAGAAAGCATTTGGAAGATCCGGGTTGTATCATTTTACCGTGACCATGACGACTTTCCCATGCATAAGTCGTTCTGATCGACATCTTGCTCCGCCAAAGTACAGTTTCAACAAAGCGATGATACCTACTATGGCTGCGCCCTCAGCGACGGTCCAGATGTAGGGGATATTTGAGAGACCTCTGCCGAAGCCCTCTGCCAGCAGAGGAATAGGCATCGTCTGCTAGAGTTGCTCAAAACACGGGAAATGGGTAAATGCATTCAAATCTAGGTAGAATAGAAATCCATACTTTTGTAATTTGAGAGGGAACTCCGCTCAATCCGCCTATCGCAGGCGGCGGGTGCCTGAATAGCCACAGGGCAATGACGCCACAGCGCCCGATGGCATTACTTTTAGAATACCCCAAAGTTTTTCTAGGCGGTAAGACCAGCATGCCACTCTTTCAAATGTCGTATCAAGAGACCATGGCAGACACGGATGAAGACTATTACCTACCGCCCCAGGATCAGCGCGTCTTTGGAGCCGGCATTCGGCGCAAGCAGATCAACTTCGTCCCCGCTTCCACTTCCGATTCACAAATACCTACATCGAAAGCGCCGACCTCGACGAACGCTGGGTCCCGGTATTTGGCTATTGTTCTACCGCAGGGTGCTCAAGGGGCGGACAGCGACATTGCTGAAGCTAAGGACCAAGATTCAGACGCTTCCAAGCCTCAAGCCTTATGCGCAATCTGCAATCAACCCATTTCATCCACCGACGCTCTATCCATAAATCATGAGACCTCAATCGCGCATCAAGTATGCCTGACACATTCTTACCCGCCGTCCAACCTTGACCGCGATCGTGTTGGTCTACGGTACTTGTCGAGTTATGGCTGGGATCCCGATTCTCGAAGAGGGTTGGGTGCCAGAGAAGAGGGTATCAGAGTACCTATTAAGACGAAAGAGAAAAACGATACGGTGGGTCTGCGAGAGACAGTCGACGAGGACGAGATGAACGTGGTAAAGAAGAAGCATAACCCAAAGAATGAGGACAAGATCGTGAAGTTGAATGCAAAACAGGTCCGGATCCTGGACGACGAAGCGAAGAAACGGGCGGAGAAGTTGAGACAGTTGTTCTACGGTCCGGATCTGGAGAAATACTTGGGTCCCAACAGTTGATGATCCAACATCTCCGACTCGATGAAGCTGGCTCGAATTGTATATGGGCAGAACCTGGCCATCTCCCATGCAGTGACCAAGACGGGATTACATGACTATACACACCCTCCGCCAGTCCCCTCCTCCACCCACCGACGCCACGCTAAGTCACCATCATACAAGCATGCGCTTCTAATGCTTCTTGAACAGCCCTAGGTGTTTCTTCTCCTTATCTTTCTTCAATTTGTGGTGGCCACTATCAGCGGACGGCGATTGGTATGGTTGTGGTGGTTTTGACGAGGTTGGCGCTGTTCCCACTCCGGGGCGCACGCCATTCTGTGGCCCCCTGCCACCGAGATTCATGTTTGCCATCGCTTCGGTCGGTGGTCGAACCCTGTCAGGCTGTCTGCCATTTGCAGGCTGTTGAGGTCTTGGTTGCTGCTGAGCCTGTGGAGGAGGCTCCGACATCCATGCTGGTAGCCGCGGGGCGGCTCGATCCATTGGCAGATCCAGCTGCCTTCGCCCAGCACTGAGTTGGCTCACTTGCCGCAGGAAGGTTTTAGGTGTTATCATATGGGTTGTCGCAAGGAAAACTTCTTTCCCAGCCATCTGTGAGACTTCATAGCAGGCTCGTGCTTCGGCGTAGGTCGCGCCGCCGGCCACGAACACAATAATGCGTTGGCGCGGCTTGTTAGATTGAGATCGAGTCTGAGCCCACGTGGGCTTGCCTGTATTTCTCAGCGAAGTCTGGGAGACGCTCATCTGGCTATTTGGATCATTGAGATGTGGCTTCACGGGAGGGAACACCGTAACATCCAATGTACCCTGGCATTGCTCCTCGAGCATGAACCTCAGAGCCGGCTCAAAGCGTGACAAACTCACTTCCTCCATGTTAGTGACATCTCTGACCTTCGGTGGGAATAATGGCGGTGGAGTGGGTGTCGCATCTTTCAACTGCTTCTCAATCCTAGCACCCAGAGTTATCAGGTTATAGATGATTTCCCCATCCATCGGCGAGAGCTCGCCATGACACCGCAGCTTTTCGATGTCTCCCCTCAGAATGCCATTCTTGTACAAAATGTATAAAATCAAAAGTCGGACCCGATCTTCATGGACAACACTGTCATCATCAAGCAGTCTGACAACCTGATCTGCCAGATTCTTTGGTTTCTTGTTCTCCTCGTCAAGTCCTGTGGCAAGCGATTGTTCGACAGAGACCACATCCAGGAGCTTACGGTCCGCAAAGATTTTTGCGCACTTTTCGGCCATGTCGATATGAAGTGAAAACGCTTCTTTGCCTTCCTGGAATTCTGGAAGTCCCGCCAACATGTCCTTGATGGTGTTGATACTCGCAGGTTGTCCATCGTTGTCGGCAAATTGTGGATTTTTGGCTTGGAACTTCCTGAACTCTTCGCTCAACTGCACGAGAAGATCTTTCATGTGCATATGTCGGTGA
Organism: Cladophialophora immunda; assembly: GCF_000835495.1. Taxonomy (NCBI): domain Eukaryota; kingdom Fungi; phylum Ascomycota; class Eurotiomycetes; order Chaetothyriales; family Herpotrichiellaceae; genus Cladophialophora; species Cladophialophora immunda. The sequence goes on from NW_015622541.1 coordinate 758,666, forward strand.
GCGACCCAAAGGTTATCTTTCTCGGAAATCTCAACATCTTTTTCTTCTTGGTCCGGTTGACCTCTCCTGATGACGTTTCTGTATGTTATTTTGTCCTCGTCGTCTCGTATCGGCAAGAGATCCATTGCCATGGCTTGATATGTTAATTCGTGGACGAATGGCGACATCAGATCCATGGACCGGTCTGTGATCAGTAGAACCGCTCGTGGCCGGTTACCAGGGTTCTGGGGGGGGAAGTCATTCCGCGGATCGCGAGCATAGTCGTCCAACGCACTCTGTACGAAGCTGGCAAGATGATAGCACAGAACATCAGCAGCATGTCTCTGATGCTCTTTAGGCTTGTAGAATCGAATCAAAGGGTACTCGCCGAGCGATACGCATATTGACACGATTTTCTGGGTTATGCTGTCCAGGTGGTCCTTAACCAACGAGTCGCAAGCTGGGTGAAAGAGTAAATGAAAACTCCATGGTTGTCGAAATGTGACCAGGTTGCATTCTCGCGGAAAATACTCGATGTTCAGTGTCCGAGATTCGACAATCGACTGTGCTCGAGACTCTGAGCGAAACAGCTCTTCCCCAAGGTTCCTCGGTAGCTGGGAGGTCCAGATAAGGTGAGAACGTCGGTATCTCTTTCGACTGAGATCAGCCTTGAGGCTTTCGACTATATGCGGTAGAGGGGAAAGGAGGTAAATCGCGTCGGTGTCGGAGAGGGTCTGCCTGCGATCTTCGAGGAGTTCGATGTTGGTTATGTTGGCATTCAGGATGTCATCCTCTTTACAAACGTTGTACACAACCCGTTTGCTTTGCTCGTCCAAGATCAAGACTTTCCAATCTCGCCCACTGGTAGCCCGAATCGTGCCTAATACGATATTCCGTTGGATCTCGAGGATGGAGGTTGCCATGACCGGCACAAGTGTTCAGAGCGGAAGGCCTTGCTTACATACTCATGAAAATGAGATGACTTCGAGACTCTGTACGCACTGTTTGTTAAATGCTGAACAAGACGTTCCTGTTTCATGTGTGCATGCGCCGATGGGCGTTGCTGTGGGGTGGGATACTTTGTCGCAGGCCGCTGTGGTGACATCGGGCCGCACTCCAGCCTCGCCCCCAGGGCGGGTTTACCACGTGATAAGGCTGAATATGTCGCCAACTTTTATCGATGACGATGAAGACTCGGATTCCCTCATTCCCCAATCCTATACGACAGCGTTAGAAGGAGGTTTGCGTGGGCAGTGCATCTCACATTCTTAGCTTTCGGTGTCCTCCCGAAGCTTTGCTACGACACTGCTTGCATTTGCCCGGGTATGTTCACTCCTTCAACCAGTCGAGCGCCATGCCTCTTCTGTTCATTTCGAGCCATCTTTCCATCGACGCAGAACCGATGTTCTGCCAACATCCGCGCCTTCTCTACCACCGCTGGTCGGACAGATCGAAGACACCATAAAACCTCTCTCGCCGTCAGATCCGTTCTCTCTGAGCCTTCGAAGTCTCGTCGATCAAGTCGGCGTCCAGTCCCCAAAACGCTCCAGATCTCACCCGATGCGAGTTACAACCGTGTCCGCGTCAGCTTGTCAAAACTAAAGAAGCACTTGGAGTCCACCAGGGTGACAGCGGAATCAGAAGTTACACAATTTGCGGCGCTCGATCCTCGTGGGATCTACTGGCCCGCATTCAGAGAACGCCTCGAAAATACACTTACCGCACGGGGTGACTCTGAGGGTGCGGATTTTGACGGCCTGATATATGACATTGGCCGTGCTCAGTTAGGCGACTGGCAGACTGAACTGCCGAGAGTACTACATTTTGGCTTCATTGATTATGTCCTTTTGAGAAAGGCACAAGATACTCCGCAGGAACGTTCGGCGCTCGACGATCTGCAATTCCCTACAGAATGGTATACCAATGCCCGGCAAGTGCAAAGAGATGTCCATTTGCACATCGGCCCGACCAATTCTGGGAAAACCTACAATGCCCTGAAAAGGCTCGAGGAGAGTGGAGACGGTTTCTACGCTGGCCCTCTACGGCTGCTAGCCCATGAGGTGTACTCGAGATTCAAAGCGAAGGCCGTCCCTTGTGACCTTATAACCGGAGACGATGTCAGACTAGAGGATGATCCCAATACGAAGCTACGTGCCTCGACCGTAGAAATGGTCGACATCTCTGCCCGATTTGAGGTTGCCGTGATCGACGAGGTGCAGATGATGGCTGACCAGGATCGAGGTTGGGCATGGACTCGAGCTTTCCTTGGTGCCAATGCAAAAGAAGTCCACATCTGCGGGGAGACGAGAGTGCTCCCCCTTGTCCGAGAACTAACAGCAAGCACCGGTGATATACTTCATGTGCACGAGTATAAGAGACTTAATCCGCTCAAAGTCATGACAAAGAGTCTGCGAGGAGACCTCAAAAACCTACGCAAGGGGGACTGCATTGTGGCATTTTCGGTCGTTAATATACACGCACTGAAAAAACAAATCGAGCTGGACACAGGTCGTCGTTGTGCAATTGTATACGGAAGTCTTCCTCCCGAAACCCGGGCGCAGCAAGCTGCTCTGTTCAATGATCCCAATAATGACTACGATTTCCTGGTGGCAAGCGATGCGATTGGCATGGGATTGAATCTGTAAGTGGGTTTTGATGTATTCGAGGAATGCAAATCTAACGTCTGGTCAGGAGCGTGAAGCGCATTGTCTTTCATAGCGTTTCAAAGTTTAACGGGACCTCCATTGTGCAACTGTCTACCGCTCAAATCAAACAAATTGGTGGACGAGCCGGACGCTTTCGAAACGCACATCAAGCCATGCATAACACCGCGGCCGCTTCAGAGTCGAATGTGGGATTGGTCACGACTCTCAATGATGAGGACTTAGCTCTTGTACGAGCTGCTATGGATTCGGAGGCTGCGCCAATCAAAAGAGCGGGTATGCTACCACCCGCTGAGGCCATGGAGGAGCTCGAGGGTCGTTTGCCCAAAGGGATTCCTTTTGAATACATCCTGAGGCGCCTGTGTGGGAAAGCTGCCACGCACGAGCGATTCCGGGTATGCAGCATTCGAGATCAAAGTCGAATTTCTCGAGTGATCGAACCTGTCCGAGAGTTGACCATGACCCAACGCATCATGTTGACTGCCGCACCAGCCACTTCTGCCTCGCAAGCAATGGACGAGGTTATGAGAGCGTTCGCGAGATGTGTGGCGGAGCGGAGACAGGTGACAATCATCGACATACCTGAAGTGCAACTAGAGGTTCTTGAGAAGCCGATTTCGGGAGACCGAGCATACCTGGAAAGTTTGGAAGACCTCCACAAGTCCCTAGTCCTGTACCTCTGGCTCAGTTACAGATTCTTGGGCATCTTCAAAGACAGGGAAATGGCTGTATACGCCAAAGAGCTGGCAGAAGAGCGAATCAACACCTGTCTCCTTGAGTTTTCTGCCAATCCCGACCTACGCAAGCGAGTTTTATCGTACAAAAAGAGGATGAGTCTTCCTCAAATCGACACCGAAGAAGGCGAGACAACTAATCAAGGATCTCGATCGGAGCTGCCAGAAGAAGCCGAGGCCCTTCCTGTGAACTGGATTAGGGGTTCTCCTGCGGTTGAATTCGAGGAATCTCCGCCTATACAATCCTACAACGTGGCACACGGCTGAATTTGAGGGTACTCATGCAGCTGTTTCACGATATGTGCCAAAGTCACACTCTGCCAGAGACAGCTTGGCGTACTCAATGAGGACAGCGTGCAGTGCCCTTGAGAAACACCGCAGTGTATCTGGCGGGTATTGTCAAAGTCCCATTGCAAACATACCCTGCAGAGTCCGAAGCAGAAACTGTTCTCGGCAAATACCAAGAAGTCACGATGTACACAAGCAACGAAAGTGTAGCAGTGGATGATTTCCATTGTATTGCTAGTGTGCTACCGTGTACCAAATCTTTTTTTTTTCGCTAATACCCATCTCAATGCTTCCTTGAAGGAATCGGGGTTATGCCGGTCTTTTCACTTGACACGCTCATCGTTGGGTAACCACCTTGTCAGCACCGCCGGCCGACGGGTTGGATGCTGCCATTTCGCGAGCGAGTTGATCCTCGGTCTTTTTGTTGCCATGTAGGATCAATCGGTTCAAGAAGCTCCCTGGCTTGCCTGCGTCATGTCCTTCTTTCTCTGCATCATCGGCCTCTTTGGTGACATAGTCCATGGTTTCTTCATCAGCCGAGTCGACGTCGTCAAAGTCGGCTGGACAATGTTAGTTACGGTTATGTCCAACAGTAAGGGACAGCGAATAGGATCGTGTGGATGAAAGACGGTCATGCTCAAGCTTTGTATTAACTACTGTAGTAGCATTCCAGAGAAGATGAAAAGCAAGCAATGTACATACGTTCTTTGTCTTTGTGGCTGAGACGGCGCTTGATCTTTGCTCGAATGCTGTCCATTTTCGATGACAACGATGAGGATAGGCTAGGCTAAGGTGGAACTCTGTACAAAACGCAAGGACCGCGAGGAGAGTTCTCTGTAGGAGTGTAAAGAATAGCTGGAAGAGAAAACAAAGACGGATTGCAGACTGTGAAGGCGGGGTGAAGGGTACCTTTTTCTACTTTGCTCGAGCTGATTCAAAGAGGGGTGGGTGATCTACCGACATTGATGCAGGCACCGTCGTCACCATCCACTGTGCCATTGTAATGCCATTCAGGGCCTCGACTCAAGAAAGACCCTGCCATTCCCATAGTCAGAGATCGAGCCCATTCGCCAGGCGCCGCCAACCGAACCAACAGAGGTTGGGCGACCTGCGCCACCAAATCGCCGCCACCCAGATCGAGCCAACCCAAGCGAGCGGAGTTCATTTGATCCGCAGGCTGCATCCCGCTTTCGCTTTCTCAAAATTTCCATGTCCATCTCCGACACCGAGAACCCAAACACCAAGGGCCGACAACTGGCTGGACCAGGCCCGCCCTTACACGATAATTCCACACCGTCCGGATAGAGGCTCACCTTTGGCCAGCCATGGACGACTTCACCTCCCTCGAACTGCTGTCGCTCGTTTCCAGAGTCACCTCCGAACTGCAAAACCACTTGGGAATCAACGACAAAACTCTCGCCGAGTTCGTCATCGACCAACATGAAAAATGTGGAGGGAACCTGGACAAGTTCAAGGAGGCCCTGGCGGGCATGGGAGCGGAGTTTCCCAACAGCCTGGTTGAGAGTATCGATCGGCTGATCAGGACGATGCATCCCAAGTACAAAAGAGTCGAGAAACAACCCGTGCAGGGAAATGGTACTTCGGACTTGGACGAGTTGGATGCGATCGGACGCAAAGCGAAAGTTTTCAAGGGCCTTGCAGTTCCAGATCGCGAACAGCCTTGGACCGACTCCGAGGATGACATCGCTGCACAGAAGGCGAAGCGGGCAAATCACTCCGCAGAGGACGACACCTTTGCACTTCTCGAAGGACTTGCAGGAAACTCAAGGAATGGCACAAATGGCACAACCGAAAGGAACAGGAAGAGAAGTCGCAGTCCCGGTCGTGACGACTATGCAAGAGACCGAGAACCAAGACGCAAATACTGGTCCCGAAGTCCGAGCCCTCGCGAGGAGAAGAGGTCGCGCAGGTACCAAGATGAGGGCTACGAAGACAGAAATAGGGATTACAGAGACCGGTACGACGACAGACGAAATGGGCACCATAAGAGCAGGCGACGCGACTATGATGAACACGATGATTTTCGCAGGCCGCCACCTCGTGAAGTCGATGATCAACCCGTGCTCTATAAAGTCTACGATGCAGTGATCAATGGAATCAAAGACTTTGGAGCATTTGCTAGTCTTCAAGGTGTCAAAGGCAATGTCAGCGGACTGATTCACGTCTCGGCTATCCAAGAAGGCGCGAGGGTCAACCACCCGTCGGACCTCCTATCTCGTGGACAGCACGTGAAGGTCAAAGTTGTCAAGATGGAAAACAACAAGGTCAGCTTGTCGATGAAAGAGGTTGATCAGGTTACTGGACAAGATCTTGTTCCTTCTAGGAGGATAGCCTCTGGCGCCAATATGGAACGGCTCAATGGTCTGCCGTCTGACGACCGGTATGGAAATTTAAGCAGCACAGTCCCCGTTATTGAAGACGGCTACACCTCGAAGCCTGGCAAGGGGCGAAAGAGATTAACGTCCCCGGAACGATGGGAAATCAAGCAACTCATTGCCTCAGGTGCAATATCCGCACAGGACTATCCCGATATCGACGAGGAATACAACGCCACCTTGAACGGAGAAGACGAGTTTGAGGAGGAGGAAGATATAGATATTGAGGTCCGAGAAGAGGAGCCGCCCTTCCTCGCAGGTCAAACCAAGCTGTCCCTGGAATTGTCACCTATTCGAGTTGTGAAAGCCCCCGAAGGATCTTTGAACAGGGCGGCTCAAGCTGGTACAAATCTATCAAAGGAGAGGAAAGATCTCAAGCAACAGGAAGCAGCCGAGCGAGCCGCGGAAGAGGCATCCAAAGTCGATCTCAACGCGCAATGGCAAGATCCGATGATCAACCCTGAGCAGAGAAAGTTCGCGTCGGATCTGCGACAAGCCCAGCAACAATCCTCTCGAGCTATAGAAGCTGTCCCTGAGTGGAAACGAGCAACCCAAGGCAAAAACCAGTCTTACGGTCGCAGGACAGACATGACCATTAAGCAGCAAAGGGAGTCACTTCCAGTCTTCAACTTTCGCAAACAATTGCTCGAGGCTGTTGCAGCGAATCAGTTACTTATCGTGGTGGGAGATACCGGTTCTGGTAAGACCACCCAGCTCACCCAATATCTTGCTGAGGCCGGGTATGCGAACAACGGCATGATCGGTTGTACCCAGCCTCGCCGCGTCGCAGCCATGTCGGTCGCGAAGCGTGTCTCCGAGGAGGTTGGGAGTGAACTGGGAAAAGAAGTCGGCTATACGATTCGTTTCGAGGATCGAACCTCGCCAGACACGAGGATCAAATACATGACTGATGGAATGCTTCAGCGAGAGATTCTACTGGATCCGGATCTCAGGCGCTATAGCGTCATTATGCTGGACGAAGCACACGAGAGAACCATTGCCACCGACGTTTTGTTTGGGCTCCTCAAGAAAACACTAAAAAGGCGGCCTGATCTGAAGCTGATCGTCACCTCAGCCACTCTCGATGCGGACAAGTTCTCTGAATACTTCAACCAGTGCCCCATCTTTTCCATTCCCGGTCGAACGTTCCCAGTCGAAATCATGTATTCAAGAGAACCTGAGGAAGACTATTTGGACGCGGCGCTGACGACTGTCATGCAAATTCATCTAACCGAACCGCCGGGTGATATCCTTCTGTTCTTGACTGGACAAGAAGAGATCGACACCAGCTGCGAAGTTCTGTACGAAAGAATGAAGGCTTTGGGACCTAGTGTTCCGGAACTGGTCATTCTACCGGTCTATTCTGCTCTTCCCAGCGAAATGCAGAGCCGGATTTTCGAGCCTGCGCCGCCTGGTGGCCGAAAGGTTGTTATCGCTACGAACATCGCTGAAACGTCTATCACTATCGACGGAATTTATTACGTGATCGACCCCGGGTTTGTCAAGCAGAACGCCTATGATCCAAAGCTCGGAATGGATTCGCTAGTTGTAACTCCAATTTCTCAAGCACAAGCCAAACAAAGAGCCGGTCGGGCAGGGAGAACAGGGCCAGGCAAATGCTTCCGCCTATACACCGAAGCAGCATATCAGTCTGAAATGCTACCTACCTCCATACCAGAAATTCAGCGTCAGAATCTTTCGAACACGATCCTTATGCTCAAAGCAATGGGCATCAACGATCTTCTACATTTCGACTTCATGGATCCACCACCGACGAACACTATGTTAACAGCCCTCGAAGAACTCTACGCACTCTCCGCCCTCGATGATGAAGGTCTTCTCACAAGACTAGGACGTAAAATGGCCGATTTCCCCATGGAGCCGTCGTTATCAAAAGCTCTAATTGCGTCTGTGGATTTGGGGTGTTCGGAAGAGATGCTCACCATTGTGGCGATGCTCTCGGTACAGACGGTGTTCTACCGGCCCAAGGAAAAGCAACAACAGGCCGATCAGAAGAAGGCCAAGTTCCATGATCCTCACGGCGACCATCTTACACTACTGAACGTCTACAACGCATGGAAGCAATCCCGATACAGCGATCCTTGGTGTTTCGAAAACTTCATCCAAAAGCGACAAATAGCCCGCGCCAGGGACGTACGCCAACAACTTGTAACGATCATGGAACGGTATAAGCATCAAATTGTGTCCTGCGGCCGCAATACAATCAAGGTTCGACAAGCCCTCTGCGCCGGGTTCTTCAGAAATTCGGCGCGAAAGGATCCGCAGGAGGGGTATAAAACACTTATTGAGGGAACGCCCGTGTACATGCATCCTAGTTCCGCGTTATTTGGAAAGCCAGCCGAGCATGTCATCTTCCATACACTGGTGCTGACGACCAAGGAGTACATGCACTGCGCAACCGTGATCGAGCCCAAGGTACGTACCGCATAACCGTCTTGGATCACCCTGCATCCCTTTACAACCGTTTCCTTCGTGCACCCAGATTTTCGTATTGGTACCTGGTACTGACTCTTATTTACAGTGGCTAGTTGAAGCGGCCCCGACGTTCTTCAAGGTCGCCCCGACAGATCGCTTGAGTAAGCGCAAGAAGGCAGAGAGGATTCAACCCTTGCATAATAAGTTCGCCAGTGGCGAGGATGATTGGCGGCTGAGTGCGCAGAAGAGGCAGGGTAAAGGAGGAGGTGGTGGTACCTGGGGTTGAAATCGATAGGTTGGAAATACGCCTTGCGCCTCTTGGGTACGTGGACGTTGAACCTACTATTGCGGCAGAAGGAAGGGAGGGCGTCTTCTGGCCCAACGAAGCGACGTGTGTTTAGCATAGATGGGAGCCGCGAGATACCTGCCGCAATGCAATTGACAAAGTCCAACCGCGAGGTGCTCGAACATTCATGCAAATGGCAGCCATTTCACAGTGGTATGACCTGGGGATATATGTTCACCATTTCCTTCCTTCTCAAACACTTCACTTTACAGTAGTTGCAAGGCTTTCCCTTCATGTTACCGAGATCATGCCGGTCTTTCTCTCGGGCTTCTCCTTGAAGATGTTCCTCACAGGTTTCAAGGTCGGCGGGGCGGCGACCACATCCTGCAAGTTCGTTTGCCTGCCCAACTGGCCTTCTTCCCGCCGCTTCTTCTCCAATATCTTCCAGGGATCCGCGTCGTCGACGTCCCTCCCACCACCGCCTTTGCGCTTCTTCTTCGCCTTGCCCCCGCTCTTGCTGAGCGTCGCGGCCTGTTTCGCCGGATCGATCCCGGCCCCGAGCCACAGGATCTCGTCCTCCTCCTGCTTTTCCGCGAGCTCTTCGTCCTCTTCCTCCCTCTGCTCCTTCAGCCGCTGGTCCGTGGCGCGCCACTCCTTCTGCATCCGCGCCAGCCTCTTGTTGTGTTTCGTGAGCGGCGTCTTGATCTTTTCCAATCCCGGGATCGCGCTGAGACGCGTCCGGTGTTTGGGGATCGAGGTCAAGGGCAGGGACTGGTCCACCCGTTGTGAGTACGCTGCGAGGGACTCGCCGGGGAGGATCTTGGGGATGTTGGCTGCCGTCGTAGCCGTCGCGGTGGTGGTTGTGGGTGGAGGAGGATGGGACGGCGAGGTCGAGGTGGCGGTGGCATGTTCCACCAACCCATCAGGTTTCGATGCCGAGTGTGTGTTTGACCCTGATTTGTCCTCCTTCTTCTGCTTCTGCTTCTTCTTCGAAGTATTCCCGTCGTCCAAGCCCGAGGGTATCCTCTTTCCCCCCACCTGGAACGACATTAACCGCCTGAAGGCCTTTGGGGTGTCGTCCTCAAACTCGGCCCCATTGTTATTGGTCTTCTTCCTCTTCTGCTGTTTTCTGGCGTCCTGTTTGCGCTTCTTGTCTGCGTCCGAGGTGAAGATCGACTCTTGTTTCTGGTGCACGGACAGTGTCCGCGCCCGCGATGTGGGCGGGAGGTCGAAACTAGAGATCGTAGGTTCTTTGTTAATGATGAACACCCTTGTTGTTTGGAGGCTCGGGGAACACGAACTTTGATTCATCCTCGTCGCGCTTGCGTTTGTGTTTATGAGGCATCTTGGAGTTGTTACGTGCCGCTTGGACTACGTAACCTGCAATTGAAGTGACTGAGATCGAACTCGTCGGCTGCGCCAGGAAAAAATATTGGTTAGACTGAGTGTGGAGAAGGTCGATAAAATTTACCCCTCACCACAGCCTTGCGAATGTGCACTCATCTATCGAAAATCTAGAGTGTCAAGTTTTCTCGTGTAGAGTCCTTGATGTGTATTGTTCTATTGTCTCTAGAGCACTTTCTCCTCCTATTGAATCCCAGGTGTAACATATCAGTTGGTGAAGAGATTGACGCCCCATTCCTCAGAATAGCTGATTGTCCTTCCCTTGCCGTTCGGAATCTCGAGCGCATCAAGAGCTTTCATGTCTTCTGGCGACAGCTCTCTTACTGCAAGGTTAGATTTGATTCGCGCTAGCAAAATAGCGGACAATGTCAGTCACAATGGACGAACAGAGATAGATCATAGTCGCACGAACCTTCCGTCTGGCTCTTTCCCAGAGGGACGGTGCCTCTCTGGACAGCCCAACTCTGCAGTAGTTGTCCGACGTCCATACCATTCTTCTCGGCGAGCTTCTTGACTGTGGGATCTTTAAGCAGTGTCTCCCCGTCCGCCTTTTGACCTGCAAACGGCGAGTAGCAAGTTACGAGGATGCCGTGTTCCTTCATGAATGCGATGAGCTCGTTGTTCGGTAGCCAGGGATGCACTTCCACCTGGTTGCAGGACATCGGCACGTCTTGAGCGTAAGGCAGGATCTCCTTGACTTCTGAAATGGAAAAGTTGGAGACGCCAACGGCTCTGGTCTTGCCGGTTGATACCAGTCTCTGCATTGCTTGCCACGTGGGAACATAGCTCCCTTTCTGGCCTGATCAAATGGTCAGCGATCGCCGCTACCCGTTTATCGTGGGAGTGAGTATGAGCGTAGCTCACCGGCTTGGGTTGCGATATTATTGGTGGTGTGTTCCCAGTCAATAACCGCTTTGTCTGTGCCAGGTTCCACTAAGATTCCTTTCTCGGATTTGGAGACGTAGGCACGGTTGTTCGCATTTTCAAGTGCTTCTCTCGATATCGGCTTGAATGCGACGGGCCAGTGCGCCAGGAGCAAGTCGACGTAGTCAACGCCCATCCTCTTCAAGGACTGGTCGAGGCACAATTCGAGATTCTCAGGCGCGGAGAAGTGCGGCCAGAACTTGGTCGTGATGAACAGCTCGGATCTGGGGATTCCTGACTCTCGGATCGCGGCCCCAACTTCTTCATCGACCTGATTCGTGTCAGTGCCAGTCGGACTCGGGGCTTTGTGAAGATGCATCATACACCGTACATCCATGCACAATCCAAATGTCTGTATCCCTGTTTGAGGGCCGTCAAGGTGGCCGCTTTGCACCACCCTGGATTACCTTGAGGAGAAGTCAGACTGGCATGCTGAGTGTTTACTAGGGCCAAGACAAACCTCCACCCCAAGTCCCAAAGCCAACGGATGGGATCTGGACAGTCTTTCCGCCAGCAACTGCCAGGGGGAAATGGGTTGGGAGCGTCATCTCTGATTGCGGATTTGTTCAAGGCTGGTAGTAGCACGTCGGTTAAGGGATTGACAGGCGTTCTCAATGGTAAGATGGCCTCCCAGAAGACTCTATCTCAAAAATTACAAAGCGCGGGCTCCATACCGCAAATGGTTGACCAGTAAGATGGACACCAGACTGACCCAATCAGAAGCCAATCGGAAGCGATAAGGAGGAGAACAGCTCGTCATCAGCCACAAAATACAAGAGCGGCCAAAGTGACTGGAGCTGCAGCATGCGCAAGTAGCAAAAAGTGTCACGGCCTTAAGAAAGGTCATTTCAAACTGGTGTCAAAGGGCGCCGAGGTGGAGAAGGGCCTGGGCGCACAAGCTTGTCAATAGCTCACCATGAAGGGCTAGTTTGACCCGATAAGGAGGAGGAGCGAAGCTGCCTCGTCGATTTGCATGGCCTTGTCTTCTAGCTATGAAAGCAACAGGTATATGTTATGGAATATCGGTAGAGCAAGACTGGGAGAAGGAGAAAGTCGATTATGATGATTCGCAAGGCTGGACTTCAGCCGTGCGGCCCAGAAAAATGAACGAATGACGTAGCGATCTGTGGCTGCGACTAAAAGCAGCGACGAGGCTGCGGAACAACCTCGGACAAAAGATCTTCCTCTTCCTTCTGCGCGGCGGGTCTGGTCGACAACCTTTTATCTTTCTCCTCACACACCACATGTTACTGCAGTGCTGCCGTTTACAGAAGGGATTGCCGGATCTGGCTTGTGTGTCTGGCCTCATCACTGACAAACATCTGCCGCTCTTCGGTTAATGACGTCGACGTGCAGTCCTATCAGCCTGCCGGGAGCCACAAAACACCCACGCCGACCTCACGGATTAGCGCGCAACATTCTCCCTAAGGCTGGCTAATCTTTAACGCGAGTCTATTGGCTGAATCTTTGTCCACAACCAGTAAGAGAGGAAAATCCTATGGATACGGAACCTTCTATCATCGGGCTTGACGCGGTGACGATGATGAGAGCCTTCGTTGTTATGGGGGCAGTGGAACATGAGAAACTAGAATCATCATGAGTTGCTGGAATAATACTCAAGTAGCCCGATCTAGATGCTTGTCTGTATGATACAAAAGAGAAGCATCCTCCTGCTTTCTACCCGAATGCTTCTAAGCACTATCGAACTTCCAATCCAAACAGTTCAATTAATCATCCTCCTCCCACACCATATTCAATCCCAACATGATTGTTGCTGGACCTCATAATCTCTACACCCTTGCAGAGGGTGCTCCTCTACCCCGAAATGACACCAGTGTCCAAGTCCGCAACAAGCAGGGCGGCGGTCTCGTCCTTCTCCAAGATACCCAACTGATTGAGACCCTTGCCCACTTCTCGCGCGAGAGAATCCCCGAAAGAGTCGTGCATGCCAAAGCAGCCGGCGCTCGAGGTTATTTCCAAGTCACCCACGACATCTCCGACATCACGGATGCAGATTTCCTCAATGGTATTGGCAAGAAGACAGAGGTCTTGACTCGAATCTCTACCGTCGGACCTGAAGCTGGTTCCGCCGACACCATCCGGGACTTCCACGGCTGGGCTATCAAGTTCAAGACCGCCGAAGGGAACAATGACTGGGTCTTCAACAACCAGCCCGTCTTCTTCGTCCGAGACCCCATCAAATTCCCCTCGCTGAACCGTTCCCACAAGAGACATCCCGCCACCCACACTTCGGACGCAGACATGTTCTGGGATTTCCACGTCGGTTCTCCTGAGTCAATTCATGCTTTGATGTTCCTCTTTAGCGACCGGGGTACCCCCGCATCCTTGCGTGCTATCAACGGCTACAGTGGCCACACCTACAAGTTTACGAAGAAGGACGGCTCCTTCCACTATGTCAAAATCCACATCCACGCTGACGGCGGCGTTAAGAACCTGACGAACCAAGAGGCTGTCAGACTCGCTGGCGAGAGCCCTGACTACCTGACAAATGACCTTTTCAACGAGATTGAGAAAGGCAACTATCCTTCTTACACGGTGTCCATTCAAACCATCCACCCTGCCGACGTGGCCATGTGTCCGGTCAACATCTTCGACATGACCAAAGTGTGGCCTCATGAGCAATACCCTCTCCGGCCCGTCGGCAAGCTTGTCTTTGACACCAATCCTGTCAACTACTTCTCCGAGATTGAGCAGGCAGCCTTCTCACCCTCCACACTGGTGCCCGGCATCGAGCCCAGCGCCGATCCCATGCTCCAGGCTCGCATGTTCGCGTATCCCGACGCAGCCCGCTACCGACTGGGCGTCAACTACCAGATGCTACCCACGAACGCCGCCAAGGTACCCATCTACATCCCCACCGAGCGCGACGGCTTCATGAACTTCAGTGCCAACTACGGCCCCGATCCAAACTACCTCAACAGCTCTATACACCCCACGGGCTTCCACACCGCAGGCGTGTCGGAATACAAACCCACTGAGGAGTCCCTCAGTGGACCCGTCGTGTTTACCACCGGCGTGACCGACGACGACTTCACGCAGCCTCGCGCCTTGTGGAACAAGGTCATGGCCAAGGAGGATGGCGCGCAAGAGAGCTTTATCGCCAACATTGCCGGCAACATTGCTGGCGTCAAGAGGGACTGGCTGCGTGAGAAGGTCTTTGGTAAGTGTTATACGTCCGAGCGTCCGTCTGATCCACCGCTGACAGCGTGTCTTTCCTACAGAACTCTTCCGCCGCGTAGACGAGTCTCTGGGCAATCGTATCGAGGAAGCTGTCAACAAGATCGTCAAGGCATGATTGCAATAGAACCTCGGGGCCTTGCGGGCACTTGGGCGTTATGTGGGTTATCCGGAGCGTTCCATCCTCACAAATCTGTATGGGAATACTTGTAAATAGTAGTCGTCTCATGAACAATTGAAATCTGAACTTGTATTCAGAAGAAGCTCGTCTCGAAAGTGTGCTTGAGCCATTATTGGCTCGGGTGTTCCCTGCGCCTCTATTTGCGCCTCCACAAGTTTACTCTCCACAAAACGCCCACCGTTCTAACTACATTTAGGCTCTTGGCATTCCTCTTCTAGAAACCCATTCTCGACCTCACAGCCGACGGGAATGCCTCAGGGAGGATAGCCATTTATAGCCTTCTTAAGTGGTTAATAGAGGTGGTTAGGACAGCCTAGACTAGTACGTAAGGGAGGACTATTAGCTATGGTATAGACTAGGCGGTTGCGGTCGCGAGGTTATCTCAATATTCAATTGCTGACTGAATTACAGGATTTGTGTGACTATTAGAAACGAACGCCAGCCAAATTTGCTGTGCTAAGTTTCTACCAGGCACAAATGGGATACTTAAGCGAAATCGGCATTGTACGAAGTCGCCCTCGAAGTCGCCGCCCTGAGGCATTCCCCAGCCGACGGTATCCTCCTCCCGTAAAGCCTTACCAGTCGCCTAGCTCTTCCCCACGCCCATAATACTCGTCGTCCGTGTCTTCCTCGTAGTCCCATTCTGCCATGTAAGTCGCGCTCTCTGGTCCAAAATTACCGACGGTGGAGATGGCGTAAGGTGGCTGCTTGGGCTTGTAGTGCTTGGCCTCCTGGCTTTCGTCCATTGAGGGCAGGAGACCTATCTCGCGAAGCTTGCGGTCCTTTTCCTTCTGTGCTTCCAGCTCCTCCTCCTCGAATTCGGCCTCGAAGCGCACGTATCTGCGCACTGTCCACCGTTGCTTTAGTGGCTTCTTGCGTGGGCCCGGCTCGCCTAGCTCGACAAGCTCTCTTTGGTGATAGTTGGAGACATGAACTTCCATTTTGATTTCGGAATTGGCGCAGTGTCCGGACAGGATGTGCTCTTTGAACCAGTTGAAGTAGCCCCTAGTGTTGTTGTACGATATTTGGGAGAACTTGCGAGGATTCTTCTTCCTTTTGACAAGTTGCTGCAGGACAAAGAAGCCTGGGTTTTCCTCGACGAAGAGGAGGCTGCCAATTTGGCTCCAGAGTCGTTGGTGGAATGCGTACATGTGTCTGTTTAGCCATTCCAACACCTGCGCCATCGACCGGCCCTTAGCGGCGGGTATACTGAACAAGTCCGTGGCTCTGTGCCCGTTTAGGATCACTCTTGTTGAAAGCCGAACGGTTTTTGCTGGATCTTGGGAGGTATCGGCATTGCTTTTCTGTGGCACTTGCTGTAGAGGTTGAGTGGCTGCTGCTGCAGGCATATCAGAAGGAGTAGAAATGATTGGCGATGGAGTGACGCGAGACTCGAAAAGGAGGGGGAAGTCGAGCTTGGACAAGTCGGATACGTGCGCGAGCTGTGGGCGATTAGGCAATAGAAATGGTGTCTAGCAGCTGTAATTTGAGACTCAGGTTGCTTTATTTTTCGCAGCTGCGCTGCCTCGCCAAGGTGCAGAGCGACTTCACTACGTGCCATGGATAGATCAAGCACGGTAGCTTGGCGCACGAAACAGGAGAGGATGAAAACACCTTACGCTCCCTGCCAGGGTTGAATCAAGTGCCTCTGTATATAGTACTCTGTGTCATGGAATTCGAACATGGCTACTTCAATGCGAGCCCCAAGTTCGACTGACCAGTACTACATTGGCAGGAACGCAAAGGAGACAAAAAAGGGTATACACCGACCGGCTACAGGATATCCGACGTTGACCTACACAGCAAAGCACGACGAACATGGATACTGAAAAGGACTTGCCTGCCAGACGACTCATCTCGAGAGCCCCTTGGAGGATGAAATAAGGGAGACCATGCCCGAAGACAACAAGAAAGTTCAGAACGACATTCAAAACGCATTGGAGGGCATACCCAACGACAACGATGAAATCGCACCCGAGGCACCCGGTAAGGTTGGGCTTCTCAAAATGTCAGTCGGCGGCTTGATGGATTCGAACGTGCTGGATCTCTTTTTGATCAAGGGCAAGAATGTGGTAGCCACAGGAGCTGCTCGCGGCTTTAGTCTGAACTTTGCCCAAGCTCTGGCGCAAGCAGGCGCGAACATTGCAGCAATCGACGTTGCTGAACGGCAACATACACTGGGTAGTACCCCGTTCACCCAACGCTCTGTTTACCGGGAGAAAGGACATTCTTGACGATCTTGACGATCTGGAACGGATCGTTCACGTCGCAGCGCAGGATGGCTCGCGCTCCCACTAATGTCGCATGGTCATTTCGGGCCTAGGTGGCCAGGGCAAGAGCGAGATTAGCTTACAACTTGCGCAGCGCGTCGGTCTCGACAAGCGCAGCGTGGATCAGCGGTGGACCGAGATTCATGGGCTTATTGGTCGAAACTTGTTGAACTACGACAAAGCCGAGATGCGGGAGCAGGGCGCTGGAGGAGGTGGTGCGGATATAGGTGTAGACACTGGCGGGGGCTCGTCCCGGTCGACTGGCATCGCAGCACGCGTTGGCAATGGCATATCGGGCGGCTGCGCTCATACTCAAACTACGTTCTGTTGCGGATGCCACGAGGCTTGATAGGGGTTGAAGCTTGGGTATGGTGGCGCGCCAGTCATCATCGTACAAATTCTTCTTGGAGTCGTCGAGCCTATTACCGGATGATGACAGATGTAACCTGCATTCTCAGACCGAGGCAGGGCGGTTGGGGGCTGCTGGGATTCTTGTGCGTGCAATAAGCTCGATGCTGCCCGGGTCACGCTTTTTTGTCTCAAAACTGGTCTCAAACCACTTTCTCCTCCGCAGATTCGGCCTTACACCAAAAATGCCGTCTCAGACTCTGTATTATATCCACCAAAAATGCCGTCCAAGACTCTGTACTATATCCCATCCATCCATCCGTCCATCTGCAAACTACTCTCCCAGCCACCTATCACTACCAACGGTGTCCGCAACATGCCCTCTTCCTTGAAGGTGATGCTCGATGGCTCTGTCCTCGACATTCGGGACGCTTGTAAAACCCAACCTGACCTCTTGCGCGAGACTCTTATTACTGCCCTTCTTTTGCTTCCACTTGATGGCCAAAACATTAAGAGGATTCAACTTGGGGAAGCTTTTCGCCGCTCTCTACAAGCTAAGCGACAGTCAACCCCATATCGCCTCCATTCTGTTATTTCAGCATGTAAGGAAGAAAAGATTGACAGGCTTTCACTTGAGGCCAAGTTTTTTGAACACGGGGGGGCTCGCGCAGTTACGGCTCTCGCAGCGGCTGCAGCAGACGACAACCACGTCATGCCCCAGCTAGAAGAGTTGGGGGATGAGGACCTGAAAGCATTCTTGGGGTCTATCAACACGATTGAGTGGCATCCTGACCTTCTGTTTATGGCTGAGGCAATGGACAGGAAACGTCCATCAATAACAACCAAGAAAACATACCTCGTCCGTCCCCGGCCCTCGCGGAGCAGCAAGACAACCAAAGTGGACGCGTCATCAAACCGAAAGGCACCCCAGCATTCCCGCCGTCGTGCAAGCCGCGGCGACCCCAAATAGACGCCAGTCGATCAATGTTGTTCATGGTCAAAGCAACCCACCCTTCTCAAATCAATCTTCATCCCCGACCAGCCTTACAGAGGCTGTAAGACAGACTTCCTCGGGGAAATATGCTTATGCCGAGAGCGCCATCGGGGAGGGGGGAGTCACGGAAGTCGAATATGCCAGCATGTTCAGTTCTGTCCCTGGAAACAACGGCTTATCCACGGGAGGCAGCTATCGCGTTGACTTCGACGGTATTGATAGCACTACACCATCTCTTGATACAGGCGGGTCTGACGTCGCCAGCTTCGGAATCGACTTGGACCAACTCAACGCTTTCTAAAAATGAGGGGGGGAAGTAAGGTGTCCTCAGGACCAACGCTGATGCGAGCAGGCTGCGAAATGTCCAGCCGTTCACCGATCTTCAGCAGCACACCGTCAAAAGTTGAGGAGGATCTTTCGTTATGATATCGCATCAAGAACTCTCCTGGAAACGTTTCGAGCGCGGTCGGTTCGAGGAAGGTGTTGCAGGGCCCGCGACGCCGGAGGAGGAAAGCCGCTTTGCCTGTAGTCTTATGATAGAAGTAAGCATCTGCACATGCGCATGAGGCAATTTGAGCCTACCACCACATTCGTCTCGTTGATCAAAGGTTTGATTCGCTACATTCGGTCCGGGTGGCTTGATTGTTCGACTTTGTCACTCCTGCGGGATGGCCACCAGTTTTCGTTCTCCATGAGCCATTTTGCCAGGTTATCAGCCTCGTCAAAGACTTCCTTGTTGGGGACATCAGCACTCATAAGGGGCCCGAGGCTAGATGAAGGCAGGATCGTGTCGGTTCGTCTGCGGCCTGCTGTTGTGAACGGAGCGTAATGTGGTCCTCGCTGGGACGCTTGGCGGTGCCACACCCATAAAAGTCAAGGGTAAGCTGGCTTCCCCTCCCTCCAATCAGCCAGGGCTTTTATCCACGAAGATGAAGTGAGCTAAATCATACGATGTTGACGCGCTCTCACTGTCGACTAAAACTAAACACAAGGAAAAGCAGGACTATCGAAATTGTTGGACCCGCCAGGGCTGGGAAATAGACGATTGTGGGGCAGCTGCTGTACCAAGTATCTTTCCCCCCGTTTCTCTTTGAGAACCTATTTCTCTTGCCTTCTCGCCCTGACCCTCTTTGTATGTCTTGTATATGCTTACCCTAAAATCAAGTTGAACGGCGTCGACCTCGAGTCGCTCGAAGTTTTAGAAACAAAACCTGTAAAGCAAAGTACGATCAGATCTTGCCTACGTTGCGAGAACTACACAAGATCTAGCACTACAGAGCAAGAAAGAATGAAAGGGCGCTGTAAGGACAGCGTCTCCATGGCGACTGTCTGACCGCACCAACCGTCCCGTCCTGTCCTGGTTTCTGGAGAGAATCCCGCACCACGCTTTTACCAGAATGCAGTACGACGAGGTTCTACTTTGGAAGTGAACGACGGACATCATACCTTTCTAGCAGCCACCTAGGAGTGGATGGAACCACTTTTCTGGGAGGTTCATTCATCCGAGAGAGTTCATGTAATTTGTCTTGTGCACGCACCAGGAATTGGATGTTTGCAACTCGGACTTGGGGACCTTGAATGCGAGGAATTGGCTCCTTGCCGAAAGAATATTGTCCGGAGATTCTAGTGAATGCATGAAGCAGTGCAATCCCTCCATCGTATCGCGACCCGAAACAACCAACGTGCTATTCCAAACCGTGTTCAGACAGTAGGGAGACGATTGCATCGTGATGATTCATCCGTGCCCAATCTATGGGGGTCCTTCCTTTCGAGTCCCGCAAATCCGCTCTAACCTCACTGTCGCCCAAAAGCAGTTCTACGATACGTACCCTACCATTGGCTGCGGCGTGCGACAGCGGTGATCGACCATCATCGCCTGTCGCGTTTTTGTCCAAGTGCGGTAAGCCCAACAGATATTCGACAATCTGCGTAAAGCCTTCGCTTGCTGCCCACGCCAACACGGAACGACCGCCGGCTTGATTTCTTTGGTTCACGTCTGCTTTGCCCTTTTCGATGAGGATGCGGACAGCTTCGAGATATCCTGGTCGGTCCAGGGCCCAGGCTAGAGGCGACCATCCATCTTTGTCCTGGGAATCAGCCGCCTCTTCGGGGGATTTCTCGATAAGGTATTCAAGTACACACTGTCCATAATGATCCGAGTGCTTCGTCGCTCTGGAGCTGTTCGCTGCCCATGAGATGGCGTTTCGTCCGCTGGCATCCTCTTTTGCTATAGGCACTTGCAAGTGGAACAAGCGTCTAACAATCGGGAGCGTGGCCTTTTCGGCGGCGTAGGACATAGCATTTCGGCCATACTTGTCGCACAAACACACATCTGCTAACGGTTTCCGAAGCAGCTGTTCCACTGCCAACGCATTGCTTGACATGCAAGCATGGATCAGGGCGTTACGACCGTCGCTATCGCATGAGTTGATGTTGGTACGGTCGTCTCCCAAAAGTTCTTTCAAACACTGGTCGGAGCCGGAACGGCACGCTTGTATCAGGGCGGTATGCCCTGATAGATTGGTCTGATTCACGTCAATGGATCCGTGCCGAAGCAGCCCGACCAAGATTTCCACATGGTCATGGGCCGCGGCGAGGACAAGAGGTGGCGGCGTTCGAAGACCAGAATAATTGGGATCAGCATCGTCCGCGCCGAGTAACACCTCGCAAGCCTCGGTAAATCCACCTTGAATAGCCACAGCCAACGCTGACCTATCACGACCTGCGTCGAGAAGAGGTGATTTGTGCTCGAGTAAGACGTTGATGGACTTGAGATGACCGCGGGATGACGCCCAATACAGTGCAGATTGAAGCTGAGTGCTTTCGTCGGTCAGTCCACGGTTGGATAAGAGCCTCTGCAAGACTGTCGGGTAATCGAACAGTGCCGCTAGAACGAGAGCGTTAACCTCAGACTGATCAGGCATCGCGGTAGGCGAGTGATTGGCTTTGTATTTGTACCATCTCGAGAGTCGCGGTGACCCGCAGGACAGCAGCTTGATCGCATCTTGTTGTGCAGCAGCATCAGCAAGGTAGTCAGCATGAGTGTAGTGATGGTCCCAGTACCGTGTAGCATAATCGTAGCCCGGGTAGCGACTGCTAAGGTGTGATAAGACGTCCTCTGAAATGGCGCTTTCGTCTCGCAGAAAGGCGACATCATGAATGCTGAATAATTCAGCATAAGGTGCGTCCTGGTCGGCTTCGCCTTTGGAAGAACGGGCAGAGATCGGACTGGGGGAGGGCATCTCGGAGGAAAGTCTCTCTTCATCAGGGGCATCGGGACTATCTGCTTCTTGCAACAGGCTTCGAATGCAAGCTTTTGCGAGAAGCAAATGCGCCGTGTCGAGATCCACGCCGTGGGTCTTGTGAAGGAGATGGTCAGGTTCCGATTGGAGGGCTAACAAATACCCCTTGACCGTAGAGTGTATGAATTGAACCTTGCCATCGGGAAACTTTACCAGCGGCCCTAGAGCGCGACGAAGGCTATTCAGCACCAACGCCCCATCGACAGGAGAGATGCATTCTGCCGACTGCCGATCATAGAGTGTCGTAAATACGTCGACTTCCGAGAGTGTAAATGGTCTTGCACATGCTACTAGCAGTTGCAAGTAGCATTTCAATCGCGGCAATTGACTTTTCGATACTGGTGGAAGATGCTTCGTATAGGAATCCTTCAGGTTGCCAGGAATGGTTGTCAATACCCTTTGTACGTCGGCATCCCGATAGTTTAGCCCCTGCTTGAGGTCCTCCAGCACGACGCTCAGCCACAGAAAGGAGTTCTCGGCTAGGTTGTAAAGTTTCCGCTTCAACTGCTCGCCGAATGCTTCGGAACAAATGGCATTGTAGACAAGATCTTCCACTTTGTAGTCGATGAAGCGTTGGAGGTCCCCCACTAACCCTTCCGGACGCTCCTCCATATCAATATAGAATTGGGAGAGGCTTTCATCTCCAATTCTCCATGCTCGGCTGATAAGGGGCTGGCCGCTTATGATGAGTTTGATTCTCTTTCGCTGCGTCTCGCCATCCAGGCTCCGTGGCCGTACCATGTGGAGAACCTTGGCGAGAAATAATGATCGTGACTTCTCCTCACATTCATCCAAGGCATCAATTACAATGTAAAGACAACTGCACGAAGCGAGTCCCACAGCCATTTCGAATATATGCCAGAGAGTCTCGAAGGACGGCTCATATTCGTGCCTTATCAAGCTGTATGCAGCCTTGATCTGGCGGATGATGTCTTTCTTGACCGACAAAATTTGCAATATTAGCGCTCTTAGAAGAGACCGTGCGTCTTTTTGGGACTCAATGTCCCGCGCACAGAAGAAGCAACAAACTAGCTCGTCTTCTGTCGAGGGCGGTGCCACGTTGTCTCTCAACTCTCGAACGAGAAAGTTAGTAAGCACAGTTTTCCCACAACCCGCATCGCCTATCAACCACAGTACAGCTGGCCTACGTTCGGCCCGCCAATCGCGATATTCTCGCGTGGAGGTCGACCAGACGCAAGTACCTTGCAAGGGCTCGTCGATAGGAACATCAGATCGTCGACTGAACGTCGCAACATATCTGCTTTCCGACTCTGTGAATGCTTGAGTGGAGAACTTTAGCCTCTTCCTAAGCACTACCTAGAAAGGTGACGTACAGCGATGCGAGGTGTCTGGCATCATCTGCTTTACAGCGTGAACTATAGCCTGCGTCAGTGGTTCGTAACCATGGTCACTCCTTGACGAGAAGCGACACATGGCCATGTGGTCGGCTTGGATAGATATTTCGATCTCTTCCGGTAGTCCAAGAACGGCGGATTGTTGCTCAACGACCTGAAGAATATCAGCTTAGCGATCTGGAGGCTTCACCAGCTGGATCGGCTCACCAGTGAAGAACAACCAGGAGGCTTCACTCTTTCGTAGCACGAAATAATCGTCATTGCATTGGCACGTCGTTTGAATGATTGGTTGATCTCATCCAGTTTTGTCGAATCTCGCGATAACATACTGATCAGATCGGTCCTCATCGAGCCAGCAAAAGCCGAGGCATAGGAAATATCCAACCAGAAGTTGGTGAATGTTGCGAGGGGTGCCAGCGTTGCCGCAATCTGACTCCCTCTATGTGGCGTACCCATAAACACGATCAACCGGGTAGCGCGCAAAACATCGGCAAAGTAGTCAAATTCGTGCGCCATGATCATTGCCTCAGACGAGATATTAGTTTCGAATATATCCAAATCCAACCAAGAAATGGTACCTGTTTTACTACTATTCCTCCAAGGCTGTGACAGATGAAAATGATTGGTTTGGCTGGCCACTAAGGGTTGGTCAACATAAGCTCGATAAGCTCCGAGTGGTGACTTTTTCACCCACCTTCTTGGTAAGAGACATCAAGCTTTGGAGTAGGTCGTTCGCGGCATCTCTAATTCCTGTGACGGAGCGGCTGAATGTTGGTGCAGAATCATATCCAAAGGAATAAATCCGTGCGCCAGGCAAATCTTCCGGAAGAAGTTGCGAAAGCCATAAGGTCTGTTTCTGAGAATCGCGGCTAGCCCATGTCCTGTAGAAATCACCCCCGAGACCGTGCACGGCAACAACGCTTAGGTCATAAGAGTGCTCAGATGTAGGGGTTCCTGGTAGTGAAGGTAGCGGTTTCAACCCATAGCGACGAGATTCGTCTGCCAGCGCTTGCAGTTCCGGCAGTAAGCGCTCCTGTTCAACAGTCGATGGTTGGCCCTGGTACAATAATCAGCGTCCCGCGTAGCAGTCGTTGTAGCAGTAGAGTTACTGCATCCGGAGCACCCGTTTGCCTGCGTGCATCTGCGCTTCGGGGGCGCTTTCCCTTTATTTGCTTGATGAACTTCCTCATCGCGGTACTACGTCATTCAAAAGCCAGCAGAAATCCATACACCACAGACGTGTTACCGTAGCCGAAGGATACAGTCCTCTTTGATAGCCATGAAGTTTAACTCTTGGGAGCAAAACTGCCTCGACTTAATCATCCTCTCCTGGTGGTACGAGTTGCTTGGCCCAGCTTCGGCATTAAGTGGCGGGTCGGTAGACCCACAAACTTTTCACTATCCAATAAACGAAGCGCCTGAGATTGTCCGCTCCAGTGCGGCGCCTAAGCCAGCATAACTGGCTAAATACGGAGTACAGTATGATTTCCGCTCTAAGCCCGGGCAAGATGGCCCATAATTATGGACTTGTAGCTGCACCTTTCCGGCGGTCTCACGTGTGCCAGAGTGGTCGGCGGCTAGATCTTCGATCTCACTGGTCGATGCATCAGATGTGCTCGGAGCCTGGGGAGAAACGCCTCCAGGGAAAT
This sequence comes from Cladophialophora immunda, assembly GCF_000835495.1. NCBI lineage: Eukaryota > Fungi > Ascomycota > Eurotiomycetes > Chaetothyriales > Herpotrichiellaceae > Cladophialophora > Cladophialophora immunda. Next base: position 783,073 of record NW_015622541.1, read on the forward strand.
TGCCATCCGGTGCAGGCTTGGTCCATGATGACGACATAACCAGCTCTGAAAAGACCAACTCCATGAGGCATGCCTCGCAACTAAACGTGGTCGATACCCAATCACCTTCTCAAAGGTGTGCTTGCTTAGTAGTAACCGGGGAAGAATTGTTCACGCTCGCAGGAATGACAGGCGATGCCAGCCAAGATCTTCATCGCGCCGTACCCCAAAGAGGGGTGAGCTGGGTGTTCAAATCACCTTCTCTTGGCACACAGCTGAATGGTGAAGAAACCCCAGCCACCTGTCGACCCGTCAGCTCAGCACCCAGAGGAGACAGCAGAGCGGATCGGTACGTTGATGGCCCAAGTCAAATTGACGTCGTCTGCCGTGTGGTCCATAAGCGACGAGCTCCTGACAATGCCTGCCAATGGTATCTCCAAGCTCTTCGAAGTTGGTGACACCGCCGCTTGAGTTCCTGTGTCAACGGAAAAAATTCCTCTTGTTAAATCCCAACGAGGCTGAATGAACTAACTCACCGATAATAATTATCTAGCTTCCCCACCCCCCACCAGGTCAATTTCTGGAACTCGCCTCGTGGCGGTTCCTAGGCGACGTCCACGCCCGCGATGTCCGCGCCGGCTTGGGCGAGGTCGGTTGCAAAAGCGAGGCCTGGACCCCGGGCAGCGCCTGTGACCACGACTCCGTGCGCCCGGCAAGGCTGAACGTGTCCAGCAGGGTCGACATTGTCCCACAGATACTGATTTGCCAGCGAAGGTTGTGACTTTGTGGTTCAGGACACGGGGAAATGCTTTTGACAAAACGCAGCGGCGATGACTATTACTCAAATCCAAAGTTCAGGTTGATAAGGCCCGGCCAAGGGACTAAGCTCCATGTGTGGATCGATCGTGTTCGCATCTGCGAGGAAAAGAGGGCCACTTCCACGGCCCGTGCACTCTAGGTATCTCCATGGAGATGGGGTGGCTGTCCATCCTCAGACTCAACTGTCACCCGGTGTGCTCCTTGATCATGGGCTGCCAATACGACTATCGCGCTGGGTACGATAGGCCTCTTTTCCAGGAATCTATCCCTGACAGCCCGTCCTTTCCTAGTCTAGTGCCTCATAGTCGGCCACAACTGGGGCGATGTTCCGTCTTTTGGCTGAAAATGCAAAAGGATGGTCTATACGCACACTATTCCTGACACCTCTCATGATATATTTCCGCCTAATTTCTGAATCTTGGTGGAGCTACATATTCTCTTTCATGCTGAATGGTTGACGCAGGTTCTTCGAGCACGCTTTGCCCGGTTGTCTACACAGCGCGCAAAATCGTAAGACCGGATTACATATGCTTGGTTGAAGTCCCTTTCTGTCTTAGCTTGGGGAACCGATCAGATGAGGGAACCCCGCGACGGCTTCCTCCTCACAGTGCCGGAAATACTGCGCCAGCCCGCCAAAGTAGAACAGAATCTCCCGCGGCTTGCCGTCGATATTCGCCCCCACGTACCACGAGTAGACCTCCTTGGCGGATTTGGCCATGATGGTCTTGTCGAAGGTCGCGAGCACCGTCTGGCGCCATGCGTCCTCGCTCTCTCTCGTCGCCTCGACGCGCGCGTACCCGCGGTCGCGCATGTGGAGGAGGACCTTGCCGATCCAGTCCGCGGTGTTGTCGATGATGACCGGGAGGTTCGCAAAGGGGGACTGCGGGCCCGAGATCATGAACATGTTGGGGAACCCCTCGACGGCGATGCCCAGGAACGTCCGCACGCCTTCGGCCCATTCGTTGTTCAGGACGCGGTTGTCTTTCCCTCGAATGTCGGCGTGGAGCAGGGCCCCCGTGACGGCATCGAACCCGATAGCATATATGATGATATCGTGCTCGTGCTCTTGGGTACCGGTTCTGATACCCTTGGGGGTAATCTCCTGGATGGGGTCCTCGCTGATGTCCACCAGGTGGACATTCGGCCGGTTGAAGGCCTCGTAGTAGAAGTGCCCCAACGGCGGCCGTTTGGCCATGATGGGATAGGAAGGACAGAGTTTCCGCGCGGTCTCCGGGTCCTTCACGATCGTCCTGATTTTGTTGCGGACGTACTCTGACGCGGCCGCATTGGCTTCGTCGTGGGTTGAAATGTCGTCGAATGTCTCAAAGACGAATCGAAATCCGCCAGACTCCCACCCGCTGTCCAGGATCCGCTGTCGCTCGGCGGGGTCTTTGACCGTGGAGAATGTGCGGCCGTAGGTTTCCATCGGGAACCCAAAGATCTGTTTTCGAGACTTGTCCCAGATGGAGTCGTAGTCTTGCCGGATCTCAGAAAGCTGAGCGGTGGTCAACGGATGGTTGCGCCCGGGCAGTACGTAATTCGGGGTGCGCTGGTACAATGTGACCGACTTTGCGGTGTGGGCAACGATAGGAAGGACTTGCACACCAGTTGCGCCCGCTCCAACGACGGCAACCCGCTTTCCCGAGAAATCGACATCCTTCTTTGGCCAGCTGGACGTCTGATACCATTCACCTTGAAAGCTATGCACGCCGGGGAAGGGCGGGTCGCGACCTTGCGAGAGTACGCCGACAGCAGTGATGAGGAATTGGCTGGTATAAGTTACGCCTCTAGAGGTCTTGGTCGACCAAGTGTTCAATGCCTGGTCATAGTGGGCCGACTCCACCCGCTCGTGGAATCGAATATCTTTGCGCATATTGAAGCGGTCGGCGACGTGGTCGAGGTAGGCTAGAACCTCTTTTTGGCTCGGGTAGCGTTCCGTCCAGGTCCAGTCCGCCTTCAGCTCCTTTGAGAAATTCATGATATACACCCACGCTTCGCTGTCTGTCCGAGCACCAGGATATCGGTTCCAGTACCATGTTCCTCCCACACTGGATCCCGCCTCTATCACCTGTGCCGTAAACCCCAGCTTACGTAGTTCGTACAACATGCGTAAGCCTCCGAATCCAGCCCCAATGACAAGGGCGTCAAAGTGCTCGCTTGAGGAACCATTGCTGGAACCGTGGATGCCGTTGGACAGGTGCCCAGTGTCAATGCCGTTAGTTACAGCCATGTGTGCTTTCACCAACTCCTTGTCGGAAGTGGTCGTGTCTGAAAGGGAAAGAAGCCAGAATTATTAGGACGCAATATAGCAATCTGGAGGGATACAGTTTCTCGCCGAAGTAAACGGATCGCTGGGAGGAGTTAGAACACCGCGGCTTCTCTTTGGAAGAGAAAATCCGGGTATTGAATTCCGTGGAGTTCAAAGCTTGAGAGAAGGCCCGCGGCTCAACGGCGGCTCCTTTATCTCGTTGGCTGAAGCGCAGAACAAGTGAGGACACCTGAGTCTCTTGCTCATCTTTGAATCTGGGGCCACAGCTTCCACCAGACACAGGACGACCTCATCCCAAGCAGAAACTTGTACCGTAGAATCGGGCGAACAACGGGAGAGATTGGCAGAATCCTATGTCGGGATAGGTCCTGCTGGTGATCTGCAACAACTACGGCATGACATTGTGCCAGAATTCTCCTCGTCTCTCTCCTACGTCTCTTGGGGAGAGGTATAGAACCCAGCTGTTCGATTGATAGAAATCTAACTAGTGGAGATGCGCCCGGCAGCCTTCCATATTGGGTTAGTGCAATCGCTCGTAGCCTCCAGGGGCGGGCTATTCGCGTTCCTCGGTCGAACTTGAATCGGAGACACCATCGCCGCAAATCTTCTGTCCATGATGGGACGGCAGGAATGCCTTGGCGCTGTAGTTCAATGAACCTTTTTGCAATCACATAGATTTTGAAAATAGAAATTCTTTCGCCGTATCCCTTTTTCGAAAGCTCGATCCAAACATCACCCGGACCGCTTTCTTCCGACGCCACATTCATTCAGCAGATCCCATCGACAGACGAGGCTGAAGTCTGTCCTGACCCCTTTTGCTTTTGCCCTTTACGTCACTTTCACCGGTCTCTGCAAGCTCAAGCCAGAGTCCCTGCTCCCTCTACATTCCGTCCGCGACTCAGTACTCGCGGTCCTGACAAGCTCAAGTCAAGACCCGGTTGCTCAAGACGCCAGCCACCCAAGCGGCCGTACAAGCGGTTGGAATACTCTTTTGAGTGGGGCAGACCTCATCCGGAAAAGAGGTAGAGGAGCGTGACGTGCGATTCGCCCCGACGACTGCCCGCGCCCAAAGGAGGCGGCACAGTCTGAAGGGCAAGGAGTTCACTCCTGGGACTTATGACGGGGAAACAGACACCGGAGCCAATAGCACAGAGACCATAGATGAGGACGAGACGCGAGGAGGAGGAATGGGAAGAACAGGAGGGAGATCCCATGGATATCGATAGCCGAGGTCGCAATAGGTGGGTGGGGGCCACGAGCGGAACGCGGGCTGGAGGAGGAAGAACACGCGGGGATGGCGTCCTGTGTGGAGTATGTGGAAGATATGGGGGATTAGGAGGCATCATCGCCACGGGAGCATAACCATGTTTGTTTTAGATGATATCAGACTGTAAACCACCAGATCCAACGGCTCGGAAATAATGGTGTTTACGATGGGGCCTTATATGGCTGCTTACTCCACCGATCATGTCCAAACAGTCGCATTCCACTCCTCATACCCAACGCCCGGCTCCATCAACAGACCCGGATCATACACCGGCGTCGCTGGGCTGTCCGCCGTCGAGCCATTCCAGCAGTGCGTGGCAAAGCAAGCCTGGCATGCTGCGGGGATCGTCTCACCAATCCGGAGCAGGGACTTGTAGATGAGGCCGCAGGCGATACAGGCCGGGAATGGTGGCGTTGGTGATAGTGTTGCGTTCTTCCCTCCACTGCGCACACCATCCAGTTTCCCCAGCCCGAAAGTTACCATGTTGAGAGAGTTGTTGAAGACCAGGTCCAGTTGGTTGTCGGTGAAGGACGGGACCGTGTACGAGTAGTTCGAGTATGCCGACCACGGCGCGTTCGGGAGGTAGAGGATCAGCGGCGTGGATGCGGAAGCGTTACAGCCGAAGAATGTCTAGTTCGTGGCAAAAATGGTATGAGTTATCAGATCATAGATTCTGAAGGGAAGATAAAAGCGCCATTTGAAAGGGGATACGGGGACGACAGGGGTGGCAGTTCAGGACACTCACAGGATATCGATTCAAGCCCAGATTGATAAAGGTCGCAGGATCAGGGACTTCTGGGAAGGGTATCCCATTGAGCTTCGATGCAGCTGCGCTCATCCTAAAGGTCGTGCCGTTAACCCAGTTATTGCCCGGGTTCTCCCCGCTGGAGTCAAAGGCGAGGATGAAATCAACGCTTCTTTGCGGCACGACTAGAGACCTTAGAGGGATCGTCTCGCCTGTTTCACTGCCGTCGACCTAGAACATGTCGGATCAGTATGCTCTGCTGCCCGCGGCGACTGCACAATCAACGGCGACGAAGAAACGTACAATCAGGAGCTCAGTCTCTCCTTGCATTTGCTTATTGTAGTTGTTGAAGGGGTTGGGGTATGTGCCCCACATGGATTCGTTGAACGTCTGATTGAACACCGTAGCGGTCTCATTGACCAGCACGACCTGTGGATTCTGGCTTTGGCTTTGAGGAATAGGAATCGAGGGCGTGTCCGCGAGTGTGGACCGCCTCTCGAGGGGAGGTACTCTGTCCCGCTTGTAAAAGAGGGCGATATTGTAGAAGGCGTCAATGAACCAAAAGTTCCAGGCACCGCCCGTGCTGCCCTGCGCAAACGTGACCTTGTCGAAGCCGTTCACGCAATGACTCGAGTTCGCTGGCGTTCCATTGTTCATGGCAGTGCCGAGGAATTTGGTGGGCATAAAGGCTTGCACACGCCCTCCGACCCAGCTGCCGAATTCGAACGGCGTTTGCTCGTACATGGTCAAGTTGCTCGAGTTGACTCCCGGATACATGATTCCGCCCACCTCAGGAGAGGAGCCTGGGACAACCTCGGCAAGGAGGACTATCGGCATCGGTGCAAGTCCCTGGGAGAAGGTCGTGTTGGGGTTGGCGACATCGGAAACGCTCTTATAGCCCCAGGACGCTGGCAGATACTGTCGGTAAAACTGACCGAAGATATCCGTTACAGAAACTGCGAAGCCTGCAAGGCGTTTGAGGTATGCATTCTCGAAAGCTGTCTCGAAATGGGCAGTCTGGTTCCCCGCTGGCCCGACCAAGTAGTTGGCAGTGAGGTTGGCGTTGGCCCGAAGATCCTCAATGGTTCCAAAGTTGTGACTGGCTCTGTCCATCGTCAACGATTAATCTTTGAATGGGAAAGGATGGCGTACAAGGGCAGCACGGTGGTCAATCCACCACCGCTCAACCCGGTCAGGTACGACAGGCATTGCACAAGGCCGCCGGTACCTGCTTTTACGGCAGGAGGATATCGATCATCGAAGGCCTGCCAAAGACCCAGTCCTCCCATGCCAGACTGACTGCCGCCGCCGGATACCGCCATGCCAACCACTGGCGCCGTTGATGCGTTGATCTTGCTAAGGTATGCTTTGGGCTGGAAGTTTGGGATGTTCGCGTTGATTAGGTACGAAGACAAGGCCTTGACCACATGGCCGAGACGCCGTTCTCTCCATTGCTGCTCCTGAGAGCTAAGACCGTTGTGAGCTGGCCGTACGCGAAGAGATTTTGGGCATTTCACGAAGGTGGGAGCATATGGGGAGGTAGTATTCTGGGTCACCACCACCGTCGAGAAGCACAGAAGCAAAAGAGAGAGAAATAACATCTTGCACAGATCGCTTCTGCAATGTGAGGGAGACGTGAGAGCTGGTTGAGGAGGATATCAGTACAATCCAAGGGGAAGGAACTCAATTATATCGCAAAGACCATGGCAATAAATGCGGTGTCTGAAGCACCGTGAAGCTTGCACAGCTCGAGCTGCACAGCACAGCCATCGTAAAGGCGTCCAGACGGTAACGAAAGGTACACTTTGATTCGCCTGAGCCAAATCGAAGGACGTATAGCAATCGACAGACGTCGCAAGCGAGTTCCAATCCAGGACACGATGGCTTACTGGCTTATCCTCGAGGAGTAACGATGCGAGCGATGCCCTGCAGCGGCAAAAATGATGCCATTGGGTGCTCCGGAAACGTTCAGTCTTGGGTTCAGCTCAGCTCTCGGTTCTGCATCTGGAAAGTTTTGTAGAGCGAGGTGGCGAGACCCCGCGCGTCTTGCTGAATGGAGGAATCGCAGCGATGTTTGTCAAGTCTAGCCTAGACCTTCTCTTGCGACGACGACGAACGGACGGGGAACTAAAGGTCGTTGGCTCAATGCCTCGGAGGAGTTAGGAGGTGTGCTCTCTTCGTCTTTCTCTGTCATGAGCGAAGGTGTGTAATGTCGTAAGGTCGTGCTTGGAGGAACTGCAGGTTGGAGGATGAGAGTCTTGGAAGTCGAGGAGGAAATGAGATCGCGGTGTCGGACAAGAGCAAGACCTCGGGTTCCAATGCAATGCACAACGTGGCTGTGAGCACTCCCTCTACCCTTCGGATATTTCTGGGGACCATCAGCGTTCTGGGCCGAGCTACTTCGACCCATAGAACCTCGCCTCATATACTTGTCTCAACAGAGGGCAATCTGTATTGTAGTCTTACATTCGTGAAACTTCAGAGAGCATCTATATGTACAAATGAGCTTCCTTTAGCCAAAGCCAGGTTGAAAGGTACGGGACCACACGGACCAGGCAGGGCCACGGGCGCAGGCTGCTGGTCATTCCCGTCTCTGCTGAAAGAGAGGGCAGACACAGAGTCCCCGGCGCGCCTGTTGACCTGATGCGGCTTGCCGCCTCAACAGCCGCCTTCTTGCGCGCCAACTGCAGCCAGCTGACGGGTTTGCAAACCCCAAGGAATCAGACACCATCCCCGGCGGAGTGTCGCTGTAGAGCAGATGAAAGACCTTGCAACGATTGACCGGTCCCTCTCTGCTCGCCATGGTCTTCAGAGCATCTTCAAAGAAAATTTGTGTCCTGCTCACCTCGATTGAGGCGGTGGGTTGAAGATCATCGTCGCGGGCGCCACATAGCCTTCTTTCTTTGCGCCAGACCCAGCCGGTTTCCTGACTTGCTCTTCTCGAAATTTGACCTCCTTTTCATCCTGAGCGACAACACAGCAGCAGCAGCAAATCCCCTTGACACAATCCCCCGCGACATTTCCGGCCTCCGTGCTCATGGTGTAGGTCTTCCGCACCCGCGTATGCTGAATTGCAGCCAAGATCCCATTCACACCACATAGAAGGCCAAATGCGATGCAAGACCCGTTGACTGCCGTGTATCCCAGCATATTCGTCGGATCTTTCCTTTCACCTCTCAACCCTAACCGATACTGTGTCTTCCCATACACAATGCACGGGCAAAACAGCCCGGTGATGCAGATAGAAGGTTCGGCGCAAGAACAAAAACTATGCTGCCACGAGCCGCCTTTTATGGATTGTGGACTCGGAGTGAATACGTGGGCGGGGAATTGAGAGGGATCGGATGGAGGTGGAACGATGGCCATGTTGGTGCTGGCACGGTCGAGTGGTTTCGGGGTAGATGGCACCAAAGGGTTCGTATCTGGCACAATAGGCCCCGTGGGTTCGTTTTCGGGAATGGTCAGTTGCTTTGCAGGCTCGGGAGTTTGTGGTAAAGGAGGCATGACATGCTGTGGAGGTTGCGTTTGAGGAGGTTGTTGTACAAGTACCTGGGTGGGATATGGTTGTGAGGTGTAAGCGCCTTGTTGTTGAGCGGCTTGCATGTACTCCTGTTGTGCGACCGCTGGGTATCGCATTTGCTGCGGAACCACACCACCGCCGTAGAACTGTGGTTCCATAGTTGACACGGGAATCTGTCCCGGCGGAGAGAGCTGTTGTGCAGCAGCAGGCTGCGGCAGCGCAGGTGGTGTTGGAGTGTTTGCCTCTTTTCTTGCTCCCACACGACTTTCCTCGTCTGCGGACGTGGTCATCCACGAAAACCGGCTGTCGGCGTGCTGTGGAGGTGGCAGCAAAGAGGTGGGAGGACGGACTCGCGGGTACTCGTAGTTTTTCATCTCGCCAGGAAGTCGGGCAGTCCGCTGCCCGTGTTGTAGCACACCACCGTCGGACTCGTTTCAACGCGTACAGCGGTCAGCAATGACGTGGGAGGGGCGGCCTTACTGTTGTGTCTAAGCAATCGACCGCTCTATTGTTGTATACATGGAAACACAGAAAGCCCAAGACGATGAGGGTGAGGAGGGAGATAAAGGGAAAATACAATCACCGTAGGGATCTGCGCATCGCCTCCCTCAGCGCCGGCGAGGGCGAGCCTGAGATCCAGGAGCCCTGTGCCTCAGCTACCAGTCATCATCACTCGTGCTTGGGTCGATTGTCGTCGACGATTGGACTGCGAGGAGCGAGGCTTGACACTCGGCTAAATCGGGGCGCTTATGGGGAACACAAAAATAGGAGGAGAAGACCACCCTCGGTGCTGCCAGGCGCGAATTGCGCCAAAGTGTGGGAGCTGGATGAAACAGGCGACAGGGAGCTCGTTGCCGCCAGCCAGAAGATGCGTTGAAGCGCCGAGGAGGAGCTTGGGCGATGGAAACATTGATTGTGAGCGCAGTTTGTTGCCCGTCACACTTCCCGACGTTTTTCTCCGAGTGTCTGCGGCCACCTGCGACCGTGACTCGATCTCGTCGTCCCATCAGCCCATCTGCAGCACCCAGCTCCTCTACGTAACAGACTGACACATACCACTGCCTTTCCCTCTACTTGCACCTCCGCGTGTATGTCAGAACACCGTCGGCTCTTCGGTTCCTACGCCTCCGACCCTCCAAACTCTAATGGCGCAGGCAAGGCTGCATGACTGCATGAACGGAGAAAAGGCCCCCTCGCCCTTGGCTCACTGTATACCACTTTCGACTTCACAAACTCTGCTCGTGAGAGGAGCAGGTTTCTAGTCTGCTTGACATATCATACATTCAACAGCGCCATGCCCGCGCCTTCCATGAAGACAGCGTGTTCCGTGGCACCAGAACCTCTGCCAGCAATAGAGCGCAGAAGTTGCACCTCCTTTACCGCTCTAGACAAGTACGTTGGGCTTCTAGAAACGCGCAGGGCAACGTCTCTAGCTATCGACCTGGCATTGCATCCTTCAAACACTTGACCCTGGTCGCCACAAGTCTGAACTCCCGGGTCGTAGGTTCACGGTAGGCAGTTCGGCCATATGCAGCTTCGCACTGCCATACGGGCGCAGTTCGACCGGAAAGGCCCTTCCGGTGCAATTCCGCTGACCGGCCAATGGTGGGTTTGGTGCATATCCATCTTGCAGCTCCCAGTCTATTTGGCAAGCCAGTGCTGAGACGCTGACGGGCGGCCGCTCTTCGTGCCAGATCGGGTGGGGGAGCCACGCATCATACCGATTGGGATATTCATAGAATTTCAGAGTTGTTGCGTCGATGGCCAAATTCCAATAGTCTCTCGGGAGGATCGACCAGTCATTTGCCTCGGGAGGAGCCTCCACTCCTGGATAGTTTGCTGGACGCGAGGTGCTGTAGTCTCCAGCGATGGGCAGAGCATACAGCAGAGCACCATAGTAGACGGAGACGGTATCGTTAGCTCTCGACTCGACTCGAAGCTTCGTGCTGAATGAGACTTCAACACGAGTCCTACCGGCTGGAATAATCATCGTATGCAGCCCTGTCGTGTTGTCTGGCGCAAGGTCGTGTCTTTTCCCACGGTCCACCATGACAATGCTCGCATCTGGTATCGCCCAGGAAGGAACCCTGAAGGAGAATCGAAAAGCCGATCTCGCCTTGATCTCGTAGCTGAGGTAGTTGCTGAACGGATAGTTCGTGTCGCATCGAATTCGTATGTGGTTTCGTTTCTTCAACGTGGTGCTAACTTGAGCCGGGCCTAGCAAAGCATGGACCAATCCAACTTCGCCGTCTTTCACAAACATGGCTGAAACAAATTTGGAATATCCCTGCATGTTGACGGTGCAGCACGGGAAGTTTGGCTCCGTCCCAAAGGTTTGGCCCAAAGGTCCAACATTCCAGAAAGGGGGATTGTCAAGGCGATGACTGATGGGCTGGTTTGTCTGTGCAACGTATTGATGAGCCCACCAGTGGGGCATCAGCATGACAGGTAAAGCATTGTAGGCGGCCAACTCTGACCTGTCGGCGAAATCGCCGTCGCCCACGGCTTGATATAAGTAGTTCAAGGAGAAGATCGATTCCACCACACTGCAAAGCTCCGTGCCTCGAACCGGACTCAGCCCTGCCTCACGTTCATCCCCAATGATCGCACCAGATGGGGTTCCGTGATAGAGAAAAGTCCAGTTGACCCCGTTTCTGGTGGCATTGAGTAGCACATCATCCTGGACGAGTCTTCTCATCACGCCACCCCATTTCAAACCTTGACCGGCGTTGACGCCATGGACATAGGGGAACAGGCTCTTGGTGAGATCTTCCGGGTATGTGTCCAGGTCGCCCTTCAAGAAATGATCTTCGTGGAACCAATATGACCAGTCGTAGGCCATCTCGTACATCTGGACCATGCAGTAATGGATGGCCTTTTCATTGTCCATGGGATATTTCTCGTAAAGCCATTGGAGGGCAAGGACCATGTCTGCCGCACGGGATCGGCCCCATTGTTCGTCGAACAGATCCCCGGGTTTCCAGACATAGCCCTGATGGTGATCTCGAAGCATGGAATACATGAGCCGGACGAAGCGATGCATTGCCGGTAATATCATGGCCTCGCCCAGCTCGGGCTCGGCCTCGACAAGCTGCATGAAGCCCAAGAAGAGAGGATATCTGGCCCAGAAATTGCGACGTGACAGCTCTTCTTCCGGACCCAGCCATCCATCTGCGTGCTGATGCTCAATGACCCAATCTGTCACCCGGAGAACATGATGTTTCAATCGTGCATTGTCGGTCGTCCACGCCAGTGGGATAAGCGCATTATATGAGTAGGGCCATGCCTCATTCAACCCTAACAAGCAATCAGTAGAGCTAAGAAGGGTGTGTGGATTTCGCTCATACATGAATATTCGTGGTCGCCTCCGAGCCAGGGAGCATCTTTGACAGGGCGATAAAATTCATGCAAATGGCCTGGAAGACCGTTGGCCATGAGGTCCATCTGTTGACCAAGCCATCCTACCGGCCTGATAGAACCAAGAGCAAGAGGCTCAAACCTCAATGGCAATACTGAACATATCAGTGGACCCATCTTCCCTCGGAACATGTGACCATCCTACATGTGGTATTATACGTATCAAATTGGTCGGTGGACCTTCGCGGATTGTCTCTCGGGACGCGGACATTCCATGTAGACGACTCGACGACGGTGTCTGGGCTGTTCCGCGGTCCTGTCTGATGAAAGGCTGCGTCTCGGGTGAGGATCTGCACCATTCCCAATGAGAAGGGGATGTGCTCCGTACCTGCATGATTGTTCGCAGGCTGCTTGAGGAGCAGATCTGGCCGCCCTAGGGCCTCAACACCAGCCAATCGCCGCAGCAGCAGCAAATGCAAAAACACAAAGATTAAATGTGAAAGACATAAATGCAACATTGTCTAGACGAGCCTGTGCCCGCACAGGCCAAATGCTGAGAGAGAGAGAGAGAGAGAGACAGGAGATGGACGGGGATCTTGGAGGGACATTTTTCCTGTGTCAGAAATTGCGTGCTTCGACATGCCGATTGGATCTTCACCTTCGTGCCACACACGACGATCACGCGCCACCACCGACTTCCGCACAGCCCACGACTCGGCCATCAGCCAGCAATATCATCCTGAAAAGAGGAGAAAAGAGGCGGGATAGAGGGATCGGCAACGATGAGGGTGTCGCGGTTGTCCGGGCTTCTCCCAGTCCCAGTCAACGACATGTCCCTGTCTCGAGCACGCCTCGTGTTCGCATGCACGATCCGAATGGAGTCGCATTGGTTGATCAGCCACTGACGTAGCAGATCCAGCCCCAGTTCAGCTTCCTCCCCCATCCGTGCTTCTCCTGTCCGACAGTTGCGGAGACAAGGTCCGTGTACTCCTGGCGAGAACATCAAGGTTTACCGAGTCCGAGAAGACTGAAGTGACGAATCCTACACACATATCATATATGGGGATGTCAGATGTGAGATGGGACATACCAATACCAGGAACTTCAGGTCTTAAGACGGTAGCAAAGCAATGGACAGTGTCAAGAACTGATATTGTAGGGGCGCGTCTTGAGAATGACCTCCCTCACAGGCCAACAGTATTCGAACAACTATAGATTATCCAGCTTCTTCTGGACAGTCACCCAGCCAGCAACTTGCAACGATGAAGCTATATCTAGGCTCTCTTCCACAACACCAACCTTGTACAATAGCTTTTCCTTTCACGGCTGTGCTGTTTACCACTACCTAATTCCAAGTGATTGTCCCCTCCATCGATTAACCTGTAGGACTCTCACATCTCCAGGCACTCAGGTTCACAGAGCTCTTATATGCATCCACCATCGATGTAAATGCGGCATACAAACCGAGAATCATTGTCACAATGCTACCCAGGTAGAAGATGAGATCGAAAAGATTCCACCAGAGCTCCTTCTTGAAACCTCTCCACCATCTCTTGACACCACTGTCCTCATGCCGAACGGTGCCAGTGGCTGGGTCATATGTCTCGCCAGGAAGCATGGCATCGCGCTGGCACTTGAATCCCAGCATCAAGAATGGCGGGAATGTGTATGTGAATTGCAAGATGCACCCTGCGCCGACGAGGACGATCCATGTGTTGATTTGAGGGACGGATTGAGTGACGACCCAAGCGAGGGACCAGTAGATGGGGACGAAGACAACCCAGATCCATTTGCCTGTCTTGGATTCCAACAATGGGAAGTTGAGCAGATCACGACCCAAGTTGTTGTAGAGAACTTTGATGCCAATGTTACCGTAGAGAACAGCGGCAATGAGACCAGTGATGAGACCGATGATATTGCATGCTGTTTGCCAACCATACGGCGAGACGCCCTGGTACGATACATTGTAGGCGTACTGCCCTTGCATGCAATAGGTGTAGATTCCGTAGACCATGTAGCAAGCATAGATGAGGAGATCCGCGCAAAGAAGACCTTTCCAGAAATCCATGGGGCGACGCATCTCGGCCATGAGTTCGACAAACAGAGTGGCACCGCCAAAGGAGAAGACGGCATTCATCAGACCGTTGACGTTGTCGACGATGTCGAGGCCGGGCGGAGCGGAGCCGGAAACTTGGATCGGTGCCGGGTTATTAATATCGAAGTCAGGATTCGCAGCGGCATAGAGCTTGTAGTTCGGAGGTGAATGAGCCATGACGCCCATACTAGGGGTCGTTAGTTACGAATCGATTTCACCAAAGTCCAGGCAGGGAAACTCACGTTGCGAAAATGATGAACAAGTTGAGGAACACAGCCCAAGACGCCAGCCAACCGAACCGTTGAAGGGTTCGAATCTGCCCAATGATACAGCCCGCAATCATACAGACCACCACACAGACGATGAAGCACAATTGGCCCTTGGAAAGCTGACTGATGGACTGTCCGCTGCTCAGGATGATGAGGGCGACGTTAAGGAAGAATTGGAACGACTGCAGAAGGTTGCAAGTATGGCGGAACCAGGAACCGTACACACGGAAAGCGATGTCGCCATATCCTTTCATCGGATAGCGATCGCTGTCCAGCTGAAGGTACATGCGCCAGAGCTGGTACCCACTGTAACCAGCGAGGGCGCCGAAGACAGTGAAGAGCGTAACACCGGGGCCAAGGCCCATTTGTGAGAAGGCATATCCCGTACTGAAGGGACCGAGAATGTCAGTAGTAATGAGGTAGAAGACAGCGCCCCTATATGTGCGGTTAGCGGTGAAAGTATCAACGTCAGTTGGGTTGGGCGATACCAAGTAGCTGTTCTGGCGGCGCGCGAGGCCTGAACCCATTCCTCATCAGAGATGGTCATGGGTTCATACTTCTTGTTCTCCACGGCCGACTTTTCGTTGCCAGAATCCGACTCGTGCCTTATGATTTGTCCCTCTCCTTGAGCGCTGATCGACAGCCGGGGCTGAGGAACAGACTCGCGACGGTGCTCGACTCGCTTGCGAAGAATTTTCTCTTTGATGAAGGTCATTGTAGGTCCAGAGCCTTGGGTGAAGTTGCTTCCAGGGCCGTACAATCGGTCTTCCTCCTGACGAGTCATCTTCGCATAGTGAAGATACTCCTCAAAGGGGATACTGGGGTCGTGGAGCTTTTCCGAGACCCTGGTAGGGAAAGTGATCGAGTCAAGGCCACCGGGATGGAGACGCTTGTCATCCACAGCCCCAGGGCCAGAGATAGATCCGATTCCAGATGCCATGCTCCCTCAACTGCGAAGAAACAGCTCAATTCTGATAGTGCTACAGAGGGGAAACAACAGATGGAGGAGAAGAGGAGACTTGAGAAGGGGAGGTGCCACTGGGGTCTATCTTATAGGAGATGGGCCTGGTGTCGTTCGCTAGGAGGCAGAGACATGGGTAGCAAGGTCGTACTGTTAGCTCATAGCGCAAACGCTGAAATCGTATAGTTACCGAGTATCGAATCCATCCTCGTCGACCCTCTGAATGATCAGAGGTGGGCGTGACGCCATGAAACGCCGTGATCCTCACCTTGTCCAGCGGCCCGCGACCGACAGCTGATAGGGCAACCTCGATTAATTGGTGTTTTCTAGAACGAACCCTTGCATAGATCGAGGGCAGAAGTCCCCATTCAGATAGCGCTTGAGAGGGGAGGCAATATGAAATCTGAGATTGCGACGTCAACACACGATCGCCGTTGGCTGGTTCCAATGGGTAGCATTGCCCTAGGGAAGACAGGGTCAGGAGGCGATTGCATCTTGACCTCACAAAATAGCAAGAGTTCCTATGGGTTGGGCGGCACACATACGAGGGTTGGCTGTCAATCATGGGTTATGAAATCATGCGACAGCACAACACCCCGAGGTGATGGAGGTGGGCGTAACGCAATCAGGCAGGTAAAATTGATGTCGGCGGAGGCGGGCGAATCTCTGTGAGAGGAAAGGATCCTCACCGAAGGTTAATAGGACTGCCCCCCTGCAAACGAAACCCCAGTCGCCGCTCGCATGTCTCGCCCACACTGGGGCGGACTGATAAAGTGGTCTCTCTGGGTTGTTCAGGACTCGCGAGAAGGGCTCCGTAGCCCGTCAGCAGTAGTTGGCTGAAGCCATGACTGCAGCTATCCCTTCCCTTCTCATCGTAGGTATCGAGTATAGATTGGTTACAGCTGATCTGGTCGGGCGGCCAGCCGGCCAGTTCCATTGGTGATTGATCTTGCCCATTTCGTCTGCTAATCTTGCCCGCTCTTCGAGATTGTTCGATCATGGGCACACTCGATCAATCGTGCCCTCTTCCGTAACGCCACTGGGGATTCCCCGGCATTTTCTTGGTGCCCCCAACCGTCCATTCCGAATGCAACTTCAGTGCCTTAGGGCGCGAGAAGCAAATGCTAAGCTTCGCCTTAAAGCTTGTGCGTGTAAGCCTTTTGACGCGCTGGATCAACCGGGAGTGTTACGGATCGCCACATATCGCTACAGTTGAGTTTGGTGGTCGCGGGGGAATATTCAAGAGTGGTAAAGCCTGGCTGGATAGTCGACTCTGCCTCTCCACTCCTGGCCACTCACGGCAACGAGTCTCGTGTGGCTCCTTTCTTTTGCTTCTCCGGTTGTTCTAGACTTGACGGGAGGTACGCGGGAGGTACGCGATTCACAGGCTGTTGACCAGGTTTCATTGCGAATATCTGCATCCACTCCTGCAAGGTGTTGGATTGGAACTGCTCATTGATATGGGTGCATGCATGCCCGGTTATCAGAGGCTATTTCGCCTATTCAAAATATGCTTTTGCAGGTCGAGAGGAAGATACGAGGAGGACAGCTGTAATCAGGAGAGCTATTGACTTCGGGGACTGATTTGAGCCCAAACACCGGAGGCCCCCGTTGAACCTGCCAACGTTGCATTTTCAGGAAGGTGTCATTGAGCGCGAATTGGCTATCATGATCTCGCTAAATGTGGAATCGTGGCCCGTGATAATATGGAGTACCGAGTACACGATACAGAGTGGAAGCCCCCCTCGCGGTGGGCTTTATCGGCTGTCGAATGAGTTCGGGAGGAGCCGAGTCGACCAAGAACGGACATGTGCCTGGTTTTCCTCTGTTGGAGCTTGGGGGCCCCGCGAGCTTGTGGATGTGAGCGGTCCGAAGGTGACAATGCTACCGTGCTGGCACCACCCGGCACTTTGCCGCGGTGGTTGGGAAGGCGAGGTAGTAGAGGTTCTTTCGGCAAGACGGCTCAAGTTTTTGTTCGGGTACGGGAGACACCAGGGGACAAGATGACAATAATAAAGGCATGGTACGTAAAGAAGACAAAAGATTGGGAACGGGGCGAAGGATTGAGCATGGGACGGGGTATGTGAGGCCCCCAGAGCGTGCCTTGGGACTTCAGGCAGTTTACGTAGCGGAAGGATGGCGGGAGGATGGCATCTTTACGAGGTACTCGGAGAGCCGTGCCCGTCGATGTTCTTTGGTCAAGATGCGGGCGATCGCTTGGCAACCACGAAGCTGCACCTTGCCGCCCCCAAACTGCGCAAATCATCTGGAAGCTTTCGCTCACAGTGCCTCCCACCCGTAACCCTCAGCTCACCTCCGTCGTTGCGTGAGCTCAACAGTGATCACGCCATTGGTGTGAATCTCCATGCAAACAATGTCGCTCTCTAGGTGACAAAAGTCCCTTCCAACCTCAGGCGAAAAATGTCGATGCTGAGGCGCGTTTTCGCCCGTGCGCCAGCTAGCACACAGCGACCGTTTATGGCTAAAGTGATCACAATCGGAATCACATGTGTTGCAGCATATTCATCATGGGCCTTGGTGGCACATCATTGGATCACATGCGCTGTATGTTGGTGGACTCCCTCCCTCCGAGAATCTCTTCACATTTGCCCGAGTCTTCGCTGAGTTGCATATGGCCAAAAGCCCTCTCAAGGTCCTTCCATGTACCCGTCCATGCCAAGCAGCCTCTCATACAACATCTATTCTCGAAGGCACAAGCGAGGAAAGGATATTAAAGTGGGAGACGTTATAGTCTTTGAGAGCCCTATCTTCCTTCGCGGCGTAGCCTGCAAGCGTGTTATTGGCATGCCCGGGGACTACGTCCTTCGCGACCCTCCTCTATCTCCCACGGTGGGCGGAGCTCCCATCCCGGGTTTATATGGAGGCGATGCGGTACGCGAGGAGCCTGTCATGATACAAGTTCCAGAGGGCCACGTGTGGGTAGCCGGAGACAATCTGTCCTACAGCAGAGATTCTCGATTTTATGGCCCGGTGCCCATGGCTTTGATTACGGGCAAGACTCTATATGTTGGCGACGGATATTTCAATTGGACATCTTTCCGCAAACCGCAATTACAACCAGTTGCCGTTTATGGCGATAGATCGCATGCACACGTGGAAGGAGAGGTCACCTTGGAAGACACCCACCCGACTTGAGGATGCTAGACATGAGCAAAAGAAGCCAGACAATTGCCAAGAGGTCCAAAAGACACGCGAGGCTCTATGAGAGTCGGCAAAATCAGTGTTGATATTGTACAGCAGGTGCTTATGAGAGCAGAGCTCAGCTATTTCATCCCCTCATCCTGGACGTGTCGCGCCTTTGATACGGCAGAGGTTCAACCTTCTTCCTCTTGAGCTCGACATCCGCACCCTCAATACCAGCTCTCTGCATAACGGCAGCCGTGCTATCGTCCCACTGTGTCCGGAACAACGAAGCACTGATGGGACTGAGCATATGACGACTCATCACGCTGCGGACTGTAAATCCATCCCGCTGAATCTTTTTCTTGGCGACCTCAAGATCAATCGGGATGTTGTCTTTTTGTTGTAATATGATGATGGACAATCGATGATATGGGCTGCCCTTGTGCGCGTAAGGGGGCAACCATGGTAGAAGGATCTGGGAAGCTGGGGACAGAGTCGCGAGATCTACCGATGGCTGCGTTGGTGAGATGGTGATGTTGCATGCCAGATAGTGGCATCGAGAGTCAAAGGAGTCTGTCGCTATATTTGGCACGTCGGGGTCAACAACGGCAATGGTCACCATCTTCTCGCCTCTCTCATAGGATTGTAAAGTAAGACGGCAGGGGGCTTCGCTGATGTGTGACTCCACAAACTCGCCCGGTTGTACAATTCTGTTGCCAAACACAATCTTGACATCCAGAGCAGGATCCACGTTAGGAATGACATCTGGCACCACATTCATCTGTTCGATCCGTTGAACGAGGACTTTCCGTGGGTATTCTCGCCATTTTCGCTCGGCCAGGTGCCTATAGATGGGTTTGCTCAGGTCACCTGGTATTGTTAGCAAGTGAAGGACAACTCTCGGCATGCACGCGCACCTTTTCCATCCTCAAACCTCCTCTTGACATTAGGATCATTGATATCAGCCAAAATCTTGAGCCTTTCCAGCTCCGCAAGCATGCTGTTCAATCTCCGCTGTTTGTATAGTTCTCCTCCCGGGAATGTGCTCGGGTCGACATCCCGGAGACGAGCAATGCGAGCTCTCTCAGTTTCTATCTTTTTGAGCTTCTCTGCTCGGTCGGCAATCAGGATTTGGCGGGCTTCTTGGAAGCATTGGTAGGGCAATTCATCAAAGGGAATGCCAGGAGATTGCGCGAGGGCTGCGCGTCGTCTTCGAGACCCGACTGGAAACTGGCCGGCCCTCAAAAGCTTCCGCTCAAGTCGGGGAACGTAGACGGTCGATGGGTCAGGGTGGTGATAATAGGAAGGCTTTTGGACTTCGGTTTCTTGACGAGTCGAGCTTGTGGTTGCGAAAGTTCGGAGAGCAGCTCTGGATGATGGCACCTCAATCGCTAACGATCTCAGCGAATGCAATAGCAGCGCACTGGGAGCCCTGGAAGGTGCCATGTTCAACGAGTTGGGCACGAAAGCTGCGCTGATCGCAGATTGCTGATCGTGGGAAGCAACAACAACGGGCTTCTCGATTGATTCCGAAAATTGTTCAGAAGGTGGTTCGGAGGAGCATATACCCGAGGCTGCGCAGATCAATGTCACGTGAATATCAAACTCCAACCCAGCTGGGCTGCCACGCTACCCCCTGCGCCTCTCTCCATATCAACCGAAACAAGGCGCCCGATTTCTCTCCTCGCTTTGTTTCCGGACTCAAGCATCGCCGATTTGCCAGCCCCGTCGATCGTATCACTAAGCAGTCTGCTAAGCATTGCCAGCCGCCAATTCCGCCAATGCAGAGCTTGAGTGAAGCACGATCCGTCTATCAAGATCGTTCTGGGTAAAAGCCCTTCGACGCCCCGGCTCATCTTCCGTGCCATCGAAGCACAGGTTTTCAGTCGTCGCTTGACCTGGTGGAGCGTGTGTTATCTCCAGCAGGCGCATGTGTTCTGCTGCCGGTTTGGCCTTGTTGAGCAAAGCCACGTCTTTTTTGGGGGTTATATATCCATTTCACAGCCAACCTCAGGCCCGAGTCCCCCTTAACCTTGAATTGGCAAGCGCCACAGGCATATACCACTGGGTCTCGCTGAGTCATAGCAAACCTCCATTTCACCTTGCTGAGAACGGCCCTCGGTGGTCGGAATCCCATATGTAAACGTTGACTACTGGGTACTTTGTCCCCTGTCCGCGTTTGGCCCTGTATTCTCCTCTTTTCGTCTTCGGAACAGCAGCAGCAATGTCGGAAGTTGACAACAGACACTCAGACACGACGGCCCCCGAGGAAGACAGCAAGGCTGCCACAGACATGGCTCGTGATGTCGGCGCTGGCGTCGAAGCCGCGCAGCCCAAACCCGGTCTCTTCAAGAAAATACGGACAAAATTGAATCTTGATGTTCCCACGCTTCTACTGATGCTCAAGTAAGCTATCTCTCATCGTCGCCCCTTCACAGCTAAACAATGACAGGGGAGGGTTACCTCCAGCGATTGCCCTCGCAGCGTAAGTCTCAGAACCTCTTTCTAGGTAGTAGTCGCTCATATTCCCAGTTATCAGAGTGATGCTTGGGCCAAACAATACTCGACCTTGGGATATCTGATTGCAATCACGTCTTTTTTGTCTCTTCCAATTCTTCCGCGGGCAAAATTTGTCCAGTCCATGATAATATCCATCATCACGGTCTGCTTTGCTGCCGCCGTTTCCCTGCTATCGATACAATGCGCCGTTGCAGCGCGTCAACACGGAGCCCAAAGACCCAACTCTACGACCACTGGCTCCTCTGGTAGTAAACAGAGTCTGCAATACAGTTCAGCAGCTAATGTCACAGCCTGTGTCTGGCTGTTCTTCTGGCTATGGGTCGCGAATACGATGCGGGCAGCGCGTCCCCAGCTCTTCATTGTATCCATTCAATTCTCCATTTTCGTGGTTGTCGCTTCCACCTACACTCCGACGTTCCCGAATATGACAGCTGGTATAAGTTTTGTGAAACGGCTGCTGAAGGTGTTTCTGACCGGATATGCTTTGGCTACTGCTGTTTCACTTTTCGTCATTCCGTTTTCCTCGAGGCTGATCGCCAAAAAACAAATTGCCGGCGTTCTCAATTTGATGAAAGCCTCCCTTTCCATCCATACCGCGTATCTGCACGGTATTACTACTTCTCAAACCGGCAGCCCTGGGCTTCTGGACGAGAATGGCAACCCCTTGCCGCTCCATGAGAATCCTGAGGCGCGAGTGTCGATGAAGGCTGCCGAAGAAGCCGCTCAGAACTTGAAAGTAACCATCCAAAAAGCCACTCAGTTGTTCGGCCAGTTGAAGCTCGAAATCGGCTTTGCTAAGAAAGAGATCGGATGGGGCAAACTGCAACCGGAAGACTTCGGTCGGATTTGGGAACGATTGCAGAACATCCTCCTTCCTGTCGCAGGGTTGTCAACCTTTGTAGACATCCTTCAATCCGTGAAACGCCACAAAGCTGAGGGGGAAAACCTGATTTCGGATTTGGATGCTATCGAAGCTATCAGACGACTCGAGGCCGAAGAATGGCATGAAGTTGTCGTCATGTCACGCATTCCATTCTGGAAAATGAAGACGACCCTGGTGGACGGTCTGACCCATGTTGCCTATGTGCTGGAACTCACACCTCGGCCAAAGACTCCCAAGAAAGATATCGAGACAACTGCACAGGCATCTCCAGTCCCTGGAGATCCTGCCTTCGCCCAACACTTGAAGGAGCAAATGGCGATTTTCCAAAAGCACCGGCAAGAGACCATGCGAAAATGGTGCGAGAAAAAGGGTATAGAAGTACCCTCGAAATTTTGGGAAGATACATCCTCTCAATACAACTTCGAACAGGCGAGCTCTATCCAGGAGGCGGTTCGACAGAAACAGAACCACCAACAGCTGTATCTGATCCTCTATCTCGAGTATCTCCTGTTCGCGATTTGCCACGCTGTGCTGGATTTCGTCCTCTTCGCAGATTCGAAGGTGCAAGACGGCAGCATGAGAAAGAACAAGCTGATCTTCCCTGGATGGAGACGGATTCGCAAGTTGCTGCAGAATGCGTTCAAGCAGATGGACGCTAGCGAAGGGCTTCAGGATGGACCGGCATCGGGCATCTATATATGGGTAGGAGACTCTCTCCAAAAACACAAGGACCCAGAACATCTACCGCCAACGAACCTGTACCAGCGGGTGACGAATCACCTAAGGTCTATCCCAAAGTTCCTGGCCTCTGATGCTTCGCATTTTGGCTTCAGGGCCGCAACTGCGAGTATCAGCCTGGCAATCATCGGCTACATGCGCCAAACCCATTCATTTTACCTGGCTCAACGTGGAATCTGGGCCGTCATCATGGTCGCTATCAGCATGGGTGCGCACGCTGGAGCGGGCGTTCAAGGATTCATTCTCCGTATCCTGGGCACTGCCATTTCGATGGTCATTTCGATTACGGTGTGGTATATGGGCGACCAGAAACCCGCAGCCATCATTCCGCTGACCTATCTGGTCTTCGTGTGCGGCGTTTATGTGATACTCAAACACCCGAAACAGCTGATCACAGCCGTCATCTCAATTGTCACCACCATTTTAATCATCGGCTACGAGCTTCAAGATAAGAAGGTCGGCACGAAGGTGCTCAGCAGTAACGGACAGCAATTCTACCATGTTTACCTCCTCGCTCCATATCGTCTGGTCAGCGTCGTGGCAGGCCTCGCTGTCGCGTTTTTCTGGACCTACTTCCCATACCCGATCACCACGCACGCAACCCTCCGCAAAGACCTCGGCGCAACTCTGTACCTGATGGCCAACTACTACTCGTGCATGCATTCCACCGTCGAAATCCGCCTTCGCACAAGCCCCGGCCTCGCGATCGACAAGAAAAACGACCCCTTGCGCAGGCTGGGAAAGGCGCGCCGCAAGGTGTTTGACAAGCTGATCGTCATGTTGAACCGGCTGCGCGAACACAGCCAGTTCCTCAAGTACGAACCGACGTTCGGCGGGAAATTCCCCAAGGAGACCTACGACGAATTGATCGTGCACATGCAGTCGCTCTTCAACTACATGGCGCTAACGGCGTACTCGAGCAACGCCTTCTCATGCGAGGGCGAGGAGTCGGAGTGGCTGAGGGACTTCAAGCGCATCACGGCCAAGTCGCGCATCACCTCGCACGCGCTCACCTCGACCCTGTGCCTGGTCTCGGCCAGCATCACAAACTCGCAGCCCCTGCCGCCGTACATCACCGTGGCGCGCCCGATCGACATTGCCGACCAGCTCGCCGCCATCGACCCGGGCATCCTCAGCATCCAACACATCAACGAGCCGTGCTACGCGGCCTTTGCCGTCCTGGAGATCGCGAGCATCCTCATCATGCAGGAGATGGTCGCCGTGCTCGCAAAGGTCCGCGAGCTGGTCGGCGAGGTCGACTTCTCGGTGCATTTCGGCGCCCCCGGCTCCTCCATGGCCCAGAGCGACTCGACGCTGGACGAGAAGGACTTGGCCAATGGTGACGATTCCGGGAGGAAGGGCAAGGTGGATTAATTCCGATTCGAGCTTGTGCTGGGGGTTCGGTACATGTATGGAGAAGTGATGCCTCATATGGGCAGGGTAACTCGGTCCGCTTTTTGTTGGATGTTATGACCGTGGTTGATGGATCGATATGCAGCGTTCGTGCTTTTCATGGCATGCGATGCCCCAAAAGCTTTCTCACAGCACTCGTCGCTTCGCCTTCGAAGGGCGCAAAGGGCAGCTTTGGGCCACGGAGGAGACAAGCAACGGCAGACGACCAGTGGTGCGACCCCTTCTCTTCTTGGTGGTGCATCCATTCGACTCGAAATGGAGCTAGATATCCATCATGTTTGCGTTTGTATCACCTTCATAATGATGATCAGAGGCGAATTTCTGAATCTGAACTGGTTTAGGTGCATGACTACTCCGTTGCTTCTTCCTTGCACCGCTATCAAACTCCTGACTTAAACAAGCCCTATCCTGGGTATCTTTGAAGAATACTAAAAAGCATGACGGTTACAGCCATAGCCATAACCCGGTCGCTCAAGGTCAAGGCAGCATCAGGACCATCAATAGTCGCATCCAAGGTACAGCCCGAGTCGCATAGTCGACGAACCGCAGCTCTGAAGCTCTCTTGTAACACCAAGCAGACAAAAAACACCAGGTTCCCTTCACTGATACGGCAGATCCACACCTGCGCCTTCGGAAGAGAGGCGCGCAGTCATCAAACCAGCATGTTGTACAGATGCCCACCTTTAACCCAGGCAGCGAGAAACCACGACTTAGAAGCCCATTGACATAGCCATCTCAAGTACCCATAAGTTTTGTTTCGGTACGATTTCAGGTCCGAGTCCCGCTTAAATGCGACAGCTTTCCTCATTTGAACATGCTTTCAAAATCGAATTCCATGTTCTCCATGTTATCCAAATTGTTTATATTGTCATTGCCTAGCGCGACATTCTCGTCAAAGTTCATGGCGTTGGCATTCAGGAAATCGTCGAACTCATTAGGACCCAAGGCTGGTAAGCCAAAGTCATTAACACTGACATTGGCTGGCTGCTGGTGTTGAAATTGGGTGTTGTTAATGTTATTGTCGGCGCCCATCGATCCTCCAATACCACTTGAGAAGGTCGCGTTAGTGGGAGGTAGTCCGTTTACTGTAGACCCAGGCATGCCAAAATTCGCATCAGCGCCGGCCTGGTTTGCGTATGATTCGAGGCCGGGCAGAAGAGAGCTCAGAGAAGCGTCGTGTTGCATGTTGAGATTCGAAGGGTCAGCTCCAAATCCGTCACCGAGATTGTCAAGGTCGAAATTCATGTCGTTGTTGGACCCGTCCATCATGTCTGCTGATGGTTCTCCAAACATGGATTCAAAGTTGAAAGCCTCGTTGGCCTCGGCTGGAGTGTCTTGCGGAGTCGGCTTGGGAAACTCCTCCGTGGTTGTCTGTGTCATTGTACTCTCGGGTGGCTGCGCTGTCTCGGGTGGCTTCTCCTGAGGCCTAGAAGCTGGTACGACAGCTGGTTGCGATGACTTGATATCTGTAGTCACGGAGACTTTGGGTTTATCTGGCGGTTTCGGTGTGGGGTTCTTCTCTGCTGACCCAGCAAGGGAATGCGCCGCATTGGTATTTGCCGCGACCGTCGGCGGAGGAGCTGGCTTCTGCGCTGGAGAAGGCTGTTGGGCCTTTGGCTGCGGCTGCACCGGACTCTCAGGCTCTTGTGTCTTGACGCGCTTGGGAGCATTTTCGCCGTCCGCGATTTGCGCCGTCTCTTGTGCTTCCTTGGACTCGTCGCGTTTCCTTTTCGCGCTTGCTGCACTGTCTTCTCTTGCTTTTGTCTCACGTCGGGTCTTGTTCAAGGCCAATTGGCGTTCGAGGTACCATTTCGCTTCGAGGATCTGGACCTCGCAGTCATCCAAGGCGTCCTGGAACTTTTTGGCGGTTTCGGCGAGCACCGCTTTTGTGGACTGCGCGTAGTTCAAGGGATCTTTCACGGCGTAGGCAATGCGGGTCACTGAGCCCATAAACATGCCCTCGACCGTCTTTACTGGGTCGTAGGGGGGTTTGGTAGTCGCCATGACGAACAGCACAGCGACTTCGAAATAGGGAGCAGGGAGGAGCGGGAGGAAGGTTTGTACGCAGAGGAGGCGCGCATTCAGCGGAGTGCGAAACGAGGAGTCGCCATTCTCTGTCAAACGGAGGAGTCCATGTCAAGAAATGTGCGTGAGTACTGTCTTGAGTGCAAACGTTTTCCTGTTGTTTCTTCTGCGAATGGGATGATGGAGCCAGAAGAAGTTGATCTGGGCCGTGGGTCAGCGCCAGTCGCGACTTTGGAGGTGCACGAGGTGGTCCCTTCGGAAAAGGGCCTCCGCAGCCCACAGGCGAGGGAGCCCCAAACAGGGCCTCGAGACCCTTTTGGGTCCTAAGCGGGAAGGTAAATCGACGCCTAAACTGGGAGGACCTGCAGCCACCGTCCAGCCCGTGAAGCCTAAACCCGAGAGGGCCACCCCTCCTGGGCAGTGAGCAGTCACCCCAACGGCCACTCCCTCCCTCACTGACACCAGTCAGCAGTAGGCAGCCTAGCTCACTGCCGACTCGGGTCGAGCTACGCCACCGCGGATGAATCTTATTCTTTCCTCGCATCTCTTCCCATCTCCTCTATCCTTCAACCTATCTCATCCCAAGTATCCTTTCTTCCATCTCCTCTTCCATTACTTGTCGTCGTTCTTCCTTCTAGTCGTCGATTGGCATTTGTGCATTGCAAGTTGGGCGTTGGGAAAAGACCTCGAGCGATTTCTTATCTCTCCTTTTCCTATCGTCTCTCTCAGTCCCATCAGCTACATTACTTTTCTGTGTGTGTGCTGCGCTGCGTTGCTCTGCTCTTCCCCCCCCGTTCTACTGCTACTACATACACTACTACCACTGTCAAACATCTGCAGTTACTCCCTCCAGCCGCCTGACACTCGTCTCGGCGCGACCTCTTTCGCGGCCATCTTACCTATCACGCATTCGAGTCCTTCCTCTCCTCCTTCCGTCTCCTCTCCTTCGACTCTGTCGCGCTGCTCTACTGGACTTGGTTGGCTTGTCACCTTGATAGCGAATTTGTCTCGACGTTTTCCAAGCGAAATTTCCTTTACCTGCCCACGACCCACTTGTCGCCATTACACTCCCCGCAATCTTCGTACCCAGGTACTCAACCGCCAAAATTTCAAAAAGCACCTTGACGAGCTTCTATTGATCTACCCTACCGAACCTGCAATCTTCTGTGCCTGTTCGAGTCATTTTCGCCTGGTGCGCACTTTTTTATCTCTTGATCCTTTGGAGTTGTCAGCCAGTCTCCTTTGCTCAACATGACGGAAAACATTCCTCCTGCGACACTACCACCACCACCACCTTCGACCGCGGGCGCCCCAGGCTACGATGGCGTTCAGGGTAGCAATGGGCATACTGCTACCAGCATGGGACCTCCAGCACTGCCTCCGGTTGTCATTCCGCAAAACAATAATACGGTCCCGACCCCCGTGACCCCGGGATCTGCGCTGTCGCCTACCTCGGGGGGTGTCGTTCGAAGAGCTGCACCAGAACCAAATAAGAGGGCGCTTTATGTGGGCGGCCTCGACCCTCGAGTCACCGAGGACGTTCTGAAACAAATCTTCGAGACTACAGGCCACGTGGTGAGCGTCAAGATCATCCCAGACAAGAATGTGAGTTCACCCCGACTAGGCTGATCTTGCTCCCACTAATGTAAGCACTGTAGTTCAATTCGAAAGGCTTCAACTATGGCTTTGTCGAATACGATGACCCGGGTGCTGCCGAACGCGCCATGACCACCTTGAACGGACGACGAGTACATCAAGCAGAGATCCGAGTCAATTGGGCCTACCAGTCCAACGCTTCGAACAAGGAGGACACTTCAAATCATTTCCATATCTTTGTCGGCGATCTGAGCAACGAGGTTAATGACGAGGTTCTGCTCCAGGCGTTCTCTGCCTTTGGATCGGTTTCCGAGGCTCGTGTGATGTGGGACATGAAGACTGGTCGATCTCGCGGCTACGGATTCGTCGCCTTTCGCGAAAGACCTGATGCGGAGAAGGCTCTCGCATCCATGGACGGAGAGTGGCTCGGCAGTCGTGCCATTCGTTGCAACTGGGCGAACCAGAAGGGTCAGCCGTCTATCTCCCAGCAACAAGCCATGGCGGCGATGGGCATGACGCCTACAACACCCTTTGGGCACCATCACTTCCCGACCCAAGGCATCCAGTCCTACGAAATGGTCGTCAACCAGACTCCCACCTGGCAAACGACGTGCTATGTCGGCAATCTTACGCCGTACACGACCCAAGCAGATCTCGTTCCCTTGTTCCAGAATTTTGGCTATGTGGTGGAAACCCGATTTCAATCCGATCGAGGCTTCGCATTCATCAAAATGGATACGCATGAGAATGCGGCAATGGCCATCTGTCAATTGTCGGGGTACAATGTCAACGGCCGGCCGTTGAAATGCTCGGTAAGCACAAGCAGATGGCAACCGTTGACTCCTTCCTGATGGTGGCTAACTCCAACAGTGGGGCAAGGACCGTCCTCCTACTGGCCAATTTGACACCTATTCGCCGCAGACCTCAATTGGTTCTGCCTCCACGCCCGGTGGTTATAATCCAGCCTCGCCGTATTTCTCCCAATATGGAGGTCCAGGACCGATCACCCCGCAAGGTATGGTAGACAACACCGCTGTCACGTACAAGGCTGATCGAGTTCAAGGTCCAAGTCCTGGTGGACGCGGTGCTTGGGATTCGAGCCATCTTGCCAGTCCTTATACTGCATCCCCGCAATCTGCGTTTGGCCAGGTTCCTCCATCAGCCGGGGGCTATGGTCGTGGTCAGACCACTCCAGGAGGAATGTTCCAACACCCCCCACCTTCATTTGGTAACAATTATCCCGGATATCAGGCATAGCTTACGAGAGATGGGGCGTGTTCTTCAATATGCGTGACGGAGGACCAGGAAGATTGATCGTCAGATTGGGCATTTGTTTTCATTGTCTCTAAACCTTCTGCTCACAGTGGCCTCTCGGCTTGAGCGGTGATCGAAGGATCAGACGTCCTGGCACCTTGGCTCGCTGACGCCACTTCTCTTCATCTCCATTCCTCCTAATCTCGTCTCCAGCTGGTCTATTGTGACGGTCGTCGATCTCCATCTTTTTGCGGAAGAGACTGATGAAGATGCTGCTGGTATTTGCCGTTCTTCAGGCGTCCATTGCGGTTTTACTGGGCTTCTTCTCATCTCTGGTGGTTACCTGAGAGAGTGAGATGCTGCAAAAGCATCTGGCAATCATGAATTGTTGAACGCTGCTACTCGACATTGGGGTCAGAATGGGATAACTTTAGCAACACTCAAAGGGTGGGATTTCGTGGCGAACGTGGGTGCAGCAGAGTGGCAGCACTCTTACGTTTGTAGTTGACCAGGGTAGTTATCTGCAGGATAACCCCGTGTGGATATGACATTTAATGACAATCACCAACTTGAACTTCACAGCTATGCTAGAGGGCAAGAACAGAGCGTCGCCAGTATTAGTTCAAGGCACGAGAGCCCGTCAGGCGCAGCCTTGTGCAGCCTCGCTCAGCCTGATCACGTGACTCAGATCATTCAGCCTGTATCGGAAAGCTTCCTTCATCACAAACCCTCGCTGTCAATATCAACTCGGATTCGATCATTCGATCAATTTTATCTAAACGTCCCGCTCCATCAATTGCAGCTTCCGAACCCCAGCACAAGTGGTACGAGAGACAAATCGTCAATGGATCCCAACGCTCGACGACTCAGCCGGAGCCTCCGTTGTGGCGATAAACAGAGACGAAACAGTCCACCTTACAGAACATTGAAACACTGGATATGGCTTATCGCAACTGTGCGAGGTCTCCAATAGTGCCCGGGGGCAATAACGGCTTTTGACTCGTAATGCCGATGAGCCCCAGCCTGTGGCCAGCGGAGCCTCGGTCTTTCTCGCAATCTCTGGACTCTCTCCTTGCTATCTCCTCCCCCACCCCTTCTTGCTGTAACCAGCAATCTCTCCTTTGTGATTTATCTTGTATGAATCGTTCAGCAGGGTCCAGCCGCCATCAGCGGCTTTGGGGTACCCATCCTGGAATCGGATGTCTCGCACTGGGGGTGGGACAGCACTTGTCGCCAGCTCCTCCCAATGTTTCCTCTCTTCCCTTGCATCGTTCAGATCTGCCTCCGCATATTTCAAGTCGGCGGCTAGCTCGCGACACTTTGACCGCGCTTCATCTCTTGATTCAGTCATGGCGTCCAAGTCAGCTTGTGTCCGTCGTTGTGCTGCCTGCTCTTCATCTCTGGAAGCTGTCATTGTCGTCAAGTCGACCTTCGTCCGGTTATGCGCTGCGTGTTCCAGATCTCGCGAATCAGTCACTTCTTTCAAGGCGGCTTTTGTCTCGGTATGTGCCGTCCGTTCTTGGTCTCTGGATTCAGTCACGGTTTGCAGGGTGGCTTTGGTCTGCTCGTGTGCTGCCTGTTCTTTGTCTCTCGACTGAGTCACTGATCTCAAGGTGGCTTTTGTGTGGTTGTGCGCAGTCTGTTCTTGATCTCTCTGTCCAGTCGTGGCTTTCAGGCTGGCTGTTGTCTTGCCATGTGCTGTCCGCTCTTGATCTCTCGAATCAGTCATTGCCTTCAAGCTAGCCTGTGTCTGATTATGTGCAATCTTCTCTTTATCTCTGGCTTGAGTCATTGCCTTCAACTCGTCCTCCACTTGCTTCAACTTCGATTTGATATCGACAAGCTCTTTGCCTCTGCCGGAATATTCGACTTGGAGATTGTCCAACTCCCGACTCTTTTGGTCCAGCTGTGCTCGAGTCTCGCTGTGCGTATTCTCTTCCGCTCTCAGTATCGTCAAGCAACAAGGTTGAGCACGCTCATCGCTTATGGAACTGCCTTTACGGGCTGCTTCGATCTGCGCCTTCAGCTTCAGAAGTCTTTGGGGCCTCTGTAATTCCGCAAGTTCTTGTGAGAGGCGTGCCTCTTCCTCCACGGGCGTTTCGACACCCTCGCCGCCTGTGTTTGGCTTGCTACCCATGACGCTGCGGTCGATCTGTTCGTGTGCTCCGCGGTTCCAAGGTTTGTGCTATTGAAGTGTTGCTCTCAATTCAACAAGGCTAACCAGCAGATATTTCACGGTATTCAGATATAGAATCTCGGCACGTCATGTCGAAGCGAAGTTGGGGCACAGTTTTCAGCTGACCTTGAGACAGAGTGCTGGCCTGCCTCGTCTTTCGGGGGGGAGTGCATGGGGCTAATGCACCTCTACCCAACCGGCGCCCCGGACAATCCGAGCAAGGCAACAATTTGTTTTTAGCTGAGACTTGATGGACATGGTCAGGCGGTGTTGAGGAAGCGACCCATTATAACTCTAAGCAGGAGCAACGGCTATTGCGGCTCTGCTAACCAGCTCTCCGGAAAACCGCTAGTTGAGGAAACTACTTAGGTCCTGGAATCCAAGTTGCTGTTGGTCCCAATCCCATCTCCCTACGAAGGAACCCTCGGAGTCTTCCTTCAAGCCGTCACACAACCAGGAATCGATTCCCCAGTGCGCCGAATCCATCACAACCATCATCTTCACTATGCTCCGTGCTTTCCGAATCACCTCCATCAGTTTCTGCACCAGCTGGAAAGGCCGATAATCACACTGGTCCGCACGATCCAAAATGATATAAACCGGCTCTTCTGATCGGAGTTCGGTAAGTAGGTCGCTCAGCATCTTGAACATTGCATTCACAACATCATCCCCAGCATCTTTCCAGGAGATTGTTCGTGCCAAAGACAGGAAACTCGAGTTTTGTCGCAGGATGTCAGGCTTCCACCCTACTATTTGACATATAAGGCTCAAGATAGCTTCGTGGACACCGCACTTTTCGGAGAGGATCTGCGGGTGGCAGCAGTGGAATGCCACGTGTCGGTTTTCGGAAAGCTGGTCTTCTGCCACATATATGGTCGCTGGAGACAGCCACGAACACGTACTTATGTTGGCTCGACCCTCCATGAGGCTGGCGCCACCCAAAAGTAGCAAACAGGAGCGGTCGCTCTCCAACCAAACGCGGTAAGATTCTTCGTTGTTCAATACGTCCGGGGTCAACTGCGAGTACCACCGCGCGATCTTCCCAGGCTTCGCACCCATCAGCACAGGGAATGCTCCTCCGAGGGTCCGCTTGCAGGATTGGATATCTGTGTGGTCGCTTGTCTCCGGGACATTGACCAATGCCCGGAAGTTGGCAAATTCTTTCCGGTCTCTTTGCACCTGTTCCTCGTGGATGGTCTGACGCAGTCCTAAAACCCCAAACGACAGTCAGTCTCTAGAGACACCGTGGCGGAAGTGAGAGGGACACACGCTCGAGCTGTGATCGCAGATCCATATTGAGATCTTCTATGACTCTCATTTGTTGCTTGAGTTCCCTGTTTCCACGCAGCAATGCTTCATTCTGCTCTTCAATATATTTAGCTCTCTGGTGGAGCAGAACGGTGCTCTCGAGGTTAACTTCCACAAGTTTGTGACGAAGACTTTCGATGGACATTCTGAACTCGACCTCTTGTTGCGGGTCTCCGGCCGCGAGGTATCTCGCTGGGGATTTCTAGTCAGTGGTCTTGCGCCTCAGAGACGCAGGTGAAGACAGCAGCCACCTACTGGGTGCACTTATATAGTACAACACAGCCTTTCTGGCGAAGTCGACCATATCTCTGTATGCCTCGGCCACTAGCTTCTCGATCTGCGGCTCTGGGTAGATGTCTGAGAGGAGATTCAACCGCGGGAAAGAATACTCCAAGTCAGCCAGTGCCTTTGCGATCTTCTCGTCGTTTCCCGTCTTATTGACCACAACCTTGACCGTGTTAACCTGGGGCACTGAGAATCGCAAGAGGAGGGTCGTCATTCACAATCAAGAGGAGCGACAGCGTTCCGTATGCCAGATTGCCATATGGAGCACTTGCATTTTTGACCACTTCCACGATCCCCGAGTACGCTGTGAGAAAGTTAGAGAACCGGGTTATAAATACCTGGAAAGCGGTTCCATATCGCCTTGAGCCGGTTTGTCGTCCCTCGAGCCAGCTCATATACGCCGCCCTCGCCTCTTCTATCTGCATTTCGACCTCCTCCTTTGTGCCCTTGGCCTGAACAAGGAGTTGAGCATCAAGTTGAGCATCAAGGCTCTGCTTGAACGCCGCATCGCCTGTCGAGACTGCAGCAGCGGCATCCAAATTCTCGCTGTGGCGGAGTCGGACATCGAATAAGTCCCATGCATACATATCACCATGGCATATTGGCAAGGACTCACGTTGCAGAGTTGTTCAGATTTCCCCGTCGGAACCAGCTGCGTTTCAACCTCGAGGCCGACAGTCTTGATGGCGTGGAGACACGCCGAACGGTGCCATACTCATTCATGCTTGCTGAACACCAAAGGACATGCAATTTACACCGGCTGCATGGCGCTTTGTATAGGTACAGCTGGCGATCTTCGTCTGCCATTGCCAGACATTCCTCATCTTATGCAGCTGTGCCCATGAGCCTGGGCTGGCCGATTCGGGCACCATTGGATGCCTCATCATTCTCCGGGAGACCGACGGTGCCCAAGCGCGTCGTAAAGCATGAGAGTCCCAAGGGGCGGTGATGGCGCCTTGATGTGGGCAGCAAAGAGGAGATGTGTTTCGTGGCCATTGGCCATCCTGCAAGGTCTCCAGAAAGGTGGCTTTGACGTACACACCTCTTCATCGCTGCAGCCAAACTCGACGGAGTGAGTCCGGCTTCATGCATCCGGCTCTTTTGGGATTGATGCTCTTTTTAGTCAAAGCCCGAACGAGGGTGCAGCTCCCACTCTCAATGGCACGCTCGTTTCAGCACCCAAGGACAGCCGAGACGCCGCATGAACGCGCAGCAGGCGTCGTATCGAGTCGCAATGCTTAAGCCGAGCCTAACGGCGGCCGGTCCAGCGCAGGAAGACGCAATCCTTCTGGCTTCGTCGTGGACCTCTGGAAACCTTTTGGGGGACTCATGCCTCGCTACACCTTAAAGAGTCACTTCAAAGTATCTCGGCGCCCTTGAACGCGCCATGTCGGGAAAATTTGTTCATTTCTGATTCCATGACTTCAGACCAGGGGAAATGGCCCCAAACACATCCAGCAAGACAGCCCAGGTACCTCAAGCCGCAAACCTTGACCATCAGGCTCGTAATGACCGATAAAGGTTCCTGTCGCCGCGCCCTCAGCCTCGACTGCAGCGCCAGAAGCCCCAGCAACAGGGCCAAAAGCAACTGCCACGCAGGATCGCAAGGAAGAGCTAGAGCAGAGATACATCAGCCTGCTCGAGAAGCGAGTTGAATACCTGCAAAGCCTGGTTGATTCGCAAAGTGCCGAAAAGGTTGGAGGGGTCCCTCTCCTTCCGGAGAACTAACTCGGATTGACGCCCATTACTCTTTTTATCTAGGAACCTCCGGCTCGACCGCAAAGAAAACAGAGTGACAGGCAGGACTTTGTCTCACCGAGAAGCAGCCGCGCGGACAATTCCACAGATGGGAAACCCGTACCTGCCAAGTCGGAGGACAAGGCTGAAGAACAACCGGTTTGTCCTTGTGTCTCATTACGGCCCTTGAGGGCCAACTGCATAATCTTCTGTGACTTATGGTGGACTCAACTAGGTCCCCGATCCTTCCGAAGTTTCGAGGTATGCCTATGTGATGAGCAGATGGGACGGCCGAAGCGGGGGCCGCAGAGACACGGAGATCGGTCGGTGGAACGAGCTCGAAGGGAAAGCGCCGTCGTCCAAAAGGGCATTCACGTTCCGGCGAGTGATGGACCTCACCGACGAGAAGAAGTTCAAGTACTCCGAGGTAGACGTCGAGTCTCGCGAGCTCCGTGGCCTGTTGAGAAAGGTGATTGGAGACTCGTACCCGGGCCAAAGCTGGGAAGGAAACACCATCAATCTGATAGCTCCCTTTGCGCCGGTGGTCCACTACTGGAAAGAGCTCTCTGAAACCAGTCGACGAAACGACGACAGTGAGAGCCCTCGGGTCCAAGCAGCGAGGAAAGACCTGAACAATCTCCTCGAGTGCATATCGACGTGCACCGAATTGGAGTCCTACTTCAAGACGCGAGATTCCAATCTGGAGTCCCACACCGTCACCTACCAAACCATCTGGACCCTATTTCGACCTGGCACCTTGGTCGTGGCGAGACCGTTCATGAACCTGCCTCAGGTCTTTGAAGTGAAGGCGTCGCCCGATCCGTGGGAGGACCGGAGACTGACTATCGAATGCTGGGGCTACGACTGGAACGGCAAGGAGATTGTGAGAGTCACCTTCGAGTTCCCCATTGAGAAATTCCGGGGCACCAAGGAGAT
The DNA here is from genome assembly GCF_000835495.1 of Cladophialophora immunda. Classification (NCBI taxonomy): domain Eukaryota; kingdom Fungi; phylum Ascomycota; class Eurotiomycetes; order Chaetothyriales; family Herpotrichiellaceae; genus Cladophialophora; species Cladophialophora immunda. The sequence continues at coordinate 818,369 of NW_015622541.1, forward strand.
CAGTTCCCTGTTTTGCTATCCCTTGGAGTTCTACCGAGACGAAAAGGGCAACTTCGATGAATCCCTCCGTGCCGAGCTCGTGCAGAGGGGCAAATGGTTTCTCGAACTGTGTCAAACAACCGGAGCCAGGCAAATGTTTGAATACGACGGGCAAGCCTTTTCCAGCCGAAGGAGCCTCGCCAGAGCCAGTGTAAGAGATAAAGTCCAGCTACCCCCCAGTCTTTTGATGACGGATATCGTACTAACGTTTGCAATGTCATTAGGCGGATGCTGAGAGCAAAACCCCCTCGCTGTCTATGAAAGACGATACAGATCTGTCACTCGCCGCCGAGTTTCTCATTCACAAAACTTTCAAGGTATGCTAACATTCGTTCTTGGTTGTGATGGGAGGTGGCTGATTCCAGTTTCATTCGTCTGCAGGTCAAGGGACGATATATCGTCGACGCTGCTGCCTATCTACAGTTTGGTATTGAAGGCCGAGACTGTCAATAGGTGATTGCTGATAGCACTGGTAGGCCCCGGCATTCCATTGCTTGGAAAGTACGAGCCGACGGATGTCGAGCCTTTCAGCCAAGCCCACGACGAGCAGGGCGTTGATATAGACGAGCACCAGCGTCTGCTGTACCCCCCGCGGGTCCTGGGATATGCAACCCAACAGAAGATGTGGGCTCAGTTCAAAGTGCACAACACGACGCCGGTGCCGACCGATCTCTCCAACGCCTTCAAGGACAAGCTGGAATTGGATGAAAAGGACAAGAAGATGATCAAGGCACTGGTGGAAAACCACGAAAGCAGCAAGGACACAAGCCAGGCGCAGGTGAATGACATTATCGAAAGCAAGGGCAAAAACCTGGTTATACTATTGCATGGTAGGAAGTATGTCATGATTCCGACCGACCAAATTTACTAACAGCCACTTCCAGGCCCTCCAGGAGTTGGCAAGACTGTGAGTAATGCCCGCTGTGACCGGTTTCAGACATCAAGATCAACATTGCCGCTGCCGGCTAGTTGGTTAGAAGATCCTCGCCAAATATCGGATTTCCTTTGCGGGTGAAGATTTTCCACTGCTGTGGCTAACTCTGATGAATAGCTCACGGCAGAGACGATTGCAGAGGCCACGGGCAAGCCACTTTTGGTCGTCACCGTGGCTGAAATCGGCCTGGATGCGTCAAAGGCAGAGAAGAGCCTGGAGCAGATCTTCTATCTTGCCGGGGTGTGGGAGGCAATTCTCTTGATGTAAGACGGTCGATTTGGGGGAGCACTCTCCAACTGACACATCATCAGCGACGAGGCCGACGTCTTTCTGGAATCTCGGTTCGTCATGGGTGATCCGAACAGGAACGCCTTGGTCTCAGGCAAGTGATGATCCGTCTAGGTTCAACAGAACGACCCTTGCTGACAGGCAAACACCCAGTCCTGCTCCGCGTGCTCGAGTACTTCGAGGGGGTCATGATCCTGACGACGAACCGGATCACGTCGCTCGACATCGCGGTGCAGTCGCGCATCCACCTGGCGATCCGGTACAACGACCTGTCCAAGGACCAGAAGATCAAGATCTTCAACATCTTCCTCAGCCAGCTCGTCACCGAGGGCAAGGTCGACGGCGAGGGCATCGGCGAGTGGATCCGCTGGGTCGGCAGCGAGGCCGAGGTCAACGGCCGCCAGATCCGCAACATCGTCTCCTCGGCGTACCTGCTGGCGCGCAGCCAGCACCGCAACCTGCGCCGCGAGGACCTGCAGGACGTCAACGGCATCATGAAGAAGTTCCAGAAGCAGCTCGAGACCCTGACCGCCGCGGCGCGGAAGCAGAACGAGGGCCAGTTGAATTCCTTGGGCGGGTATGGATAAGTTGCCGACGTCGACGTAGTTTGCAATAGCATATCCGTCCCACCGTGGATCACCTTGTTGATTCCACAGCAAAAGTCTGGTTATTGTTCCATTGTAGCTGCAGAGCTCTTGTCGATAAGATGATCCGACAGAGGAGGAGAATTTGTGCGCGGAATCCCGTCACTCTCTGGCTTCATCGTAGCTCTAGCAGCCAAGCAGTATCTGTTGATTCGGCTGAAGGTGGCAGAAGGGGGGGTAGCGTTCTCCCAGACCTGCACATTGTCGGGGAGTGTATTAGACTGGCAATAGACGGAGACTGTGCTTTGGAGGAATCAGCTGTCATTGGTAAGGGCGGGCGTCCAGTTGAGATAAGGGATGGCACGTAATATTAAATTGATACTCGTGTCTGGAAAAAGGGTGGGTCCAGGATCCCTGGTTTTCTTGGTTTCCCGCTCTCGCTCAGCGTGGCATATGGCATATATTGCAGTAGGTGACTTGAGAGGAGAAATCCCCATCTCCGAGTATTATGTCTAGAATTGCATGGCGTTGGATGGGCCATATTCTAGCGGTGTAAAGCCCGTGGACTGGGTCTGAGAACCAATGGAATGTCCGGGGTTGATATTACTCGGCCACTCGGAGTCCTTGGGGACCAAGAACAAATTAATGGCAGTTTGGGGTAGAGTCATATCTGAAGATTGAGACTGGTTATCTAGAACTCCGAGCGGACCATCGACAGGGGCCGGTATTCATAATATCGCTCCTGTATGTAAGGACTAAAAGGGGCAATCAGCCTTGTGACGCCCTTGATTTGATAGTTCTCGCTTGCGATAGTTAATAAATGCCCGGACCCCTAGCTTCTAGGCTTCTAGCATGAACTAACTACCGAGAAACTCAACGCTGCAGGAATTTTCAGAGAGCGGCGACCAGCTCGGCCACCGTCTTCATGGGCTTGTCGTTGTTCTCGCCGACGTCCAGCGGGACGAGAATGCGGCTGACGGCGTTGTATCCCGCGACGACGGTGGCCAGCTCGAGGATCTCGCGGTGCGTGAAGAGCCGTTTGAGCGCCTCGAAGGTGTCGTCCTGCACCCTGACGTCGACGGTGGCTTCGTCGGTGTACCGCAGCACGGCGACCTCTGTCTCACTCAGCGCCTCCTTGTCTTGCCCTCCCACCTGCCCCTTGGGCGCGTCGTGGGCGATCGCTAGGGCCTCCGCCGACAGCCCGGCCTTGAGCGCCAGCGCGGCGTGGATGTTCCACTCGTAGACCGCGCCGGTGAGGATGGCGACGCGCGAGACGGCCAGCTCGAGCAGCGCCGGCGGCACGACCGTCTCGGTGCGCAGCGCGCCCACGAACGCGTTGTACCCGCTCGCCACCGGCGGCGAGTGCAGCAGCGTCAGGTCCAGCGGGATCAGGGGCCGCGGGGTGCGCCGCGCCGCGATGCGCGCGTAGATCTCGGCGACCGACGCGGGCGAGTCGGGCGGAGGGGTCGACGGCGCGTACGGGAGGCGCATTGTTGGGGTGTGACTCTCTCTTTTTGGAAAACCGGATCTGTGAGGGGGTTCGAGGAGTGGTGTTTTGTGCAGAATGAATGCAAGGCGGCCACGAGGGGAGAAGAGGAAACAGAGGTGGGAAAATGTTCGCGCAGCACAGTGTGTTTCTTCAATGGATCTTAATGGTTGCGGGGTTGGAGCGCGCTTTTAAGGGAACAGGCCCTGGGTGATTTTCTCTGCGGCGCGCAAACCCGCACAAGCCGGCATCGGGGATCGTCGGATGGGCAGCTTGACATTTTCACAGAATGGAGGATCAGGGGGTGAGAAAACGAGGCGGAAACAGGGCATGTCAGGTGAAGAGCGAGTCGCCTGAGAAGGTGTTTATGAAGACCCAAAGCACTACACTCTGGACATTTGGAAGTCAGGCTTCAGGAGAAGTCCTTGATCCGTCATGGTGATCATAGATGGTATTTTTTGATATTCACTACAGCTACAGGAATCGTTGGAGCGGCTGAGGCTTCGTCCACAGCGTCGAGGGCATTGAAAAAGGCCCCCTCTCGTCCTCCTCCGTCGCAAACCATGCATTCAACAGACACACACAGACACAACGCCAGAACCCCTTCCCAAACCCCTTACGCTGAAGATGCCTAGAAGACGGTGTGAACCCAGCCGGCCTTCTGGCCCGGCTTCAGGGGCGCCAGGGTGACGTTGTACTCGAGATCCAGCTCGGCCTTGGGGTCCTTGGAGGGGTTGAAGTCGAGCAGCAGGTCGTCCTTGACGGCGCAGACCGAGTCGCTGGTCACGTAGGGGTCGTCGCGCGGGTAGAGCTGGGTGGTCAGGGATTTGTAGCCGTCGGCGCTGATCATGAGGTGGATGTGGGCGGGCCGCATGGGGTGGCGGTCCATGAGGTTCAGCAGGACGCCCGCGGGCCCGTCGGTGGGCAGCGAGTAGGCGGTCGGGTGGTAGCAGTAGTAGTAGTACTCGCCCTTGTCGTTGGTCCTGAACTTGCCGCGCAGGTTGTTGACGGACTGGGCGTCGTCCTGGAAGTCGTACTTGCCGTTGGCCGAGGCCTGCCAGATGTCGACAATGGCGTTGGGGATCGGCTTGCCGGTCTTGTAGTCGCTGACCACGCCGTGCATCAGGGTGAGTCTGCCCGTCGGGTAGGGATCTTGGACGATGCTGTCGCCGAGATTCCGGAATGGCGCGTGGGGGCTCCAGAAGGGACCCAGGATGGTCGACGACGTGGGTGTTTCGTCGCTGTCCAGCATGATCTTGTTGGCGACCTCGTCAACCAGTCTGTAGAAATGGCAAGTGGTTAGTTCTCTCTCTCTCTCTCTCTTTTCAGAGATTTCTGTCACCTACGATTCAATGCCGAGCACATCGCAGATCCGCTGTCCTTCGTTGCGCTTGGAGTCGCTGATCTGGCCGATGGCGTTGACAAACTGCACGCCTCGCATCCATTCCTCGGGCGTCAGCTCGGTCTCGCGGATAAAGTCGTGGAGATGGCGGATCAGCTTTCCCAGCACAAAGCGGGCTCGGTCGGGCGTCTTGGGCCCCATGGCGTTGATGAGGCTGTCGGTGAAGTTGGGGTCATATTTGTGCGCGGACGAGTGCCCGTTGGTGGTGCCGTTGAGGTTGGCGGTCGTCGAGTTTTCGACCACGTTCTGGAACGACATGGTGTGCCGGTGGACTGAGGAAAGTTGTCGTGTGAGAGGGAGCTGTCTGAACCAAGGCCGCTGGTCAAGTCAAAGACACAAAGGGGTGGACTGGAAGAAGGGGAATAAGCTGAGAGTGAAGAAGAGATGCTGCCTCTGCTTGTCAGGGCCGTGAGGCAGTCATATATGTATGAGCTTTGTCTCCGTCCACTCCCCAATGCTCCGGCAGCAACGGTCGGCTCATGACGTGCGATTCTGACCTCGATTCTGGGGAAGCCCTTCATTCTCGGAATCGAATACTTCCACACGCGACGTCTGGGCCAATTAGGCGGGTGTCAAGTCTAAGCAGGCCGGCATCATAGGCTGCGCGCCCTCAGAGTCGGCAAGTTGGTGCCGCCCCTCGCGCACTGAGGTGCCTGGAAACACGGCAGTTGGGAAGATGCGCGGCGCGTAATATGTATCGACGACTTGCCGGCAATCAGATTCGGCATCTGGCCATCTTTGCATTGACTCTCGCTGCGGGGCAGTTCCGGGGGCAGTCTTTGCCACACACGCCCTCAGCACTCTACTATACCCCAACACCAACATAGCAACGAGGCTTGAAATAGCCATGTGATTCGAGTCGCTCCAGCCTGTTTACCCCCCCAAGGTGCCCAAAATGAAACACCATCTCATGATAGGCACATGGACGCCGCCCGGGGCGATTTTCACCGTCGAGTTCGACGACGAAGCCTGGACTCTGCGGCTGGTCAAGAGAACATCCATCCCCGAGGACGAGCCCATATCATGGATGACCTTTGACGTGAGTACACACCTCCCTGTCACTTTTTGCTCGGCTGACAACGCCCTGTAGCATGCACGGCGAAACATCTACGGCGCGTCGATGAAGAAATGGTCCAGCCATGCCGTCAAGGCCCCCGACCACATCGCCCATGAGGTTTCGCATCCCATGAACCATGACCGTATGTTGGCCAGCTTCCTCCAGGCTTGAATTCCCAGGCTCACGGACCAGCACAGCTCGAGCTCAGAGCGCCGACACCCGGACGAGGGCCATCTTTGTGCTGGCCGCCAAGCAGCCCCCTTACTGCGTCTATGGCAACCCGTTCTACGAGCACGCGGGCTACGGCAACGTCTTCTCTGTCGACGACCAGGGCAAGCTCGACCGGAACATCCAGAACTACGAGTACAGCGAGCAGTCGGCCATCCACGGCATGGTCTTTGACCCGACCGAGACGTACCTGTACTCGGCCGACATGTGGGCCGACAAGGTCTGGACGCACAAGAAGGCGAGCGACGGCACCCTCACCCTGGTCGGCAGCGTCGACGCCCCCTCGCCGGGCGATCACCCCCGCTGGGTCGAAATCCACCCCAGCGGACACTATCTGTACGTGCTGATGGAAGCCGGGAATCGCCTGGGGGTCTACGTGATCGACCCGACGACGCACCTCCCCGTCTTCACCCAAAATCTCTACCCGCTCGTTCCTCCAGGTATGTGCGCCTTGCACCCACAAGCCAAACGAAATCCCATCAAGAGGGGCTAACGGGAAACAGGGGTCCGAGATCTCAAGAAGATGTACAGGTCGGACGTGGTGTTTTGTTCGCAGAGCGGGCAATATCTCTTCGCCACGGCCCGCTCCAACTCGTCCAGCGTGACGGGCTACATCAGCGCCTTCAAGCTGGGGCCGCAGGGCCAGGTCCAGAAACAGCTGTGCCTCAGCCCGACGCCCAACAGCGGCGGCCACTCGAACGCGGTGAGTCCTTGTCCCTGGACAGACGAGTGGTTGGCTTTGACGGACGATCAGGACGGGTGGGTGGAAATCTACCGCTGGCACAACGAGTATCTCTCCCGCGTGGCCCATCTGGACATCAAGGAGCCTGGCTTCGGGATGAATGCCATCTGGTACGACTAAAGGCTCCGACTCGTAGCGTCCCCTATACCACATACTGTACGGTGTAAATATGGCCATAAATCATAGACCTCGTTCACTCCTCCCGCGTCATGCCTCGTGGCGGATAAAGACTTTTCCGCTCTCTCGAGCTTGTCGCCCCACGGAACACTTCCGATGCAGATGAAGGTTTTACGGGGGACTGTAGGCAGAGGCATCGAAGTTCGGCAAATGCTTCGTCCATCTGGCGCACACTTCCCGGAAGCCCGCTGCTGGCGTCTCTCTCTGTCTCCATTGGCTTGTCTGTGACGACCGTGAAGATTTCAACCATACCTTACCTATTGAGCTGGCTACGACTTGTTGCATGTCCACACAGCCTCTCCAGAGCAATTCATCACTCGACTGCGTTGGTGGTGCCACCTTGACTCGCGAAAGAGGGCCCGGGCAGAATAAATTACCGGTCGAGAACCAAACCCACCTTGACTGTCGGGGGTCTTACCACGGGTGCGTCGTGGAAACTACCTAGGTAAAGAAAGAGTCACTCACATTGTGTTTGGCGCGGTATCAACGGGGGGGGCGTTGTGAGTTGTGCCCGTCATGCCATCCTCGAGCCCCGTTCGCGGGCTGCTGTTCGTGACCATGCAGCCCAAGGAGACCTTGTCGCTCGACCTCTTCCACGACTGGTACAACAACGAGCACGGACCTAATCGAACCCGCCTGGCGTTCATGCCGAATGGGTTTCGATACCGCGCGACCGACCTGCCAGGCCCCAATGCCGGCACGCGCGCCGACCCTGAGTTCCTGGCCATCTACGACGCCACCGACATGCACCAGTTCACCGAGCAGCCGTACCAGTATCTGCGGGCGCCGCCGGGCAAGACGCAGCGCGAAATCGATGTCATGGCCCAGATCTGGGTGGACCGCTTGACGCTGGATTTTGTGGGCGAACGGGTCAACGATGCGACATTCGTCAAGCTCGAGGCGCCAGAGCATTTCCGCGAGAATGAACAGGGGAATGTCCTGACCACCCTCCGACTGCAGCTCACGCCCGAACAGCTCTCGAGCGTGGAGGACTGGATCCAGACCACGGTCCTCCCACAGGTGCAAGACGTGCCGGGCTGGAGGAGGACGTCGTGGTACAAGACGTCCTATCTCGAGCCTCGCGGAGACGGCCAGGTCGATTTCGTCCTGATCAACGAATACACGCCGTCGACCGACCCCAAGGCACTGCCCTCGACGTTGCAGACACCACCAATTCAGGTTTCGGCAAGCAAGGCACGCACATACGAACTCTTCTACACCTTTGGAACCGCAGCGCGGCACCTGGCCATCGTGGCCCCGTGGACGTCGCCGGACGGAGTCACCAAGACCCTCCCAAACGTCTCGCCGTACGGCTCGGCGATCGAGTCGACCGTCACCACGCGCGACGGCGCCGTGCTGCCCTTCCGCCTCGAAGGCAGCGCCGACCCCGACGCCCCGGTCCTGGTGCTGGTCAACTCGGTCCTCACCACCTGGGCCATCTGGGACGCCTTCCTCGCACACTTCTTCTCCCGCCCGCAGAACCAAAGATACCGCGTCCTCCGCTTCCTGGCCCGTGGCCGGACCATCCCCAGCGGCACCACCAGCCCCGTGACCGTGGACCTGCAAGCGTCCGACATCATCCAGCTGCTGGACGGCCTGCGCATCCCCCAAGCGGCGGGCCTCGTGGGCGTGTCCATGGGCGGCGCCACCGCGCTGGCGACGGCGCTCCAGTACCCGTCGCGGATCCAGGCCTTCATCGCGTGCGACACGTCCGCCAAGTCGCCCGCCGGCAACAAAGAGACCTGGGGCCAGCGCATCGCCGTGGCCGAGAAGGAGGGCACCACGCTGCGCCTGGCGTCCCTGTTCGGCGACGAGTCCCCCGACGCCAGCCCGCAGGCCGTCGTGGGCGAGGCGCTCGCCGAGATGACGGTGCGGCGGTGGTTCGTGCCCGCGGCCTACGCCGACCCGGCGCTCGTGCCCGAGATCGCCAAGGTCAAGCGCATGATCTACACCAACTCGCTGCCCGAGTTCCGCCGCGGCGTCGAGACGCTGTTCGACTACGACTACACGCCCCTCCTGCCGGGCTACCAGGGCCGCGGCGCGTTCTTGGTCGGCGCCGGCGACGGCGTGCTGCCGCAGGGCATGGAGAAGCTGGCGAAGGAGCTGGGCTCGGCGGCAGGGAAGACGGCCGGCTTCAAGCTCGTCGCGGGCGCGGGCCATTTGCCCATGGTCGAGAAACCCGGCGAGGTGGCCGATTTCGTGGCGGACTTTTTGAACGCCTCTTAGCCTAGGTAGCGAGCTTGCCCTCCCTTTAGACACCTGGCAAGCTGAAGAATATTATACGAGCCAAAGACATCTTCTGGGGTGTTACTGCCTTGCCGTGCCATTGGCACGATCCTGCGGGAGGCTATGGCACTTGTTCCTGTGTCTATCTTTGTACGCAACCACTCATCTTCAGTTTTTCTTTTCCTCGCTTGATTTTCCTTTCTTCTTCCTCTTCTCTTCCTCCTTCTCTGGTGGCGAGTGATCGGTGAGTAGGCAGGTCAGTAGCAGGTGAGACGAGGGTTGGAGGAGCGCGAGTCGCAAAGCCGTTCTGTTCTCGGTACCGAGGACTTCTAGAAGCGACACGCTTGGGGTGAGTGCCAAAGCGAGTCCCACGTGGGTTTTCACTCGGATGGGGAAGGGAGGGGGGCGCCAAGGAGTAGAAACCACCTACGCCTAGGCTCCACGTTCTGTACCACAAGCACCTACTTAATCGAATCGCGACCACCAGTAAATAGGAACTCACCTAGCACTATCGTCCACGTGGAACACCTGGGTGTGAACGCACCAATTGGGTCGTTTAAGGTGGCACAGGTGGCATTCCGACTGTTTGCCGACTACTCGGTGCTACAACAGACGATCGAGTTATCCAGCCTTCCTGGGACAGTATGGAAGGACCTTGAGAGCGTTTCCTACATTTTGTCGTGCGTTACCCTGTGAAATACATCGCTATCCCTTATGTTCCCATATCGCGATCGCTGACCACCGGAAGCAATGGCAGTTCTCAGCGTCTGTAGTCCATGTAGCATGCCCGAATTCGCTAGCCTCCCACCATATCAAAGCCTCTTCTTTTTCATTTGAATCCACAATACGGAACAAACCCTTCCCTGCGCAACATCTTAAGTCGGCGCTTCAGGCTTCCTCCCATAGACAAAGTGGAAATAACTGTACAGGTGGTTTCTCTTGTCCAGAAACTCATTCCGCACATTCGCCATCAGAACCTGTGTGCTCTCGACGCTCCAGCCGAGAACCCGCGTGAGCAGAGCCAAGGTAAATGGCTCGACGGCAGCGATCATGTGCTCGCGCTCAAACATCCCAATCTGTTTGAGCTTGGGGTCTTTGGGCCACGTCCCCACGGGCACCTTACACAACGGCGCGTCAGGAACCACTCGTCGAATGCGCGGTGCGATAGGCAGACATACCTTGTACATCTCGTCACGAACATCCACAAACCCCGCGTCGATCATGTATTGCTTCTGCAGTTTGGCAATATTGATCTTCTTGCCGAACTTCGTGCTCGCCTCGTCCACGAGCGCAATCCACTGCAGGATCGATTTACCCGTCTGCTGGATCGAGTCGTCGTCCGACCGAAGCCAGGCTTCGTACTCTTGCGCCTCGCACCATCCGCCGGGCACCAGGTGGTTCCAGACCTGCCGGTAGTATCTGGGCCAGTCGGCGACGGAGCCCCCGAGACCTCTCCAGTGAATGTAGTCGAATGCCTCCTCTGGCCGATACAGCCAGTCGCTCTCGGCGTCGTCGATGACAAACTTACAGTTGGGCGGAACCCACTTCGGCTGGATTGGGCTCAGGTCCGTCCCAATCACGACAGATTGAGGGAATTCATCAGCAAAGTCCATCGCCCATATCCCAGTCCCGGTCCCGACATCGAGCACCCGCGGCGGCGCATGCCCTAGAGGAGCGCGAAAAAGCTTGCCGCCGAGTATCAGACGAAAAATGTGGTGGAGAAGGTCCTGTCGGTCTTGCTCGGGCTCGTCGTTGGGTAGCGGGTAGGTGCCCTCGCGGAAGGCGTGGTAGCGCCGGCCATTTTCGTATTTGTAGTTCTGGATGGACGAAGTCAGCGAGGCGCTCGCTGTGGAAAGAGTGTCGAAGCCAAGGGTCGAGTCGTTGTCGTCGGATGTCTAGAGAAGAGAATGTCAGTGACAGGACGGTCCTACAAGGGTCCAGAGCCTTGAAGTCCGGTCTGCGGGTTATACTGACGTCCACTTGGAGATGTAGATTTGGGTCTGGGGCTGCGTCCGGGATCAAAGCGCCTGGATCGGGCTGCTCAGGGTTATCTACGCTCTCCGACATGGTGGTCCAGGCTCCAAAATTGCGCAGATACCCTCGTTCGGGCGGTGGGGAGGAAGTTGGATGACGGTGAGTGAGCGCCTGTTTCATGTATCACGACACGAGAACGACATGGCGATATGTACCGATGGCCATGCGGGATGCCGCGACACATCACCTTCCTATGGGATCTGATGCTTTGGCGATTGTCTGCATGGCCTGCCGATAGCTTCGAACTTTGGCGCGGATGCAACGGCACTGCGCCCGTAGGCACAGTGGTTCTTCTGAGCACCGTGGCCGCCTCCGCAATCCTTCCTCGACGTCCAATAAGCCACTGGTATCGCTTCTGGAAAGGGATGCTCATTGCTCAGACGGCAACCAAGTCGCCCTAAATCTTTGGCTTCTCCCCCCAAACTTGGGTGGGGATTTCAGGCCAAAAGGACGTCCGGGCTGCCACGCGAGCCATCCCATTCCAACGCCTTTGACCGTCTGCAATATGCATGCTCTAACAGGCAGACCGCAGCAAAAGCAGGCCCGCTCCTCTCCGAATGCCTAGGTATGCAGCTTGCGAACACGTGTCATTCTAGCAAATCTGTGGCCTACTTGGTACACAGTAGTGACAACAAGCCTGTCCCTATCATCAGCCCACCAGCTCCCGAGCCGAGCGGGTCGTTTCCCGCGTGGATGTGGCCCAGTCCAGCCTCAATTTCGAGAGGTAATGCCATTCTCACTCTTCCCTTTGCTCTCATTCTGGGATCATCGTCGTCCATTGGGGTTTCTGATTCGCATCAATTGGGGCCTGTGTATTAATGCGATAATTCCAGTGTGAATATGGACCGCCTGTCGAGACCCTCGATCGCCTTGCCCCTCGTCCTTTGCGTTGGATCCTGCTTGTATCTTATCGCGCTTGGAATCTACCGTCTCTATTTCCATCCCCTGGCCAAGTTCCCTGGGCCGAAGCTCGCAGCACTCTCGAGATGGTACGAATTCTATTATGAAGTAATCCGCAAGGGCAACTTCACCCTTCACCTCCCAGCCCTTCACCGAAAATATGGTAAAGATCCGTTTTCACGATCCAGCAGACCAGCCAACTGACGATCAAGGTCCGATCATCCGAATCACGCCAGATGAACTTCATGTGGAGGACAGTGACTATTGGGACTACCTCTATTCTCGTACTGCCCGACTTGACAAGTACGAGTGGATGTCAGGGCGAATGGGCAGCGACGGCATGATCTTCACGACTGCGAGCGCCGACCTTCACAAGCTCCGCCGAGGCGTGTTGAACCCATTCTTCTCCAAACGAAGCATCGTAAACTACCAGCCGTTTATCAGAGAAAAGATCCAGCGCCTATGCACCAAATTGGAGCAATACAAAGAGGATGGACGGATTTTGGCCATCAACCACGCATTCAGCGCCCTCGCCGGCGATGTCATTTGCCAGTACTGTTTTGGGCTTTGCTACAACCATTTGGAGTCGCCCAACTTCGAAGAGAGCTTTCACGATGCTTTTATGGCAGTGAGCGCGTTTGGCCATACCACTCTCCAATTCCCCTGGGTCACGCCTCTGCTCAACGCGCTTCCTGACAGTATTGTTGACAAGATGAATCCGGCCTTGCATATGCTTCTGGTGCTCAAGAAAGATTTCCAGAGGATAATCAGCAACATAGCTAACAGCGACCGTAAGATCGCAGAGCACGCCACCGTTTTCCACGAGGTGCTCAACAGCAACCTCCCTGAAGGAGAAAAGACCCTGAAGCGCTTAGGCGACGAGGCCTTTGGAATCCTGGGCGCTGGCACAGAAACCACCGCCTGGGCTCTCACTCTCGCCACCTTTTACCTCATCAACCAGCCAGCAACGATGAAGCGGCTACAAGAGGAACTCAAGGCCGCGATTCCAGATCCCGCAGCCCCGCTGGACTGGCTGCGCCTTGAAGAATTGCCTTACCTCAGTGCCTGTATCAAAGAGGCGGTCCGATTATCTTATGGCGTAACTTCACGGAGTCCTCGAATTTCGCCAAATAGGCCGTTCAAATACAAGTCTTGGGAGATCCCGGCCGGCACCCCGGTCTCTATGACAATCGTCGATGTCCACAACGATGAGGCCGTGTTTCCGGATTCTCAATCCTTCACACCAGAGCGGTGGCTGGACAATCCGAGGACGGACAACGGCTCGTCTCTTGATCGCTACTACGTTTCGTTTGGGAAGGACGCGAGGTCTTGTCTTGGGGTTAAGTGAGTACCTGTGCCAAAAGGATGTCACCTACTTCCGTGAAATTGTCTACTAACTCGAACATCCCAGCTTGGCCCATGCCGAGCTTTTTATGGTCCTTGCTGCCATCTTCCGCCAATTCACCTTCGAGCTATACGAGACAGATGTGTCCGACGTGCGCATGGCGCATGATTTCTTTATACCCTCGCCCAAACTGGATTCAAAGGGTGTCAGAGTCAAAGTTGTCGGGATTAACAACTAGTCCTCCTAAGCAGGTTCCGGCCAGATGTCTGGTGTTTCCCGGAATGGATATAGATATGTATTGCTGCACCACCAGCTCAGAAATGGGGCAGCTCACAGATTGCGTCTGAACCTACTCTTCGCGGTACTCTATATCAGGATGTCGCACACTGCGCCCAGATGCGTACGATTTGCTCTCTCACTATTATCATCAGCAACCCGCTCTTCAGCGTCACTTCGTTCGAACCTTCAAATGTCTCAAGCATAGTGCAGACTCTGAGGATGGGAGAACGTGAAACCCTCAACGAGGTAATGACGGAAACAATGCGAGAACCTTAGCGACCTTCACATACCCTGGGCCGTGAGGGGTGGTCGGTTTGGAGCTCTTCATCTGTTTCCTTAGGTCTACCTTTCGACCAGTTTAGCCCTTTGAAATGCTCGACTTAATAACTTTTCACGAGCATGTTAAGCTAAACCGCCCTTGACCGCCTTAACTCCCCTAGTTAACCACCCACTGCACCCTACAAATATAGATAGCCACGCAAACCCCTCACACAACTCGATTCTATCCTAACCATCGTGGACACTTGACACTGTCGTCAATCGCGCCGATCCACGACACGATATTGATCCCAGATTTGTCGTCGCCCTACCAGCTTAGAGCTAGCTATGCCACTACACTATGGTTAATCTCCCAGTCAATGTCCCAAACAACCGCAGAAGCTCCGCAAAAACATGCGTCCAGTGCAGAGCTCGAAAGGTCAGTTAATGGTGCCCATGGAGTTTTCCCGACTTACAATCATTATAGGTTCGATGTGATGGACGCCCAGGTTTCTGTCGTAACTGTGAGCGACTCAGGTTCGACTGTTCTTTTCAGCGGCCGGTTGGCAGCCCAGCGTCCAACAGAGGCTACAAGGACGAAGCCCAGCTGGAGAAGAGACGGGTGCCGACCGCTTGCACCGTGTGCAGATCACTCAAAGTTCGCTGTCCAGGGGAATTCCCCGCCTGTGAAAACTGTGTTCGAAAGAATCGGCAATGCATCTACCTCGCCCTCAAGCAGCCCAGCCACCCATCCCAACCGTGCGCTGTTCCCAGTGACGAAACGCAACAGAATGATACTCTGCCGATCCCGACAGACCTCGAGCCGAAGACTCCCTCCATCCGATCAGAGGGAGGAGTGAGTCCGCCGGAGAGGTTCTCGCCTGACTCTGGCACGGTGATCCCGTTGATTGAAGCTTACTTCGAGCACCTGTACCCTCTTCCCGCTTACGCCTTCCTGCATCGCAAGTCTCTAACTCAAAGGTACCGGGAAGGGTCGCTGGAAAGTTGCTTGATCTTAGCCCTCTGTGCGGTGACCGCCCAACGGCTACGTTTTCAACCATGCTATCCAGAATCGGTTTCAGACTGGGCTGAAAAGGCCGAGCAAGATCTCATGCACAACATCAAATCCCCTTCGATTCCTCGACTACAGGCACTGGTCCTTGTGATCCGATATATGATCGACGTCGGCCAATTTCCCAAGGCCTTCATGCTGGCTGCCCTTGTCGGGAGGGCTGCCGCAGCATTACGTCTCTACTCCGAGAGACCCGATCTTCCCTTTCTCACACAGGAAACGCGGCGGCGGCTGATGTGGTCCTGCGTTCTGCTTGACGGTTCTTTCTCAGTCGCCCTGAGAGAATACGAAATCTGCCCTCCAGAAGCGATTGAGATCCAGCTTCCATGTCCTGACAGAGCATTCGAAGAGGGAACACCAATGGTGACAGCACCAGTCCGAGCGGTCTCCAAGAACTCTGTCGAATTACTCGGTTTGGTTGCCGCAGCGGTGCGACTGACGGCAATTAGGAGGGATATCATGAGGTAATTATCTGGGCACGTTGAGAGCTAGACAAGAATCGTCGAGACTAACCAAGGGCAAAAGATTAACTCGGAGGCTCAAATCCCCAGGTGTCAGCTTTGTCGAGCTGATGCACTCGGTTCAATGTTTCGAAGGTGAAATGCAACGCCTCTATCAGAACTTGTCTGAGCCAAACCGCTATTCATCGCTCATGTTCACCCAATCCGAAGAGCCGGTCCGCTTGCTGTTGGTCCATCTATCTTGGCATCAAGCGCATTGCGATCTCTATCGGATCTTCTTGACAGGGTACCGCGAAGCTGCGCCGGTGTCTACGCTACAGAAGATGAACGAACAGAAGATCCTAGGCCGACAAAGTCTCTGCCTGCAACACGCCGTAGCCATTGTTCACCTCCTTGCCCAATTTTCAGAGCAATGCACTGTCCAGATCATTGATTTTGACACCGCAATTTGCGCGTACCACAGCTCACGTCTGGTCCTCCACATCGCGGGGACAAATGTTCTTGCACAAGGACCCAGTCAAGCGGATGCGCTGCAGATGGCTCGGTCCTGCGCGTCTACCCTCAAAAAATATTTTGGAACAACCGCCATGGCGGACCCTATTGTCAGTGACTCTCGCGTATGCGCCAACGGCTGGGTACGTGCTAACACTTTGTACCAGATAAAGGATCTCGACACTATCATCACCCGGTATTCCTGCGAATGGGGCACAGAACCCGGCCCTCCACCGCAACGCGCTGAAGCAACTGGAGAAGACGACGAAGCCACACAGACCAGAACGAGGCAACAGTTCGCCATTCACAGCCTATTCCGCCAAGCCAATTTTGACGGGGACAGCAACCATGACACGATCATATCCGAGACCACGCCTTCAATGGTCGAATTTCAGCTCGCCACAATGCCGCAAATACGGTCGAGACTGCTGGTGCCCGCGGGGTCAGGAGCAGCCACGCCGCCTGGGGGGCTTCCACATGGCGATTTGCAAAACAGCGGCAGCGAGATGACGCCCGAACAGCAACAAGCAGGACATCTACAAGCAGATCCGGCGCCCACAAGGCCGAATACGCTCGCCGACCCAATGCTGGATTACGACCGCAGTTGCGAGGAGTTGGAAAACGACATGCAACTCGTGTTCAATCCTTGGATGGGGTTTTCGGAATCCCTCGAGTCCTACGGCCTGACGTTGACTCTGGACGAAGACTACTTCTAACCCCATCTGTAGACTGAAGTCACGACGAAAGTAGAAGACAAGGGTACTAAGGCCAGAAAGATTCATCATCACTCTCAATCTCAATACTGTGATTCTTTTGACTTTCTTTGGGCCCCGATCTTGCGCACTCTCACTCAAGATGCTCTGATTCCGTGGGTCAAATTTGGGTGTTTAAAAACCGAGTTTGTGATTGAAATCTAGATTCTCCACAAAATCGCAGAATATACTGGGTAAGTAAGTTTATCTCAATCGAGCAAGATGGTTACCTATATCTACAACCCAGGTCCTGCAGACATGGGATGGAGGCGAGACTGGCCCGGCTTCCCCCTGTAGCGAAGACCATCCATTCCTATAGCTTTGCTTGGGACGCCAGAGGCGGGTGCACGGGCTCGTCCCCGATCTCGGCCATCTTGTCGTCGAGCATCTTGGTCATCTTCCGGACGACGTCCTCGTACTTGGGGTCGTGGTAGCAGTTGAACAGCTCCAGCGGGTCCTCCTCGCAGTCGAACAGCTCCCATTCCCTGGGCTGGCCGCCGGCGCGGGTGCCCTCGAGGCCGAAGCCCTCGTTGTACCAGTAGATCAGCTTGTAGCGCCGGTCGCGCACGCCGTAGTGGGCGTACGCCTCGTGGATGACGTCGCGGTGCATCCAGTACCGGTGGTACGCCACCTGCTGCCAGGCCGCGGGCGTCCGGCCCTGGAGCAGGGGCCGGAAGCTGACGCCCTGCATGTACGTCGGCCGCGGGAGGCCGGCCAGGTCGAGCCACGTGGGCGCGAAGTCGACGTTGCAGATGATGTCGTCGCACACGGCGCCCGGCCGGATCGCGCGCGGGTGCCGGATGAGGAAGGGCATCTGGAAGCTCTCCTCGTACATGAAGCGCTTGTCGAACCAGCCGTGCTCGCCGAGGAAGAAGCCCTGGTCCGACGTGTAGACGACGACCGTGTTCTCGGCCAGCCCCTGCTCGTCGAGCCAGTCGAGCATCCGCCCCACGTTGTCGTCGATGCTCTGGATCGTGCGCAGGTACCGCTGCATGTACCGCTGGAACTTGAATTCGGCCAGTTCGCCCCGGGTCTGGAAGGTGAAGACGGTCCCGTCGTCCTTGTCGATCAGCCGGAGCCGAGACACGTCTTCCGGCGCGGGGATCTTGCGGTCGAGCCACCACCACTGCGGTATCAACTTTGCGCCGACGTGGCTTCCGCCATCGGGCTGGACGAGGCCGAGGTCGTGGTACGTCAGGTCCTCCTCGACGCGCATCTTCGCAACCTCGGCGGCCCGCGCGCGGTTCTTGTAGTCGTCGGTGAAGGTGTCGGGCAGGCGGACCGGATCTTTGTAGAGGTGCTTGTGCTTTTCGTCGCATTCCCACGACCGGTGCGGTGCCTTGTGGTGGCACATCAAGAAGAACGGGCGCCGGGGGTCCCGCTTCCGCATCCAGTCGATGCTTTTGTCCGTGATGATGTCCGTGGCGTAGCCCATCTCGACCTTGTTGCCGCCCGGCTCGATGAACGTCGGGTCGAAGTACTCGCCCTGTCCCGGCAGCACCGACCAGTAGTCGAATCCCGTCGGCTCGTGCGCCTCGCCTTCTCCGAGATGCCACTTGCCCACCATCGCGGTCTGGTAGCCCCCGGTGCGCAGGTGTTTGGCCACGTTGGGGATGCGCTTGTTGATTTTGCTGTCGAGGGTCATGACGCCGTTGACGTGGTTGTGCGTGCCCGTCAGAATGGCGGCCCTGGACGGCGTGCAGATCGAGTTGGTAACGTAACAGTGATTGAACTTCATCCCTTCCGTGGCCAGGCGGTCGAGATTCGGCGTGTGGTTGATGCCCGCGCCGTAACAACCGATGGATTTCGACGCATGGTCGTCTGCCATGATGAAGATGATGTTGGGCCGACCGTCCCTTGCGTCGGCCACGTGTTGTGAGGCATGGACGCCATTCACTTCCCGCGGTTCGTGCAAAAGCATGGTTATTTGTTTGTTGACTGGGGTTTAAGCTGGCATGAAAACGAAATCAATGAGTGACCGCTCCAAGACTGTTTTATTTTCGATCGAACCGCCGGGCTCTTTGTCCTGAGCGTGAACCAGAGTCCTGCATCTAACTCGGGGACACATTCGTTCGTCCAAAAGGGCAGTGCGCCGTTCCACGGGAGTCGGTGGCCTTCATCCAACATAGTTGACGAGATCCGCCACGGAAGTCGGTGAGGCTCACGGGAGCCGGTGTCAGTAGCTCTGGAGACAGAGCCATGGCTGAGAATGTGGGATTCTGTCGAACCCTATTACATATTGCCCTTGGGAACCCCGAAGAAGGTGCATGATCTGGAAACATGCAGTATTTCGATGATCCAGTCGGGCCCGAATAGTCCACCACGTCCGAATAACCGATCTGTGATGGGATGGTTCAGGCCCTGCCAATGTCGTACGTCGAACGACTAGACACTCAGATGATAAAAATCCGTGCATTTTGCCTTTAGGAGACTTTGAGAGCCCCGGAGAGAGTCGAAAAATACTCGCTGAGGCTTTTGCATCAAACCAGAACAAATCCACTCCGATTTTGTCGAAAATGTCGCGCAGGCCAAATTTCCTCATCGTCGTGGCGGATGATTTGGGATTCAGCGACACAGCACCCTATGGATCCGAGATTCCAACACCCACATTGGACCGCCTTGCGCGAGAGGGAGTGACGATGACGGGTTTTCACACTGCGTCTGCATGCTCTCCGACCCGGGCCATGCTGTTCTCGGGAACAGACAATCACATTGCCGGGCTGGGTCAGATGGCCGAGTACATGCGAAGCCGTCCAGAGCTGTACAAGGATCGACCTGGCTACGAAGGATACCTGAACTGGCGAGTGGCAGCCTTGAGCGAAATTCTACAAGATTCCGGCTACTGGACGATGATGTCGGGGAAATGGTGAGTCGATACTGAGGAATCGTGTCATACAGGAGGAACCCTGGCTAACAGAGTGAACGCGGTATAGGCACTTGGGGCTGAAGAGGGAGTTGGCACCATGCTCACGAGGGTTCAGAAAAGCATTTACTTATCTCGCTGGCGCTGGCAACCACTATAACAACGAGCCCCAGCTCGATGACACTGTGCCGCATCTCCCCTCCGTATGGGGTGACGGACTCTGGATGGAGGGCGACGTCTTTCTCGACCGCCACCAAGAACTCCCCAAAGACTTCTACTCCACAAAGTCTTTTACAGACAAGTTCATCGACTATTTGGGAGCCAGGAATGACGCAGAACGCGAGCAGCCTTTCTTCGGATATTTGGCGTTTACAGCTCCTCACTGGCCTCTCCAGGCTCCCCAGGAGACCATTGCAAAGTACCGTGGCATTTACAGCGACGGGCCCGAGGCTCTTCGACTGAAGCGACTACAGAGCTTGATACAGCGAAGGCTGGTGCCCGCCGACGTCAAGGCGGCAGATATGATCGGCAATATGCCCAAAGAATGGGCGAAGATGGACGATGCCGAGCGTGCCAATTCGGCACGAAGGATGGAAACGTATGCGGCCATGGTTGATTTGATTGACCAGAATCTTGCTCGAGTGGTCGATTATCTCGAGTCAACCGGAGAGCTCGATAACACGTTTATACTGTTCATGTCGGACAACGGGGCCGAGGGCCAACTTCTCGAGGCGCTTCCCATCATGCGACAGAGTCCGTTGGTGGTAGTCCAGAAGTTCTATGATAACAGCACCGAAAATATCGGAAATGCCAACTCATTTGTCTGGTATGGCCCGCGATGGGCGTGCGCGGCTACAGCCCCCAGCAGAGGGTACAAGGCTTGGACCACGGAAGGAGGGATCCGCTGTCCTTGCATCGTCAGATATCCGAAGTTCCCAAGGAGTTCAGGCTCCATTTCGCACGAATTCTGCACGGTCATGGATATCCTGCCGACCGTGTTAGATTTGGCGCAGGTTCCTCATCCCGGGACATCGTTCCGTGGGCGGGACGTGGTCCTCCCTCGCGGCAGATCATGGGTGCCGTATTTGTCCAATTCAGCGGACGGCTCCGTGATCCATGACGAGCAGTCCAGCATTACAGGGTGGGAGCTCTTCGGCCGCAGAGCCATCCGCAAGGGACGCTGGAAAGCCGTCTACATCCCGGCGCCCATGGGGCCTGATGAGTGGGAGCTGTTCAACTTGGAGACTGATCTGGGGGAGACGACAAATCTTGCCAACGAGAAGCCAGAGATCCTAGAGGACTTGCTGACGCGGTATGCTGAATACAGCGACGAAGCTGGGTTATACGACCCTGAAGCCTTTGTTGTGGGGCCCGTGAAATGAATGACAGAGTCAAGAATCAACCAAGTGTTGAAAGTCGCCGTGATAGCTGCCGTGCGTAGTTAGTAGTAGGAGTTGTTTTGGTGTATAGCTGATGAGCAACCCCGTTTACTCGGTGTACAGTCACCGCCCCCTCGATAGCCTCACTAGTCTTGACCGATTGCCGTGGTGGGGATGCCGCAGGAACCGCTGGAGCTGTGGCCACAATTCTCCTTACCAGTCCGGAGTACAGGGGAGACGGTGGTCCCATCCGCCGCACTATTTAGGGTCCTGGTCTTCTTCGGCAATCATGTATACAGTCTCCCCAACCCCTTTTCACCAACCAGAGCATATCATATAGAGTCGGCTTCCCCCCAAAAACAGCTACCCAATAGACTAGGTAGTCTAGGCGATCTCAATTCAGAGACTGGAACTAAGGTCAGCGCCGAAGCACTCACCATTGCAGAGTCTAGACCCAAGAGTTTCAACAGACCGATGGCGGGGGAAAATGATCCCTTTCACGCAGAGGGTTCTGCAATCGCGACACAGGCGACAACGGGGCCAAGGTACAAAGATAGCAGTGCCCCTATCGCCGACCGGGTGGCCGATCTCTTGTCGCGTATGACTCTCGCAGAGAAAGCCGGACAAATGTTCCACGACATGGTGCTGAATCCACTTGATCTAACGACCCAGGGCCCGAAGAGAGTCGTCCCGAGCGCTGAAAGCAAGGTACAGGAGCTGCAGATGAGCCATTTCAACTTATTGGGTGCTGTGAACGACGCTCGCCGGGCGGCGACATGGTACAACACGCTGCAATCCTTTGCTGTCTCGCAGACGAGGCTCGGCATCCCGGTGACCATGTCCACCGATCCTCGAAACCACTTCAAGCAGAACATCGGCACGAGTTTTCGAGCAGGGAAACTCTCCCAGTGGCCCGAAACGCTCGGGTTGGCCGCGCTGCGAGACGAGGCTCTCGTGGAGAAGTTCGCCGACATCGCCCGTCACGAGTACGTGGCCATAGGACTACGCTGTGCGCTGTCACCGCAGATCGATTTGGCGACCGAGTATCGGTGGGCTCGCATCGACGGGACGTTTGGCGAAGACGCCGACCTCTCGGGGAGACTGGCGCAGGCGTACATTCGAGGCTTCCAGGCAAGTTCCGACGGCACCGTCGGCACACACAGCGTGAGCTGTATGACGAAACATTTCCCGGGGGCCGGACCACAGAAAGACGGGGAGGATGCTCATTTTGTGTACGGGAAAGACCAGGTATACCCTGGAGGTCATTTCGAGTACCATCTCAGGCCGTTCCGCAAGGCGATTGAGGCCGGAAGCAGACAGATGATGCCCTATTACGGCAAGCCCGTGGGGCTCCAGGGCGATTACTCCGAGGAGGTGGGCTTTGCATTCCACAAGGGGATCATCACCAAGCTTTTGAGGGAGGAGCTTGGGTTTGACGGAATCGTCTGTACTGATTGGGGCCTCATTACGGATGCCACCATTCTGGGCCAGGACATGCCCGCCCGGGCCTGGGGCTGCGAGCAGCTCAGCGAAATCGATAGGGTAGTGAGGATTCTCGACGCCGGCTGTGACCAGTTCGGCGGGGAATCGCGGCCAGAGCTGGTGGTCGAAGCAGTGCACAAAGGACTCGTCTCGGAGTCTCGCATCGACCAATCCGTGCGGAGGCTGTTGACGGAGAAGTTTGCGCTCGGGCTCTTCGACGCCCCTTTCGTCGATGTTGACGAAGCCGAGAGAGTCGTGGGCCATCCTGATTTTGTGCTGGAAGCTGACAAGGCGCAACGGCGCAGCTACACGCTTCTTGTCAACCGGAACAACAATACCCTACCCTTGAAGCGTGCCGCGATTCAGAACAAGAGGTTTTATCTGGAGAATGTCGACCGCGAGATTCTCACGTCTCGACACGGACCAACAATCCAGACGGTGGCTAGGCCGGAAGACGCCGACATTGCCTTGATCCGTCTTCGCGCGCCGTACGAGCCACGCCCGGGCGGCTTCGAAGCAAACTTCCACGCGGGTTCCCTCGAGTTTCCGCCCCAGGAGAGATCTCGACAGAAAGCGGTATACTCGCGTGTCCCCGTCAGCATTGTCGACATCCATCTCGACCGGCCGGCCGTCATCGGCGAGATAGCAGGTCAAGTGGACGCCATGCTGGTCAGCTACGGCAGTAGCGACGCCGCCTTCCTGGACGTCGTCTTCGGCGTGGACGGCTGTGGACCGGAAGGGCGTCTGCCCTTTGATCTGCCCAGCTCCATGGCTGCAGTGTCAGAGTGCGATGAAGACTCGCCGTACAGCACCCGGGATCCAGCGTTCAAATTCGGCAGTGGCTTGCGGTATTGTACAGAACAGTGAGTTGTCGGCAACATTGCCCGTCGATCTGGCGCAGCTTTTCGCCGCCTTGGGCGAGAGGAATAGAGTAGGGAGAACAGGTAGGGCGAGAGGAATATATCAACACTTTCAGCACTCAAATCTAGTCTTGCTACATGTCATAGCAAACTCATGTAGACTACTAAGAACGTCGGAATTAACTCGATGAATCGCTTTGTTGTGTAGGGATCGGCCTTATAAGTATCTACGACATACCTAGTTAGGTACTTGTACCTCTATATTAGGAACGGGACAAAAAAGATCTGACGGTACATTGGACTTTAGCTCGCAAAATTTACGGAATATATGGAACAGGGCTTTCGTCACGATCGGTATCCTGACAAGCACATGAGCTTGAGATGTCTCAGTCTCTGCTATGGACTGGCGGATCCTTGTTCTTTTTGAGCGATCTTAAGGGACTTGAGACCACTTCCTAACGTCCTTCCTGTTCTCCAACTAGGCTCTTTGCACTAACATATCGTGCTAGTGTTCAATTCTCGTCAAGTTCGATAAGGATCCGTCGATCGTTGACGTTGTTTCAACCTTTTGCCACAACTTTTCCATAAACCCCGTCACCCTGTTTGACCGCCAGCCCTCCTCAATCAAGTCCTTGCGTCGTACCTCTTCCTGGCTTGTCGGTTCCATAGATCTCCACGTGCTCGATGTCAAGGGTTTTCGCTTGCTCGGGGTGTTTTTCCACATGGGTGGCTAGGGTCCCGATGCTCCGCGGATTGGTGGACTCCCAAGACTTGAATTTCCTGGGAGGCACTCCCGCTTCGAACATCTCGTTGACTTCCTCCAGGGATCTCCCGATCAGCTCCGGAAGGTAGAAATACCCCCACACGATGCCCAGGACGCCGAATCCGCCGTAGATGAAGCCCACCTTGGCTCCGAGATTGGCGTGATCGGCAGCGAAGAGGAAGGGGTACGTGTAGGTGATTAGGAAGTCGGACACGAAACGCACGAAATAGGTTAAGAAGGAGGTCTTGTCCCGCAGTCGGAGGTGAGGGACCTCGGCCCCGGTCACGGCGGAAATGGCTCCAAACGACATGATGTAGAAGAGTCCATAGGGGGCCGCACAGCCTATGATGCCATCTGCGCGTGATGCATTGACACGCGTAGTCCCCAGGCCGCCAATTGTCAACAGAAGTGCCGTCATTAGGGTTCCAGCGACAAGATAGATGGGTCGTCTGCCGACGCGATCCACCATCGTGAAGACAATAAGCGGACCCAAAGTTGCGATGGCATTTGACATGACCGAGTACACAAAGGGGTCCATTCGATTGAAACTTTTGACGAAGAGAGTTCCATATTGAGAGACGAAGGATTGCCCGGTCAATTGGTTGAATGCTCCAGATACAACGGCTATCATTGTTCGACGCTGGATAGTCAAGTCAGTACACAAAGGAGTGGTTTCTATCCCGGGGAAAACAATAACACTCACCGCATTCGTTCCTCGGAAGAGGTCGAGCCAGGTGCCACGAAGTTCACTCTCGGTCGTGATGGCAGCATGCAGTAGATCGGCTTCTGTCTCTGCGTCGTACCCTTCGGTGGAGCCGTGGAGCTTCCTGAGCCACTTGACAGCTTTCGCCTTCTTATTCTTTCGAATCAGCCAGCGGGGGCTCTCTGGTATGAGCCAACAGAACAGAAGTGTGAAAGCCGGGAATGCGAAACAGCTGAGAACGGGGTCCTGCCAAGAGTGATTTCCCGGGTACGTCTTTGTTCTGTTGCTGATGAGGGTGCAGATGAATGAGCCAAAGACATGGCTAAAGACGTATGTGACGACCATGGCACCACGGACCTGGGGAGGCACGATCTCGGCGATGAACATTGGTGCCAGGAAATTGTCCCAACCCACCATGCCTTGGACAAGCATGCGGCCTGCAAGAATCTGCCCGTAGGTCTTAGCAGTGTAGCTCACCGCCGTCCCGGAGATGACGACGGTCTGCATGGCGACATATGAGACTCTTCGACCAAAATTCTCGGCAATCAGATATCCGACGAAGGCGCCGACGCATTTTGCTGGAAGCCCCAGCGAGTTGAGAAGGGCAAGACTGTTGGCGGAGTAGGTATACTTGTGTGTCTCTTTGTCGTAGCTTCCGAAGGTCTTCTCAAAACCTGCGTGATTGATTAATCAGGATTCCAGGAAGGAGAAAGTACACCCACTGTTCATGGCTTGGATGGTAGAGTAAATGGAGTTGTCGAAGCCATAGCTAAAAACGCTGACGTTAATGACGAACAGTCCCAACAGGAGGCGCCAGCTTAGGGTACGCAAGAGGAGGAGGTCTTTGAGGTTCGCCATTGATCTGAGTGCTGGCACACCTGATCTGGGAGGGAAGAGCAAAGTCGATGGAGCGAACACATTCCAAATCAGGATCCTGATGCGGACGTATTTATACCCCACAAATCTGGAGGAGATTGATTGTGGAGAGCCACGCTACGGCATCCTGCGCGTTGAGGGGGCTGATGTTCTTGCTGTAGATGCACTTCCTGAGACACTCTTAGTGCGTGGTCTAGCATTGTTTGTATAGCTTTTTCGGTAGTTCTGTTCAGATGTCTGGCTAAGGCTCAAAGTTCTCGCCCAACCGACTCCCGGCGGGACGGGAGTCGGGTTGGTGGCGTCTCTTCGCTAGCCTAGACGCCTTTTGATGCTGTCATGTGCGTCACAGCGTACTGATGCACGACATGAATACGCCTCCTGGGTGTTAGACCGACCCGTGTCCGTGGGATACATTCACACGGTAGTTGTGGATGTAAAGGTTAAATAGAATGGCAAGTGAGAAGTGCCAGTGTACTTCATCTATCGATAGCAATAAGCGTTGCTAATTATGCATGGGATGGGTTCTGTCTTGGATACGATACAATGATAGTCCCTGTTAGCATGTCGTTCTTGTGGTGAAGTGGTAGACACCGCCGACAGTTCGGAAATGCCGACATAGTACGGATCGTGAGAATTTTCGAGTCTATGTGTCTCGAGGATAGAAAATTGATTACCTCTTTGTTCCTGTCAGTAGCGGTTCTATAGAGTCAAGTTTCAACTATTAAGTCACATCTTTGAGAGTAGCCCCAAACCACGAGACTGTGTATATTGTGTATATCTACTTACAACGTTATCAGACTCTCTACCAAGCCTTGCCTTGCTGATTGACCTTGGCCAGCTCACTTTGATACATCTCATATGCATCGAACATCCCGGTCTCTTGAAAATAGGTTTCATAGTGTGCAATCATCTCCGCCAGCTTCTTGGGTTCTTTTCCTGCGAGGTCATTGACCTCACCTAGATCCTTACTTAGATCATACAACTCCCACCTGCCGGGTCCACGAGGTGGGGGTAGGAAAAGGGCTTTCCAATTTCCGACGCGTACTGCAGCTATACCAAGCTGTTCCCACCCAACAATGTCCTGCTCGCCGTTGTAGACAGAGACAGAGTTGGAAGTGGGCGCTGACAACAGTGGCGTCCAGCTCTTACCGCGGAGAGAGGCAACGTCGCGCCCGCGGAAAGTTGGTGCAGGATGTTTGATCCCTGCAAGGTCGAGGAAGGTAGGTAATAGATCCATAACTGTGGTGAACGTATTGTCGATGCTGCCTTCCCGCTGGTGAGGCATTCCCCGCGGGTACCTAACAATGCATGGGCACCTGATGCCGCCTTCTGTAGTGTATGACTTTGCTGCCCGGCATGGAGCAGTTGCAGCACTGGCCCATTGAGGCCCGTACCAAACGAAAGAGTTGTGGTTCCCCATGTTTTCCAAAGAATTGTCATAGTATTTCTTGATAACGTCCGATAATGTTGCGCCCGCGAGGATGGGAATGGCTTCTAGCAGCTGTCCTTCGGCGCCATTGTCAGACATGAAGACAATGAACGTGTTATCCAGCTCATCCGTAGATTTGAGATATTCAATCACACGGCCGACATTGACGTCGATCAGGTCAACCATTGCGGCGAAAATTTCCATGGCTCGACATGATCTCGCCTGGTCTTCCTTTGAGAGCTCAGCCCACGGCGTAGTTCCTAAGGTGTGTAACGGTGCGGGCTCGACATCGCTTGGGACAATCCCTTTTTTGACCAGAGATTTCAGCCGCCGATCACGTAGTCCAAGTGGCCCATCATCATACCACCCTTTGTATTTCCTCACCGTCTCTGCAGGAGCTTGCAACGGCCAGTGAGGAGCGGTGAAAGCGAGGTAGCCAAAGAACGGTTTTTCTTTCTCATCGTCTGTGCGCTCACGCAGGTATTTCAGAAAGTAATCTGTAAACGTGTTGGAGGAATAGAAGTCCTTGGGAAGATCGTGTTCGCCGTCAATAAACTGATCATGCTCCATCCAAACACCTTTGCCTTTTAACAAAGCCCGGGGCTTTTCCGTCGTATCATACAGCTGCGGTTCGAAATTAAAATGGTTGCCGGCGCCAGGAAGTGTCGAAAGGACTTTGGTGAACCCGCGAGAACAAGGTGCAATATCTTTGGTCATGCCCAAATGCCATTTCCCGGACATGACTGTGTGGTAACCGTTGTCCTGGAGAATTTCTGGCATGGCAGCAACGCGGAAATTCAGATAGCCTTCGTAGCCAGGTTTGTCCGCAAAGACATCTGGGAACCTTTTCATTCGCTCTGCCATGGCCCCAAGACCAGCAATGTGAGAATCGGTGCCTGAGAGCAACATGGCTCTTGTTGGTGAACAGGATGCAGCGGTATGAAAATCAGTCAGACGCAAGCCCTCCCTAGCTAGATTCATCAGATTGGGAGTGTCTATTTCACCTCCAAAGGGCGAGGTATCGCTGAATCCAAGATCATCGGCTACGATGACCAGGAAATTCGGTTTCTTCGATGACGCCATATTTACTCGTGAACTGAGGTCAAGATCAAGCATGGAGGACACGATAATCTCCGTGTTTCTGGAGATATGTTTATAAGTTTAAGCTTAAGAGAACCTAAGGGACGCAGCAACCCATGCATCTAGTCCCCTCTCTACGAAGCATCCGTCATTTCAGCACGGGAGTCGGGCGCGGGCATCGGCACGGGAGTCGCTCATCGGTTCAACTTCGCCTCCATCTGTTCTAGGCAATACAAGGTTGACTGTAGAAATTCTGGCTCGTCGTCATCATCCTCTCGCAATATCATGTGGATGCTTTCGTCCATGGGCCACTACAGTGGCAGAGGCTTCGGCAGTTTCTCGCGGCAGAATTTTGTAAAATTAGGTTAAATTCGACGACGAAGGTCGAGGACTCGTCTTTGTTGCTGAAACAAGTGAAGGCACTTCTGCATTCTTCTGGTATCATTGCTGTAGCCAGTATCGCCCTGGTTGAAGATGACCAACTCCATGTTTTCCCCTTTCAAGGCGTTGCCTCTTGAGATCAAATCCAAGAATGGCGGAGACAGACCCAACTATGTCATCTTTATGCCTGATCAGCTGCGATATGATTCCTTGCATTGCACTGCAGGCCCCGAGAGCATTATCAAAACGCCCAACATCGATGCATTCGCAAAGAGAGGCACTGTTTTCACCAACTGTTTTGTCCAGGCATCAGTCTGCTCGCAGTCGAGGTGTAGCATGTTCACCGGGACATATCCTCACACCAGTGGACATCGAAGCCTGACCAATCTCATCAAGCCCTGGGAGCCAAATGTCTTTCGCAGCCTCAAAGAAAACGGCTACCATGTCGCTTGTCTCGCCCCAAGGGGAGATACCTTTGCACCAACTGTAACCGAGTTGAGTGTGACAGAATACGGTTTTCTAGAGACACCTGAATTCATACCAAAGTTTGCCGGAGGAGGCGACACCTCCACCGAAAGGGACGAAAGTATCTGGGGGCGACTGTTCTACAAGGGGTTACGCAATCCCCACGAAGCACTCGACTATGACGATGCGGTGGTAAAATCCGCTTTGAAATGGCTGACGAATCCTCCGGACGATAAGCCATGGGTCCTATTTATGCCTCTGATGTTCCCGCATTGCCCATTCCAAGTTGAGGAGCCCTACTTTTCCATGTATGATCGCAGCAAGGTCACCCCAGTCTTGGATCCGGCTCAGAAGACCGGCTACGAGGCCCTGTATATGCAAAAGATACGAACCCGGTATGGTACCTCAAGAGCGACCCCTGAAATCTGGGCCGAAGTCAAAGCCACCTACTACGGCATGATAACGCGGCTAGACGACCAGTTTGGAAAGATAATTCAGCAACTGGATCATCTGAACTTGTGGAAGGATACAGTGACATTGTTCTTCACAGATCATGGCGAATACCTAGGGGATTACGGCCTCATCGAGAAGTGGCCGTCGGGGTTATCTGACTGTTTGACCCATGAACCTCTGATTATTGCTGGGGAAGGCCTTCCAGAAGGTCACAGCGTTAATGCCATGATAGAGATGGTCGACTTGTTGCCAACAATCCTGGAAATATCTGGGATCCGGGAGCACTTCCCCCACAGCGGAAAAAGTCTAGTGCCCCTCTTGACGCAGAAAGCGACCGAACACAAGAGATTTGCTTTTTCTGAAGGAGGGTTTCTGATGAGTGAGGAGCCCCTGGTAGAGCGGGGCCCATATCCGTACGACATCAAAGGTGCATTGCAACATGAGGACACTCGGATTGTCGGAAAGGCCATTAGCATACGCAACGAGGAGTGGACTTACATCTATCGGCTATACGAGCCGCCTGAGCTCTATAATCGGCGCCTGGATCCTCATGAAATGTCCAACCTTGCCGCTGAGCCGGAGTTTGCACCAGTTGCACAGATGCTTCAGGGTGAGATGTTCCGATGGTTAGTGGAAGGATCTGATTTTCTGCCCTGGACACCAGATCCACGAGCTCCTGCAGTCAACCTCCCATCCCCAAAGGAACAATTTGAAGAACGGTGGTCAAAATCCAAAAAAGCTTAAAGGTACTAGAAATATATATGGTCATCCATCAACTATGATGGATCAATGGATGTCGTTGTCGAAAAGGTTGATGAAACTGCCGTCTCTAGAACATCTCCCCATTCGACAATTCCATTTAACGGCGGCGAGATGGCTGGCATCAAAGGCACACGCCTTCTGGTTGCGGCAAACCAGAGAACTAAAAACGCAGGAGACTGTATTGTTGGGAGTGGAAGAGAAGCACGTAACTTTGTCTCGCCTCTTAACCAGGAGAGAGGCCATCCGTGCTCAACAGCTCTTGGGTATCAAACCCAGAGTTGAACGCCATTCACAAAAAGCGGGAAATATTTGGTTGGCCTGCAGAAATCTGAGTGTGCATGCCAACATATAAGATTTCGTGTCGTCAGTATTGTTTCCGTGCTTCTCAGTATTTTCCATAACACCTTGTCAGAATCTTTTCCAATTTTCGCCACTTTCCCTGAAATCGGTTCGCACAAAGTCATTTATCGAGGAGATGGGTGCGCCTTGTCTGATATATACCGTTTTGTTTGTTTTCGCAAATCGACGAAATCATTTGATAATCAATTGCTGCCTGGACTATCACAGTCATATGCATAAACGCATACAGAATCTCGGGATATCTATATGGTGAACATCAACACTGTACAGGATCCAATCTAGGAAGTGCTGCATGGTTCATTGGGTTGACAAGAGCCGAGTGTCCATTCGTAAATTTCCAGCGATGTCATATCGAAGACGACTTGAGCTTATAAGATCATCTCTAGTACTTGAAGAGGATAAAAGCACTAGTACTAGGTGGGTTTGGAGGTTGTAGACGGTCTAGCCAATAAAGTCGTGTGAATCTGACCTTGACACCAAGCCTTAAGCGGATGGGATAAAAGCAGCATCGCCAAGACTTTGTAGAGAAGAGACGCGACCTGCAGCGCGCAACTCGCGAGTCCCTCACGCGTTGCCCGCCTGCACCTTGATTTCCTTTCGTTCAGCATTGCAATGTACAGGGCGCTGCTTCCACGTGTGCAGTGCCAATGAAAGGCCCTACCTTCCTCTATTCTGTACGCCTCCCTAATTCTGCCCTCTCTTGCCCTTCCTGCTTTTCATGCAAGTCTGCTTCTCCAGTCTCGTGCTTCGCTCCCCGACCCGTGCCCTGAGATCTCCGAAGTCCTTCGTCAATACTATCATGCTTGCCCGGGCAGCCAACAGACATGCATCCTCGGCCTCTAGCGAGAAGAAGCAATCTTCTCTGCCATTCAGTTCCTCCGCAGCCAATGCTCCCCGCGATTCCTCGTCGGGTTCTCTGAAGAGGAAACTGGATCGGACCATGAGCAGCTCCAGCAACTTGGGCTCTCTCCATCAGCAACCCTGGTCCGACGAAAACACCCCGCCTACCTTCATTGACCTCACGGACAATGTCGAAGGTCACCCCGACGTCCGATACCCTGATTTGCCTGCGATGGATGCCGTCTCTTATCCTTCACTTCCCTCCATCCAGAAGGGCTCTCCGACTGTCCCTACGAGTAGCGCCGAAGTCCCATGGTCGTCATCGCCAGCGCACCATTACGAAAACCCGCCCACACGAAAGCTGTCAAAAGATATACCGGAGCCACGGACGGTGGGACCAAACAAGAAAAGAGCACTGCCCGCATCATTCACGGCTCAAGTCTCAACTGCCTACAGGGATGAAGAAAGCACAGCGCAAGGCGAGCGTCCCGACAAATTTGATAGATTCAGTCCGTCAAAACAGTTGCAGAACGCGAGCAGCCGTGAAAAAGCGTCCCTTGCGATGTCAGACATGTTACAGAAGTCATCATTCGCGCGCCATCGAACAAATGCGTCGCTTTCGAGGTCCTCGTCTGACCGTACGGTTCTGTCGACCAGCAAACCGGCGGAAATAGCACCGGCAACGTTTGGCACAGTGTCGGAGCCTTTCTTGAGCGACGAGCAGAAGTCTGTTATGAAGGCAGTCATGGACGAAGGAAAGAGCGTTTTCTTCACCGGGTCCGCTGGTACGGGGAAATCTGTTCTTATGAGGGCGATAATTTCCAAGTTGAAGCACAAGTACCGGAAAGACTCTGATCGGATCGCAATCACAGCGTCGACCGGCTTAGCATCGTGCATCTTGGAAGGACAGACGCTACACAGTTGGTCGGGAATTGGGTTGGGAAAGGAGCCTGCACCTGAACTAGTCAAAAAGATCAAGCGCAATCAGAAATCGAGGCAGAAATGGCTCCGGACCAAGGTTCTCATTATTGACGAAGTATCCATGGTCGACGGTCAGCTTTTTGACAAGCTGGAGCAAGTGGCGCGTACTATTCGAAACAATGGCCGCCCTTTCGGTGGTATTCAGTTGGTCGTCACTGGAGACTTTTTCCAACTCCCTCCTGTACCCGACAGAAACACTTCGGCCAAGTTTGTCTTTGAGGCAGTAACGTGGAACACCTGCATCCAACATACCATCCTGTTGACCCATGTCTTCCGCCAAAAGGACGAACAGTTCGCTCGAATGCTCAACGAAATGCGTCTGGGTAAGATGAGTCCTGCCACTATCCGAGAATTCAAGTCACTTTCGAGGCCTTTGGATTTCCGCGATGAGCTTGAGGCAACTGAGCTGTGAGTGTTTCCAATCCGTGATCCACCAGCCTGCTAATGATGCTCAGGTATCCTCGCCGTGAGGAAGTCGAAAATGCCAACCAGAATCGTATGCGAAAGCTGTCCGGCCAAATGATGACTTTTACAGCAGTGGATACAGGCACCGTTGACCTTAACACACGAAAGGCGTTGCTGAACAACTTTATCGCTCCCGAGGTACTCGAGTTGAAGAAGGGTGCACAAGTCATGCTGATCAAAAACATTGATACACAACTCGTCAACGGATCCCTCGGGATTGTACAGTCATTCATGGATGAAGGCACATTCTTCACCTACAAGGATGACGAACCCACGTTTCTCCTGGCGCACGAGCCAGACGACGAAGACGACAATGGTGAGATAAAGGCTGCACGTGAGAAGATCCGTGAAGCTAGGCTGAAAAACTCGACCACGGGTGGCGAGCCCAGGAGGCTGTGGCCCATGGTGAGATTTAACCTACCGGACGGAACATCAAGGAGTATGCTCTGCTCTCCGGACGAGTGGAAGACCGAAGCCCAGAACGGTGAAGTCCTTGTGAAACGAGTCCAGGTACCTCTAATTCTAGCATGGGCCTTGTCAATCCACAAAGCACAGGGCCAGACACTTAGCCGAGTCAAAGTGGATCTCGGGAAGGTCTTTGAGAAAGGCCAAGCGTATGTCGCATTGAGTCGAGCAAGAACAAAGGAAGGCTTACAGGTTCTTCGGTTCGATGAGCGGAAGGTCATGGTCCATCAAAAGGTGCTGCACTTCTATTCCAAGCTGTCTAGTCATGAGACGCTGGGAAAGAAGGAGGTCAAGAAAGAAGTGACCGAGGAGAAGGATGACTTCGGCGACGACTTTACGTTCGAGGAGATGCTCGAGGCTGAGAAGCAAATGTTGAAGGCCAGTGCGGCGTAGCGACGGATCTGCCTCTGGGGAATGAAGCCTGCGTCTGGGAAGCGTACCGAAGAGAAATCTCGCTTGAGATCGCAAGGAGCGTCCAATTGACATGAATTAGTCTGTAGATATTAGATGTGAAGCACAGTCTATGATGAAGCCTATAGTGGTGTCTGGCGATTCAGCCTTGGATGGTCGTGTGAGATGATGACGAAAGGGGAAACACCAAACTTTATCGACTTTTCGGCAGAAGCCAGGCATTGAACGGAATCGACAAGGCCCTCACAGGGGAAACATCCTTCACCCTCCCAGATCCTCAAGGCCTGAATCTCTGATCTTTTCAGATTTTGTATTTATCTTGCTCACTCTACCCTATCTTGAGCAGCATGAACATATAGTACTGCTCCACTCCGTCTGCTACACTCGCTCCTCCCTTACCATGGCGTCCGACTTCGTTGGCTACACCATCTTGGTCACGCTACAGAATCCTCCGCATGCTCAAATCCAGGGTGTAGTGGCAGATGTCGTCAATCAAAAGCTGTTCCTGCAGAATGGTAGGCTTCGCTCCGAAGCCCAGCTCGCAATACTAACCTAGTTTGCAGTACTTTTGTGGAATGGCCAGCGACTCCCCTCATACGCCATTGACTCCTCCGCTATAGCAGACCTCGAAGTGTCCCCTTCACAACCATCCACGGTCGAAGAGGAGGAATTGCCTACACCAGTCGCCGCTGCCGAACACCAGAAGACCACATTCCCCCCAGTCCTTCAACAGCAGCACAATGTGCCCGCGTTTGTCGACCCCGCCATCATCAGCTACGCGAAACCGCCCGCCAAACTTGCAGCAATGCCAGCAGTTATCCAGCAGCCGCAGCCAGTGTCCCCGATCATGATCGCCGATGGAATAGTGAGCAACCCGTCGGCGCGCTTGCCGCGCAACGGCAATGTGGGGAATAGCTCAGTGTCCAGCATCGCGACGGCTGTTCCCAAAAAGACGGAGAAAAGAAATACACCCGCCAGTGCGACTCTGACGGAGCCGTTTGACGCATTAAGTCTTGGGGACAATGTTGCGGTTGCTAAACCCGCGCCAGAGGTCGCCAGCGAAAAGAAGGCTCAATATATACCATCACAAACTGGTCCAGGCATCATCGACATGAAAGATGTCAATCACGGCCCGCTCAAGGGTCAGAAGAAGGCAGGAAAAGGCAAGGGCTGGCGCCAGACCCCCTTCATCGAGGAGGTACCTCGACAGCCTAGAAAGAGGGCACAGCGGGGTCGGAAAGCCGCAGAAGACATGAATGGTTGGGCTACAGAAGATGCTACTGACATCCAGGATATGGGCGACTTTGACTTTGAATCAAATCTATCCAAGTTCGACAAGCGCCGAGTCTTTGACGACATCCGGCAAGCAGACACCACCGCGGAAGCTGACCGGCTTGTGAGCTTCAATCGGAAAGCTCGACCTGGGACCAACGGGGGCCGAAACCTGCACTTCACGGAAAACGTTTTGGACACGCCGGGTGGAAAGGACAAAGATCGATGGAAGAGTGAAGCGGGGGAAACCGAAGATGAGTCGATCGGGGGAGAGGGCCATTACAGCAGCGGGCGAGGATCCAAGAGGGCGGGCTCCCGACGGCCACTTGGTTCGAGAAAGGGCAGCGTCATCCCTCCGCATATTGACCGGACAGACTCGCCGCGCCCTTTGGGCCGGATGCAAACCTCATCGCCGCTCAACGGATCCGTGTCCGGCAACCGTGGCACCTTCAAACTTCTCAACAACAAGCCGTGTCATTGTTTGTCACCGCTGCAGATGCTTGAGATCGAACAACTCTGCACTTCGGAACTTGGCCTCACGGAAGACATGCTCTCGGAGAATGCTGGACGGAGTATAGCCATGGCAGTGCTCAAGATTCCCGAGGTCAGGAGTGTGGTGTTCTTAGTGGGCAATCACAAATCCGGTGCTAGAGCCATCGCCGCAGCCAGGCATTTACGCAATCGCAGGCTTCGGGTGACCATTGTCATCCTCGGGGGCGAGCGTGAAGAACTGCTTCTCGAAGTTATGAAGAAACAGCTCAGCATTTACAAGAAGGGACAAGGGTACGTGGACCGCTGGGACGAATATCAGACCAAAGCCAGCGCGGGCGGCCCGACTCCTGACGTGATTGTGGATGCTCTGCTCGGAGTGCACGTCACGTTTGAAGAATTACGGACGGACGACCAAGCAACAGTGCTGGAGATGATTCGGTGGGCCAATCGCAGCTCCCTCGTCCTCTCTATCGATGTGCCGAGCGGATTATCTGCCACGTCGGGGTTGTTGACGGAAGTTGATGGACAGCCGCTGGTTATGAACAGCAAGCACATCGTCAGTCTAGGGGCACCGAAGACCGGGTTGCTATATGGAATGTCTCATGATGGAATCACGGAGCCCACCTGGCAGGTCTGGGTGGCCGACATCGGCATCACGGCCGCGGCGTGGCAGAAGCATGGGTCTCGAAGAAAACACGGCACCGACTTTGGCACCGAATGGGTGGTCGCCGTCAAGTATGTGTCGGGCTTACAAGCTTGACGCGGGTTGGTCTCATAAGAGAGACAGCCCTTGAGACTGGGACGAGGGTCAGGGGAAGTCATCTATTATCCGCATTTATTTGCTGCTGCTGTTGCTGCTGCTGCTGCGTTCAAGCGATTTATTGAACAAAAAGTCATCCGGGAGGCATTCGTGACAATTGCTTTTTGCTGCGTTGGTGAAGACAGTGCTCTGTTTTGTGCTTCTGAGAGTCTCGCAGGGTAGATTAGGGAGGGGGCATGGTTTCTTCAAATAGCCATCCATCTCTTGAGGAAATGAAGCCCTGATTCAAGAGCCAGCTTCGTTCGAGATATCTTTTCTTTTCGCTTCCTTAGAACTCGTTCCTCTATGCGCGTGGATATATGAATATGACTCGCGTCCCGGTCTCGCTGTGCTGTCCGCGTCGTGCTTTGGAAACCGACTCGACACCCGGGATGGACCTTGGTACGCACCTGAGTAGGTAGGTAGGTACCCAGGACAGCGGGCTGAACGTGGCACAACACAAAGTATTCACTCGGTACGAGGTACCAGAAAGGAGAAAGGAGAAAGGTGACGAAGGTCCTTGAGTTACAAAAGACAAGAAACACAACACACGAAACAGGAGGCCAAAAAGGAGACAAAGGTGATTGAACTACAAGAAGCATTGAGATTAAAAAGACGTGCGAAATAGATACCGGATGCTAACCCCCCTACTGCGTGCCGAGATCAAACAACCAAGAAAACACCCAAACAAACGCCCCCTTCCCTAAAGCAATCAGATGGGTACTGGCCTAGCTGCCTGGTTAGCTAGCTAGGACGAGTATGCTCCGCGTTTCATCTGGTTTGCATTATGCTGATTTCGGTCCGCTCGAAGAGTACTGTGGAGTGCAATAGCCAGTGGCGGAGCATGGCTTTCGTATAGTGCGGTGAGGTAAGGTAAGGTGACTTGTAGCCAGAACCCTCGGCATTGTTTTGTCTCTTCTCTCCTCCATTCTCTGCTCGTCTGTGATTACCATCATTCCCTCTCTGTGTTCATCTCTCTCGTGTCTTTTGCTGTCGGTATCTCTCTTTTCAGCGAACTCCCTCTTCCCGCAATGGCGCACGCCTTCCTCTCTTCGATCTTGATTCCGTTTCTCCGTCTGGAGAACCAACGCCAGCCGCACAGCCAACCAAACTTTTTACCAGACGCTCAAAAACCTGCAAACTGCCTGCTGGAACGAACCCCCGCGAGTCATCTCGTCACGACGTAGGAGGATAACCCAGGTCCTTCATCCCTTGGTACCACATCTCCTTGAACCGCCCGTGCGCCATCCGGTGCGACTTGTCCGTCGTGGCGCGGATGTAGTAGCTCAGCATGACGTTACACCTCAGCTCGTTGGTTTCGTAGAAATTCACCACCCAACCCTTGCCGTCGCTTGCGTCCAGCGCTTTGACGTCGCGCGGCTCGGCGACCCGGATGCTGAAGCGGCCGTGGATGGTCACGCCGGAGCCCGGATTGGTGAGTGCCTCCATGCCGTCCTTGGTCCGTCGGATTGCGCTGTAATACGTCAAGTCCGTGCTGTACCCCGGAAGCACGTTGAGTTTGTCGGTGATGGCGTAGTGCTGGAAGTCTTCGATCGCGTAGTCGGCGTTCAGGTCGACCTTGAAGTCCTTGGACAGAGCCATGTAGTCGACGGCTTTTGGATCTGAGGCCGGAATGGTGACCACGTTGGTGATGAGCGGGTTGAGCCGGGCCATCATCACCGGATCTGTGCACATCTTGAGCGCGAGTTCATAGCCGGCGTCCAGCACATCTTGCGGGGACTTTCCTTCCGGCGGCGCGGGCAGGACCAGATCAGTGATCCAGCCGGATTTGAAGGTTGTTTGCATAAAAGACATGGTTTGATCAACGGTTTGATCTTCGACTGTGCGAGTCTGGGTCGGTTTATACCACCGCAAAGAGCGCGCTGGAAAGCAGGTTGTTCGCAGTGAGATGATAACAGGGCCCTCTCAGATGCCAGTTGGGTCCGAGCGAGCGGAGCCCGAATGCCCGCCAACGACGAAAACGAAGTCAAAAACCACCAAGTCCTTGCGCTCTTCTGCCCCGGATAGTCATCAGGCGCCCTCCCCGGCTGCGGAGGTGGTTGTTGCGCAATATGAGAAGACCTAGCACCAACGGTGACAAGAATCGTGGCAGAAGAGCGTCGTCGTCGCGGAGGATTACAATGAGTTTGTATGGTGGAGTAACAGTAAGCGTCGGGGGAATTGTGGTAGGCAGCTGGCGGCCCCCAAAGATACCAACCACTCTTGGTCGACCAACCCACTTCAGAGAGAGGCTAGGATGAATTCGAGGATGGGGGAAGCAGTTGGCTTGGCCTCGTTGGAGACAGAGGGAGGTTTTGTAGGTAGGCAGCTTGAAGAGAGGAGGGAGATTCCGTAAATAATGCTCCGTGCTTAACAAATCATCAGCATTGTAACAGCTTCTGGAAGCAGCTTAGAGCTGGTGAGGCTTTCGACTTGCGCGCGTTGCGGACTTTCAGCCGCAGATGCAGCCACGGGAACTGAGAGGTGGAATCAGAGTGCTTATGCTTCTCCTTGTCTGATGGTTGCCAGGCCGAGGATAGTTAGGACGAGGGGCGTAAAAGTGAGATGGAGGTGGGATGGGCAGCGCAGGGCGCGATGGCGGAAAGTTGACACGACGGTGAGATCTGACACTGCGACAGACCTCCGCACATCACCACCACATACACCTCGCTGCCTCGATCCTCCCGCTTCATCTTTTCTATGTTCCTCTCCTCGCCTACTTCTCCCATGCCGCCCCCCTCGCCGCCCCCTAGCCGCCCCAATCTCTAGACTACTTTGTGATCATCATCACTGCTGTCTACCGCCGCTGCCACCAACGTTCAACCGACTGTGTCCCAACGCATTCATCAGTGCCTACGACACCAAACAATGGCCTCTTGGTTCACAGTACACAATGTGTCCTCCAAACAAGACAAACAGCCACAAAGGGCTAGCACCCCCTCTTTCACTCGATTGGGTCTTTGTCTGCTCACATTTGCTGTCAAGGCAGAGCTGCTTGTCCTACACCGCCTTGAGTCGCCGCCCCATGGTTGATCCTCCTGGCTATTTATGGCTCGATTAAGCCCACGACCAGCTTCCAATGGCACCAAACCAGCACGTCGCCATTGGCAAGTCATTGAAGTGAGAGCAGGGCGCGATTCAACACTGAACACTGACTTTGCCAAATTGGCCAACCTGACAAGATGGCTTTCTCAACAAATCCATCAGACAAACTCCCTCTGACCTTCGGCGTCGAAATCGAATACGTCTTTGGTGTCAACAAGGACGTCGTCTGTTCCAACCCAGTTTACCACTGGCTGTTTCCACAGAACTGCTCTCTTTACCCAAATTCTGCCAATCCTGCCAACTTCGACCCGACGCTGGATGCGCATAAAGGTCTTCTGCAAGCCGTCAAAATTCTGCGAAGCAAAGGTGCTCGACTAGGTGTGATAGTCCATCAAGGCAGTCAAGAAGAGTCCTTTGACCTGTATTCGCAATGGCACATGTCCACGGACAGCTCGGTAAGATTTCCTGCCAATGCCTACGATCTGGAACGATTTTCCGGGGGTAGAATCAGGGAATGGCGAGGCTGGGAGTTCTCGGGGTTGGAGCTCATTTCTCCCGCTCTACCGGTCCCTGAGTTCGACTTGCATCACTTTCATCCCTACGGTCTCGCTGAAGTCCAAACCTACCTCGGGTTCATGACTCAGCCCCGGCCTGAGGGTACCCCTTACTTTTTCCTGTCCGGTCCAGAGGCCGCTGGTGTTCATGTCCACATCGGTTTGCAACCACAGCCTGATGGCCAAACTGACCTCCCTCTTGGACTTCTGCGCCATCTCGCCTTTATCTGCCTAGCTTTCGAGGATACCATAACTTTGCTGCATCATCCGCAACGGCATAGTTATCCTGCGTCCTATTCTCGTCGCCATATCGGGACCAATCGCTTCGTGGGAAGCTTGCCTCATACCTTTCCGCGCCACCATTGCAAGGAAGGGCCCGGATTTTCGCTCGAAGACGCATTCCTTCGCATTTTCCGAGCGAAGACCAGCCACGAGCTTGTGGAATTGCTGACAACGATTCCGGCAGAAAACAAAGGGAACTACCGGTATATGGTCCGAGAATGCTTTGTGAACTTTACCAACTGCTTCGAATTCATCCATACAGGGGAAAAGAGGACTGTCGAGTTCCGACAGCATCATGGGACGCTTGCGATAAAAGACATTGCCCATTGGGTTGTTTTCCTCACGGCTCTAGCACGGACGGCGGAGCGCAAAGCGAATGAGGAACCAAGACCCAACCCCACCTTGCCCCCCTCGCTTGCACCCAAGATTCTCTCAGCTAGTCTAGGTACGCAGGTTGAGCCCTTGAAGACTGGAGTGTTGGATACCCCTATTGACGCACTTTGGCAGGACACTGCATCACATCTTGAAAGTTTGACCACGATCATTCGGGAGGCATCCAAGTACCCAGACTTGTTCCAGACCGGTAAGAAAAGAACGCTCAAGGAGCTTTTTGATCTGTTGCAACTCCCACGTGTCTATAGACAATACTGGTGGGAGCGTGCTAAGCAGTTCAGGGCCGAATGGGCCGCTGGCTGGCGAGGGACGGGGACTTGCGAAGGCCAACTTCCTTGCAGAAATGATGACGTGAGGGATAACGAAGGCTGGGCTCATGGTGAGTTGGATGTTCCTCCCTGGGATGTTGACGAAGCCGGTGCCAGCACTGGCGGCGATGGTCCTGCTTCTTCTGGTCGCCCTCCATTTGCTCAGTTGTGCATACTTGCTAACCAGCTTATAGATCTCGAGCCTTGGGATTTTGCGGCTGTCATGCAGTCCGAGGGCTGGCCTGATGGACCGTTCTATGGGGCGTCTTCGGACGTCAATACGGCTCGCACCGGTGCCGCTGCTACTGCTGCTGCTGGAGCCGGTCAATTTGCTAACCAGTCTACAGATGTCGACATGACCGATGACGATCTTCCCACAACTACGACCGGGGTAGGACCGTCGTCATCACCGCACAGTTCTCGCGCAAATGTCATGTCAATTTCAGCCATCACCAATTAGCCTGGTCCTCCTTGAGAAAGTGTGGCATGTCGCGAATATGGGGAGAAAGCGCCGGTCAATTTGAAAGGTAAGTTTGGGGAGATGATACGCAAAGGGCAAAAAGAACAAGGAGAAGAAGAAGAAGAAGGGTTCAATGGGTTTGATCGTTGACAGGAAATCTAATCAGACAAGGTAGGTAAGGTA
Source organism: Cladophialophora immunda (assembly GCF_000835495.1). Lineage (NCBI taxonomy): Eukaryota > Fungi > Ascomycota > Eurotiomycetes > Chaetothyriales > Herpotrichiellaceae > Cladophialophora > Cladophialophora immunda. The sequence continues at coordinate 859,931 of NW_015622541.1, forward strand.
AGTTAACATGGAATCTTGATTTTGGTGCTGGTGGTCATTCCAGGTTTGGCCGTGATCTCGTCCCATACTCCCCATTTCCATGTAGGAATAAATGTAGAGATCACCACGAATCAAAATTTCCAAACCCGCCACCTCCCCCTTTTGCCTTTTTCCGTACGGGTTCCTCAGGCTCGTCATCGACGAACTCGACAATCTCGTCCTCGTCATTGTCATTGTCATTGTCGTGGCCGTGCCTTGCTAATGAAGCTTTGAGATACTTTCCCACCTGTCCGATACCGCCGCCAGAATCCACCGTGCCGTCGTCTCGTATCCTCTTGCCCGTCCATGTCGTGCGGTCCTCGTCCACATCGAGACTTCCTTCGTCGGCGGCAGCAGCTTTTCGATCCGACTTCTCCTTCTCGGTCCGCTCCGCCTGGTTCTTCTGCTTCCAAAACTCCTCAAACGGATCAATCAGCACCGTTGCCTCGACGATCTTGATCTCCTCCTCGGGCCGGTCGGTGCTGTCCACAGGCGCGTTTTCCAGCCGCTTGAGCGTCTCCAGTGAGTCGCCGCCGTCGTCGTCCACGACCCGTCCAAAGATGGTGTGCTTGTGGTCCAGGTGGCTGGCGGGGCGGTAGGTGACGAAGAACTGCGAACTGTTCGTGTTCTTGCCCTTGTTCGCCATGCTCAGCACGCCCCGCTTGTCGTGCTTCAGCGGGCCTTCGAGTTCGTCGTTGAAGTTTTTGTTCCATATGCTCGTCCCTCCCCTGCCTGTCCCGGTCGGATCGCCCGACTGGATCATGAAGTTTCGGATGTTGCGGTGGAAAATGATGCCGTCGTAATACCCCCTTTGCGCCAGCTTGACGAAGTTCCAGACGGCCTTGGGCGCGTACTCCGGGTTGAGTTCTAATGTCAGGGGTCCGAGGGTGGTGGACAGCCGGACGTAACCCTTGTGTTTGACCCGCCGGGGTTTCAGAATGTATTCTTCGTCTGTCATCGTTGCGAGCGCGTTGGAGGTGTGCGGTGTGAGCCCGGTGGAGGTGAAGGAGGCGGCAGCTTGACCGGTGGTGTGGCGTGTTGCATTGTAAGGTATTGGTTTTGACGATTGGGATGTTGAAGCTGTCTTCTTGACTGTGTGGGCCGACGTTGACGTCGACAAAGATTTGCTGTTTTGCAAGACAGCATTTGCTCGCTCGGCCCTAGCCTTTGCAACCGCCTCCTTCGCCTTCATGATTTTCAGGTCCGCAGCACTGCCTAGACTCGCGGTATTGATGGACGCTTCCTCTTTAGGGATCCCTGAATCTTCCCCGTCTTTCAAGTACTTGAATGAGGTGAGGTTGCGGGACTCCACATTCTGCGGATCTTGCAGGGTAATCAGGTCCTTCCTGGTGAACTCCTCGTCCGAGACTAAGTCGCGCCACATCTTGGGTTTTATATTCAGTCGCTCAACGGTGTCGTATGCGAACACATTCGCTGAATCTCCGTGGCGGATCGCCACGATGTGCGTGTTGTCCGTGAATACCTTGAATGTAACGGGGTCGACATATTCGTCGCTGTCGTTCTTCGCAAACTGCAACTTTATGAGATCCTGTTGTTTCAAGGGCTTCCCAGTCGTCGGGTTCGTGTCATGTTTTAGCAGCCACCGTAGGATGTTCTCGTGGTCGAATATGATGCCTTCGGATGTGCAGACGGGCGTGGTGAAGGGCTGCAGACTTAGGGCGCAGAAGTTGAAGGGCAGGCGCTTGAAGGCGGCGTGGTGGGAGGTGTCAGCGCGCACACCGGCGCCCGCGCTCGCTGAGTACGCATCGGACGAGGCCCATTCGGAGTGAGTGATCTAGTCAAAGGTCGTTAGTCTGGCTGGCTTCTTCGTACTGTAAAGACGAGTGCTCATACGTAGAGTTTGTCGGTCCCTGGAAAAGCTCGTCAGCAGGCTGAGGCGAGCGAGCGAGAGGGGGCGATCTGACCTTTGCCCATGTTCAGTCTTCTCTATAAGCGCGGGTTGGACCAAGATTGAGAAACGTGGTGCTGTAGGAGGCAAAGTGAGAGGGAGAAGTCGAGGCTGTGGAGAAAATAACAAATCGCCCCTCGAAAATCGGCGTCGACTCCAACGACCTCAATACGAGGTCAACTGCGCCGGTTTGCCTGATACGAACCTCTCTCCGGCGATACATTTCCCTCCATTTCAGCTTGAATTAACTGGCAATGTCAATCACATGCGACAGCCTCGCTCGTATAGCCTCCTTTTGGATGATTCACCTGTCAGCATCGTTGGTCCCTTTTTTTGCGAGTCATGGAAAGAAGATCGTGTCTCGGTGGTGTGCTCGAGCCCGCGCGGATGGGTTCAACACGAATGAATCTATTCTACTCTCTAATTCTTGTCTAATCTATCGCCTCCACCGTAACGCCGACGAGCTCACAAGAGTAGCCCAAGTAACTATCTCGGTAGACCTAGGTATTTGAGATATTCAGTTGGTCCAGCAGAGTTCCAGATGTCCTTTTCGGTTTCAATCGCGATCCACACAAGCCCCAGCATCGCGGCTGAGTTTGCGCCGGCTCCTCTCTCAAGACCACTGTGTCGGCGGGGAATCATGCACATCCACTCTCTCACCAGGATCACATTGTAGTCGGTGCCCCCGCCGGCTGCTTCATGGCTTTGCCGGACCTTTCGAAGCAGCCTTTCGTAGGTTTGGACGAGGGTGTTTGGGTCACTGTGCGTTGGCAGTCGAAGAACGAAGTGTTTGTGAGGGACAGTCGGGATGTTATCCGCGACATCAACTGTCGACCCAGCCGCGTTTGGAAAGAGCTGAAAGTCCAACTCTTGCTCGTCCGGATACGGCCAAAATTGCATATGCTTATGCCCCTGACTAGATCCTGACTCGAAGCCGCAATTGTAGATCATCATGTATCGCTGCCTAAAGCGCTGCAAGATCGCCCAGGCGGCCGACAAGTCGCTGAGATCAAGGCCATCCGATTGAGGCGCAAAATGCCTCGTGATAACCAGCAGGCTCGGTCGGTAGACGCTGAATTTGTTCAAGATCAGAAGATGCGAGGGCCCGACTTCCGAGAGAACCTCTTCCGGGTTGGGATTGAGGAAGGGATTGTGGCCCTTGCCCGTTTTCCGCTCGGGTGCATCTGACGGTGTGATGGGCTTGCGGCGAAGGTGTGGCACGAACCGAAAACTGAGCTGCGGTCGTCAGATTCCGAGCAGCTTTTGGGAGCAAGACTGGTATGACCTGCTATTCTCTGTTTCGTTGTCCAGCGGAGGCCGAGCAATGTCACCCACTTACTTTGAACCCCTGGTCTTCCACAGTCTCGGCCGTCGAAGATTCATAGATGATTGTTCCTTTGGCCACTTGGTCATCGAACTTTGCAAGTGATAGAGCTTCTAGATCTGGTGGGAGTGTCGGCATCGCTCTGGAACTTGATAGCCCATCATTCCGTTCACGGCTGCTTTGATCCATACTGTCGATCTCCTTGTGTCGATTGCGAGAATTCTAGATAGAGTGTCCCTTACACACAGCAACAGAGAACATTAAGGAAGAGAGAAGCCTCTTTTCAGGACCACGCATCACACATACGAGAACACCGAAGATCGAAGGATATTTCTTTTCCAATTGCATTTGATGGCATCCAAATGCCAAGCATACTTCACCGTACAACAGAGCTACTCCCAATTAGGACAAAGGCCTGGAGCTTCCCTGCAGCGTCGTTCGAGGCCATTTTTATTTTTCTGGTCCGCGTCTGCATTGATTCTGCTCCCTGTACTTGTATCAACTTTCCATCTTTGCGTGCTGCAGTTTGGGATTTCTCTTCCTTCTTTCCTTCCATTCTTCCTTCTTCCGGCGTCGCGATGGCCTTCTCTCGCTCGGTTGTTTCTCTCCTGCGCACATCCCGGCACATTGTATCCCCCGCTCGAGGTGTTAATCCCGTCAACAGAGTCTTCGGCCATGACAGATTCGCCGCCCGAGCATATGCTACTGTTTTTGAGCGGACCAAGCCCCATGTGAATGTTGGTCAGTAGCAAGTCCTTGCCTCTTGTTCCGGCTCGATTTCTGACAGTTTTCCCAGGTACGATCGGTCACGTCGATCATGGAAAGGTAGATTCCCAACCCGTTGCCGTCCAAGTTCACGGGCTTATCATCGCGTCAGACAACCCTCACAGCAGCAATCACGAAGAGACAGGCGGACAAAGGCTTAGCGCAGTTTCTCGATTATGGCAAGATTGACAAAGCACCCGAAGAGCGAAAGCGTGGTATCACGATCGCAACTGCGCACATCGAATACGAGACGAACAACCGCCACTACTCTCATGTCGACTGCCCCGGTCACGCTGATTACATCAAGAACATGATCACCGGTGCTGCTCTTATGGATGGCGCTGTCGTGGTGGTTGCCGCTGGCGATGGTCAGATGTAAGATGCCCGGTTGCTTGAATGGTACGTTCACGAGATTGACTCTGCGCAGGCCTCAGACAAGAGAACATCTCCTCCTAGCCCGTCAGGTCGGTGTCCAAAAATTGGTTGTTTTCGTTAACAAGGTCGACACCGTCGAGGACCCTGAAATGTTGGAACTTGTTGAAATGGAAATGCGCGAGCTCTTGTCCTCGTACGGCTTCGATGGAGACAACACCCCCATCATCTTTGGTTCTGCCCTCTGCGCCCTTGAAGGCACCAGACCCGAGATCGGAGTTGAAAAGATTGATGCTCTGCTGGAGGCCGTCGACAGCTGGATTCCAACCCCTGTCCGAGACACTGAAAAGCCTTTCCTCATGTCGGTCGAAGAAGTCTTCTCTATCGCAGGAAGAGGCACTGTCGCTTCAGGCCGTGTTATGCGAGGCGTGTTGAAGAAGGATAGTGAGGTCGAGATCGTGGGAGGTCGTGACGAGGTCATCAAAACCAAGGTGACAGACATTGAAACGTTCAAGAAGTCCTGCGAAGAATCAAGAGCTGGTGACAACTCTGGTCTTCTACTGCGCGGTGTCAAACGGGAAGACGTCAAGCGTGGAATGGTGGTTGCCGTCCCAGGTTCTGCCAAGGCTCATCAAGAAGCGCTTGTGTCGCTCTACATTTTGACAGAAGAGGAAGGAGGTAGAAAGTCAGGCTTCACTGAGAACTACAAGCCACAAGTCTACATCCGAACCGCAGATGAGGCAGCACAGCTCAAGTTCCCAGAGGGTACCGAAGACCCAAGCAAGATGGTCATGCCTGGAGACAACCTGGAGATGGTTCTGAAGACACACCATCCTGTGGTTATGGAAGCTGGCGAACGATTCAACATGCGAGAAGGTGGGCGGACGGTCGCCACCGGCCTTATCACCAGAATCCTGAAATAGGCCGGATAACTCTTGATCATGTGCAGAAGCGAACAAGAGGTGGGCTACGCTGGCACCGACGCCTTGAAGCTTTGTATCAAAATGTGTCATGTCTTCACCGTGTCATAATTTGGGATGTACATTTTGTCAGGGGTTTCGGGTCCCGGAAGAGGACGATCATGACCGTGGAGCATTGCGATATCTAGGGAGTCCGCGCTGGGATGGAAGAAGCTTGCATATACCAACCTCTCTACTTCAATTCCGAAAAGTGTTTAAACATGCTGCCCAGTTACATGAATGAGGTTATCTCATCTCATCGTTCACTCTCTATATAGCCTCGCTCCTTGCACACTGACCAACCCGCGCCTGCTTCAGGGATAATTACTTCGAACCACCCTCTAATCCGGAATGATGGTATTCCACGCGCTCTCAAGAGTCTCTAGCTACTTACAGTGCAGCCTTTGCAGAATCTAACCGCAATGTCGTGCTCAGAAGAAGTCACCGCTCGCTTCTTCGTCGATCTGAGGGAAAGGTAGCCAGCGGTTCGTTTGCAAAAACGTGTCTTTCGCCTCTGAGTAACTCTTACCATAGAGGACGGCGAGTAGACATCCTCATCAACTCGAATCTCTACATAGATGGAAGAAGGCCGATGCGCGGACACGACATTGTGACGGCATTCGTCATCTATATGTAAATTCCGAGGACTTGCCTCAAGCGGTCCTTTTCGTCGCTGCCTACTAATTCTTGCCCGATATAGTGCCCATTTGCTGTATAGCTCCCAGATTCTTCAAAGTATGCCAACTGCAAAGCTGCTTTCCAGGTGGGAGCTGGGGCATCGGCTTCCTCGAATAGGGGGAAGCAGCCTCGTCACGTGCACTTCCTCGCGTTCCTTCATCTGATCCTCCATTACAGAAGATCAAACGAGACCAAAATGCTGGTTCATGGAAGAGAGTCTGGCGGCGGAAGACTTGAGGCTGTAGTATGTAGGAAAGAGGCGAGATTCAAAAGCACGATACACATTCCTCAAGCGCCATCCTATTAAGTCCTGGAGAGGTTATGTAGAGCATAACTATAATCCAAGGTCATGATAATGTAACGTCGTTTCTTTTGGTTCTGAAAACACAGTGTGAATCATTCGCAGAATAAATCTTCATTTCCGATCTGAAGCCATTGAAGATCATGTTCATCATGCCCCCAGACCGCATATGACGAACCGTATCAGCAGCCAGCAGAGCACATGGTTTCAGTTGATCGACTGAGATCACCAAGGCCTGAATTCGCCATTCCTGCGCTCACCGACTTTACCGCTATACGGCCAGATGATCTTATCTCGGCGGATGATGCGAAGGAACGCTTCTGGGAGAGTGGCTATCCCGATGATTCGCGATCCGTTCATACTCGCTCGAACGCCGCCTCAACTCCTCCGACTGCCGTCGCAACTCTAGAGAGAGGCTTCTGGCAAGTCTGATGTTCTCATCCAAAGTGTGATGACGGACGAGAATGTCCCCACTGGCAGCTTCACCTTCACTGTCTTGGCCACGAGAGCTTCGCTCGAGGTTCTCTTCCAGTGTGTGGTGGAGGAAGACCTCTGACTCGTCCCGGTTCTGGATCGGGGGTGGGACCGCCACCTCACTTAGGCCGCTATACGGGTCCGATGGCCGTCTTTTTTTCGGTCGGCGAGGAGGTTCTTCCCCGCTATGTTTCTTCTTGAAGAGGGAACGCAGTTTCTCCCACATGGTTTGATCGGTTTCTGGTTTGTGCAGTGGTATTTTTGCCTCGGACATTGGCTGGATCCAAGGACGTTCTAATACTTTGATATTCGCGCCTCGGGCAAGAGGTAGTTGATACAGCTTTTAGACATGATGGGGTCATGAGACGGGGGTTGCTGCTCCTCTTCAACGGCCGCGTGCCGAGCCGCGTGCACAGGAAGTTCCTCACGCCACTTGCCACCGGGACAAAGAGGCAGCCGAGGCATCGGCCACATGATCAACGACAATGGTCGATTTACCCAGCCACAAACAAGCTGCAGGCCCGTAGTTGCTTGGTTTTATGTATATCGAGACAACTCGGTAGCGTAGTAGGGATGTAAGTGGTCCTTTTCCCCACTTCTGTCCCTGATGTCTGTAACCCACTTGCGGTGTCTCTGAGGCGGCACGCATGCCGATTTCTTGGCAATTGCCAGGTATATTGCCGAAAGAGGGTACCAGGTGATTGATGACTCGTCATCACTGTAAGCTAGTTCTTAACTATAAAGTAGGGACAGCGCGCTACATACTGTGGTAGTATCGACGTCTCCGTGCGGTAGTACACTACATACTGGTTCGAGGCTAGGAATATCAGATATCGATCAACACGTGCACAGCGTAACAACTTCTTTGCTGCTCTGACTATAGTCGTAGCAGTAAGATTGACATATTTTCTATTGAGCCGAGAGATTGGGTTTCGACATTCCTGTACTTGAAAGATACCAGCAAACGAGGGGCGACAATCATTCAGTACAATGGAGCGGAGACAATAGAAACCCTTCGGATCTGCATATCCATGGGTCACTTCGCAGAACTGGCACAAAGTCCTTGCAATGAGATACTCGTGTACCATGGCTTCAAAGTTCCGGAACTTGCTGCGTTGCACAATGGATCCCTCCACCCGTCCTCGGCAGCATGTTGATGGGCACCTGCACCACCTCTCTGTCAGGGAACAACTTCTTGAACAATTCAAAGGCAGCAGTGTCCTGTCTTTCCTGCCCGAATTTGGGTGTGATGACGCCTCCATTGACGAGGAGATAATTGGCATACGAGCCGATGACCTCGTTGTGTTTATCTGATGGCCCGAGGATAGTTATGTCGGGTTCCTCGCAGTCGTATACCGTTAGTGGTCGGCCTTTTGCGTCCCTCGCAGATGTAAGGTCAGACCGAGCAGAGTTGTAGGCGTCTATTGCAATGGGGTGAGCATTCGGCCCTGGCTTGCTCAGGAGGACGACGCTTGGTGATGTGAAGCGTGCCAGCGCGTCGATGTGGTAATCTGTGATGTCGTAGCCTTTGACGCCGGGGATCCAAATGAAATGCGTGACTCCAAGCTTGTCCATAAGCTCGGCCTCGACATCGGATTTGGAGAATCCTGGGTTGCGGTTGTCGTTGATGATGCAGCTTTCGGTGCCTAGGAATGTTCCCTCGCCGTCGTGCTCGATGCCCCCTCCTTCCATAGTGAGTTTCGAGGATACCGAGGCTTCGTTTGCGTGTGCAGCTATTTGGGCAGCGATTTCCTCGTCGCCAACTGCAGGGAGCTTGCCGCCCCAGTAGTTGAAGTTGAATTTCACTGCCGTCCGTTTCCCTGTTGACAAGTCTTGCACAAAGACCGGCCCACTATCGCGGATCCAGAGTTCGCTGACCCTGGCTGGCTTGACCAAGACATTGCTGCCGACCATGGATTTTGCCTGTGTGATGAGTCCCTCCCTGGCATAGAGGTGGACTGGTTCGAAGCGGGAGATGGTGTTGGCGATGCTTGTGACTTCGGATTGTAGGGCTTCCAGATGCTCTGTACTTTCTGCTGATTCCATGCTAGGGAAAGCCATCAGGGTATGCGAGTGGCGAGCGCTTTCCACTGGCATTCGAAAGCAACCATGTTGAGTGGCTTTCAAGGGCTGCTGGCCAGGCATGCTGGATAGTTGTCTTGCAGCAGGAATTCTCGATGGTATGATTGTTATCGCTGCCCGGTGTCTAGAGACTTGTCGATAGAATGATGTGGATTGGGCTTTAGTTGCCTGGAGACCCAGACAAGATATATCTCGAATAAAGTGCCATGTCGACGCGGGATGCATATTGACAACCGTGCAAGTGCGATAGAGCGCAACTTGACGCCATTGGATGCCGGGATAGCATCGTTGTGACCGGGCATCCAAGCCACTTGGGCTGACCAAAGGGTTTTAAAGCCATTTCTTACTCAGGGGGAGCGTCGGTAATACCTCCCGAAATGGGTTAGCCCAGGCGAGAAGGTTTTGAATATTTTCCACTTCGGCTCCACACAACAAAAGCTGTCGGTCGGGGATGCGATAGCCGTGGACATCCACGCTGTATCGCTACTTCATGCCATATATGATCCATTTCAATCGAGTAATAGACCGGGGCATGGAGCAGACATTGGAGAACTAGTGTCGAGGATAGAACACAACTGCATCCTCTCGCCTTAGACACCGTTAAACCCCCTCCTGTTCCATCGATCCTGCAGTCATCAGGCTTGGTAAGATCGAAACTTGGGTATATCAGTTCTCTAAACTCAAACAAACATGTCGCTCAACGATAGTATCGTCGACGCTTCCATCGCCGACTTGTCGAAAGCTCTATCAAGCGGCAAATTGACTTCAGTTGACCTCATTGCTAAATACCTGCTGCGCATCAGTACTTATGATTGCCGAAACACCGCCCTCAATTCAATTCCATTGATCAGCGAGGATGTATTTGAAGAAGCCGCCGCTGCGGATGATCGCCGTGTCTCTGGTCAAGCGCGTGGTCTGCTTGAAGGAATTCCCTTTACTGCCAAGGACAGTTACAAAGTTCGTGGAATGACCGTGGCGAGTGGCTCGGAGGCGTTCGAGAACCTCGTCGCCAACGAAGACGCATTTACTGTTAGAGCTCTACGAGACGCCGGCGCCATCCTGTTGGGTCGGACAAATATGTGTCCTATGGCGTACGGCGGAATGCTTCGGGGCGTGTACGGCCGGGCAGAGAGCCCCTACAACAAAGACTATCTACCAGCTGCATTTGGATCTGGGTCCTCCAACGGGAGCGGTGTCTCTGTTGCAGCATCTCTTGCCGCCTTCGGCATGGGTGAAGAGACGGTGTCCTCTGGCCGGTCTCCTGCTTCAAACAACGCATTGGTGGCTTACACTCCTTCACGGGGACTGATATCAATACGCGGCAACTGGCCACTATATCCAACCTGTGATGTCGTTGTTCCTCACACGCGCACCATAGACGATATGTTCATTCTGATGGATGTGCTTACCAGACAGGACCCTGAAACCATCGGGGACTTCTGGAGAGATCAACCGTTTATACAGCTTCCACCGTCACCATGGTCTGGCGTCTCTCAGCTTCTGACGGATGCCAGAGACACCGGATATCTCAACGGAAAGCGAATCGCAGTCCCTCAGATGTACCTCATGCAGCAGGATGGCGGCCCATATATATCCCAAGCGATCGACCCGTTGTGGCGTCAGGCACGAGCCGACCTCGAAGCCGCAGGTGCAGCTATCGACGTTATTCCAGACCTCCCGGTACTGCGTATATACGAACAAATGCTGCGCAAGCCCGACACTGGCGATGCATCTTCATCACTCCCTCATCTCCCGGGCGACTGGAATGCCACCGAGCGGGGAGTCCTTATCGCTCATGCCTGGGAAGACTTCCTTCAGAACAACCGTGATCCGCAAATCCAATCCTTGGCCCAAGTAGATCCGAGGCGGATATTCCCCCACTTACCACGCGATAACCCTCAAGTCAAGTTCACTGAACCAGCCAATGCCGTTCATTGGGGCAAGTTGGCAAGCTACGTGGCCGACCGACCCCCCACAGGCAGACAAGGCAAGAGTGCAATCTACGACGTCCCTCGTCTCGAGGACGCCGTGAGGGCTCTCGAGCAAATCCGAATCCGTTTCTTCGAGGATTGGATGTCCGTGCACAATTACGACTTCGTCGTCTTCCCCGCCGCGGGCGATGTAGCGCGTGCCGATGCCGACATTGACGACAAGAGTGCACAGCATGCTTGGACCGATGGCGTCAAGTATAGCCACGGCAATCGCGCATTGCGGCACTTGGGCATACCAAGCGTGACAGTACCCATGGGCATTCTGGCGGACTCGAAGATGCCCATGGGCTTGACGTTCTTGGGCCAGGCTTACAAGGACCTCGGCCTGCTGCAGGCCGGGTATGCATATGAACAGCAAAGCAAGAGGCGAGTTGTGCCGCCTTTGACACCGCCTCTACCGTCCGACGGCCTTCCGAAACAGATCCAGGTATCGTCGACCCCGCGGCCGAAACTGGCAATCATAAAGTGTGGTGCCAGCCCGGGGCAAGGAGGCAATCTAACCATTTCGATCGAAGGGTCGCTGTCTGCGGCACCGGGGCCAGGAGACAATTTCACACCCATTCTGGAGATATACATAGACGGGCAACGCGTCCCGCCATCACTGATCTCGATCGAATCACTTACAGCCACAGACGGAGATCTCAACGTCTCGAAATTCGTCTGCGAATACCCGGCGCTCCCACCGCCAATCCAGGACGACCGCAACCGCGTAGTCGGAAAGGTCGCCAGAGACAGCACGATGGTCATGATCGTTGCGCGGAACGGAGCAGACGGCCGACCATCAGGATATGTGAAACTGTTACACTGACGAGGGCAAAAAGATTGTCTTAAAAAGAGCCCGATGTTGCGGCCCGGACCACACCATACTTTTCAGAGTCTGCAGTCGAGATTGGGCGAATCGAGTCGGTCCACACTGTACTCCCATGCAGGGGCAATGGAGGAGAAGGTAGTAAAACGGATTGAAGGAGATATTCCTGTCGAGTCTATAAAAAGAACTGCTCACACTGACGAGCCGGGAGAGACTGCAGTGCAGTTCAATTAGTCACCAGCTACAGTTATACAAATCCGCTCCCTTTTCCTATATCCCTCAAATACGATCCTAGAAACTCCCTTGGAGCTTGCCGCTTATAGCCTGGACCGCTGGATACTCTTGAATGCCACTCTGCCATCCTTGACCTCGAGCACATTGACCGGCACCCTGACCTTGACACTGTCCTCCCCGGGCAAGTTCATGGGGGCTGAGAATCCCGCGACGTAGGAAACCGCAGTCTTGCACGTCGGGCAGAACCATTTGTCTCGCGACTGCGGCTCCACCGATGTGAAGGCGCCGGTGATTGATGACGGGTCGATTTCGCGGACGCAGACGTTGCAGAACTGATGGTCGCAGGGTCGGACGCTGTCACGGTATTTGCGTTAGCCAAAGATAAAGGCAACCTGAACTGATATGCCAGGGGATCCTTACACGCAGTCACATAGTCTGATGCCACATTTGCACTGGGTCGGCTGATTCGGATCAAGCGACGGCTCAGTCCTCACACCTTTACCTTTATCCACCGCCGAGACGGACTCAACGTTGTCGAAATCTCCTCCCTCAACACGATTTTCGGGCTGCTCTTCCACAACGAAGAAGGCACCGCCCTCCTCGATGTAGCCCATCGCGTCGATCGGCGGCGGCGGCGGCACGACGTGGGTGACGGCTTCGCAAGAAGCTGGGTCCAGGATGTGGACGTGGACGATTCTCGCGGCTTCGGTGTTCCAGATGTGTGCTGGGTTGTGGTCGCGGTATATATCTTGGACTGTGGAGAAGGAGGGATATGAGCCACATAATAGCTACCATGATACCCATCACCAAATTTGTGATGGATCCGCTGTGATTCGCAGATAGAGCCACTTACCGAGCTTGCCACCTGCAGCGAGTCCCATTGCCTTGAGGTCTTTGGTCGTGATCTTAGGTTCTCTTTCTGCTTGCAATATTTCGTGTTTTCTTGAACCTGGCGTAAGTAGCTCTCCCTCGAGGAATTCACTGGCCATATGTAAATCCGAGACCCCCATCAGCGTCTGCGCCCGAGCCAGCGTAGTGGAGGCTTGAACTGTTTCTAGAAAACCACCGGCGACATCTAAGCCAAGCGAATAATCATGACTGGAATCCGCTAGAAGCATTGTGTCTTCAACACCATCACTGGAATCCGCTAGAAACATTGTGTCTTCACTCCTTGTCGGGCGTAGCATTAAACTAGAGCTTGTCCTCCACCCCAAAGTGTACGTTGACGTGAATTGCTGACCTGAAATTAACGGCATGCCACTTGGGAGGGAGCAGCAATACTTACTGGGCCGTTCTCCTCTATCCCTCCTCCATCAGCCATGTCTAGCAAAGTCGACGGGACATGTTCAAAGGCTTCAGCTGGATATAACCTTATCGTGGCGCCAACCTCGAGCCCCAACTCGCGTGGCGTTTTGAATTCGTCGATATGAACGCTCACGAGACGGTCAAGGAGTTCTTCTACACCGAGACATTCATTCTGGTCTGTGACCCAGGACCGCAGCTTCACTTCGAAGGATGGGATTACCTCGATCTGGAGACCTCCGTGCTTCTCCTTTCCTGTCTTTTGTCCCTCGACAGTGTAGCCAGATCCCACTGGCAGCGGCACATTAGATGAACTTCACTTTTTGGAAACCAACAGAGTGGACACTTACATGGCATAGCAACAAACTGTCTGACAATGCCGGAAGCGACACAAATCCCATCCAGCCACTCCTGGCCTGGGACGACCACATAGTCTTGGGCGCTTTCTATATCTCCCGGCACCTCTTTTGTCTCGTCCATTTGCAGTCCAGAGACAGCATTGATGCGTCCCAGCGAGAATCTCAATGCATAATGTCTGCCATATGGTGCTTCAAGACTCACCCAAAGTGCCTCTCGCTGCCACATGGGCATGAAGACTCCACCCTCCTGCACAATCGCATCAGGCAACTTGTCGGAATATGCCGCAACACTATGAAGGGGGAAAGCTCCAAGTGATCCGGGCAGCTGGTGAATCTTTTCATCATCTGGCATCCTAACTGTCCGGTGGAACGTGATCTCCAACCCACGCGAATCCTTTAGGCTATCGACTTTGATACCGTAGACGTTCGAGGTATTTTCATCTATGTTGAACTGGATCGGCTGCCCGAAGCGTCGATTTGTATATGCAATGAGTCGATCATCAACATGGATGGATTTACTAGGATCACACAAGTGGTCTTCGACTACGGTGATTTTCTCGAATTCCTTGAAAGCCGTCTTAGTGCAGCCAGGCCTCCAGGCCTTCCCGTTGCGATAGAGAACATCGGGCGGATCGTAATCGAGCTCTACAAGTTGGTCAGCCTTGTCCTATCGAAACCATAGTAGAGTGCCAGAAGGAGAGCACCATACCCTTCAACTTGTCCCATAACGCTGAAACTGGCAGATGGCTTGGCAGCAGAATGGTCTCTTCTGATGTATCATCCGCCTCAGTATCATCTGGTGTGTTGGACGTCAAGCGCCTGAGACCTTGGACTCGTAAGCGCACTTTGGTGTTCGTAGAACCCACAGAGACATCGTCGGCTGCACTTGCTGCCATGATCGAGAAATGTAAATCGAAGCCTGTCTTCGACTTTGGATAGACAGCAGAGAAGGAGAGCAGTTGAGAATGATGTTTTAGCTAGTCAGGCTGGAAGGCAACAAGTTTTATGGACGCGCCGGGGTTGTCGCTTCCTACTCAGCCGCATCGGATGAGATGTAGCCTGAGGTGCATTATTTGCCTACTTGCAATGTATCAGCCTAGGTCAGGGCTGATCCCCACGAATCAATGCTTCGATTGAACATGCAGGCCAAGGAAAAAGGCAACTGGGATTGTACAAGCGAGCCGCTCGTCACCTCTCGGCATTTTTGTCCATGTGAAACACGAAGGATGTCAGGTGCGATGTGAGAAAGACAACCAGAATCATATTTTGCTTGGTACACAGAAGGCAAATCGCCGATGGTATCGTTGCGTTCGCCATTTCTAGCGGCCAGATTGACACCAAAGTCATCACTTCACCATCTTTCCCGTTCCATGGCTTAGGTCTGAGTTCAGCCTGACGGACAAACTCCACAGCAATGTCGTTCGGCTTCAGCGTCGGTGACATAATTCTGCTCTCGCAACTGTCCTACCCTCTACGGAACTTTGACTTCCGGCAGACGTAATGCGAGCCGCGAATTGAAGGAACTGGAGGACGTCCTATTCGGCTTGCGGTGTGCCCTAGACCACTTGCGCCATGTAGCTAGTGATATCTCCAAGACAGCTTCAGAGTCTGCATCAAGTGACAGTCACGGTCGGGAAATGCAGCAGGCTTTGGACCAAATGATACAGAATTGTGCAGTTACACTAGAAGACCTCGACAATGTGACCAAGAAATATCGCGACGGAGTCATGATCTCCAGTAACGAGGGTGACTCTGGTCCCAGTCGAGGACAGAAAAGAAGGACGCGCCTGAGGAATGCAATCGCCTCCAACTGGGCAAAGATCACATGGGATATGGATAAGGACTCACTGAAGACATACCGCGACAGGTTACAGTCACACGTTGATGCCATCAATCTGGTTCTGAGTACCTTCCACTGGTAAGATCGCCTGGGGCCCAACCTCCCAGGATTTCAATCGTGCGGTGGTTTCGTGGCTCGCAGCTGATAACGGTACAGGTCGGCGACTGAGAAGATCTACGCACACAACAAGATTCAAGCGGAGAAGATGCAAGAGTTTCATGACAACATGGTACAGTCGAATTGCTCTCTGGCGCAGCTTGTCGAAGCCATGCATTCGATGCTGTTGCGGCCCAAACAGGCAACTCCTGGTGCATTTCTGATGGGCATGGACTATGAACTCGAGGGTTCCAGTGGAGGCGCAGCGGAAAGCGCTTCTGTAAGAGCAGGCGGCTTCGCTCCAAGAGAAATCGTTCCTGTTGCCGCTCACCATGTGCCAATAGGCATGTTCAACAAGAGGGTTCCGGGTTTAAACATGGCAAACTTTGCAATGCTTTCCGTTCCCTCCGGTCAAGCCCCTGCCCCTATTATCAAGGCGTTCAGTGCGATGTCCGCAGTCGAGGCAGTAGCCCCTTCTCCCAGCATCAAGCCGCCACAAGAGCTCCCACCTAAGATCGTTTCTATCAACATAAGGCGCCAAAGCCAGGGGGCAAGGGCATTGGCAGACTTGAAGCAAAGTCTCACTCCAAAACTCCGACCGTCCTTCCTGGATCCAACTGTCCCGTCCGTCGGGCAACTGTCAGAAGGTTTGGAGTATATCTTCAGCCCGTTGCCGCGGAGCACTGGCCGGCAATTGGAAATCGCAAGAGAGGCCCGTGTCGGAGAGCTTCGGCTATGGACTCAGTCGTTAGATCACTTGATCAACTCTCTTGCCATTCCTCACGCGACATCTGGTGATGGAAGCCATAAGTTGACGGTCTCTCAACATCGCAACGACTTGATCAGCATATTGTCGAAGATAAACGAGGCGATCGAGACCTCGAGTGCGAACATGCGGGATCTAGTTTACGAGGGGTTCTCGGCTGCCCACATCGACCATACCTTGGACAAGGTTTTGTCCTTGACCAACTTGGTGAGGGCCCATATGCAGGTGGAGGAGTTTATGGAAGAGAGATCGGACTGGCTGCGCACACGCTAATACTTTGTCTTCATTCCTAAAGCACCAAAGCACGGCGAAGACATGGGACAAGGGCAAAGGAGAGGCCTACAATGCTCTTTCCTCGTTTCCGCACACCTCTTGGGATTGATTATGTAGGATGGTGTTTAGCCATAGGGCTGTATGATACAAAATCGTCAATGCCATAGGTCGCTCGTGCAGCATAGACAGTACGTCGAGCCAGGAGAGGTGAAAGGCCCTGCTTATTTCTCAAGCCCACAACTGCGGTTATGTTAAGCGAGGCTGAACTCTGCGGGACGATCGACCCGACCCGAACCCAGCTTTCTAGGTTCAAGCCTTGGTATTAACTCGTCTTTCTTTTGAAAAACCTTTGATCACACAAACAAATACAACTAGAGGGACATCTTCACCGAGTGCGCTAACGGCTCAGAGATACCAAAAGTGAACATAGGGCTTGCTGGCATCTCATATGGACCGCTGAGCGCTGGCTAATTTTGAGCCTCCAATGCGATATCACATTCTCCATCTTCTCCCAAGCCCCGGAGGCGAGACCGTCCCAGATCTGCCTGACGACAGACCTAATGCGCCCTATGAACTCTTCATTGGATTGGAGCTCGAGGCCAATGACTGGCTGGTGCAGGCTCCACGGATAACTAAGGAAGACTACAATTGGCTGTCTTTGTTCTGGGTCTGGTACTTTTCTGCTAGGTCCGACTTTGCAATGCGCCATCTCCAACGCTCAAGTGATGCCTCGCGAGGCACGCAATTGGATCTTCTGTCGCATACGCATGAAGTACGTCGTCCGGGACACGCAGAGTCGATCGAAAGGCCGCATCTTCTGTATCCACGTGGTGATATGGGTCCGGTACTTTTGGCTCTTTCTGAAGGTTTGTTTTGTCGAGATACAAATCTTGACGCAGTTATTCAGGGGAATCCACTGGGCCATGAAGAAATTCTGTGGCTGCGGGTTCATCCAGTTTCATGGATTGGCCGTCCTCGAGTTAAGCGAGTCGAAATGGCGATGCTGCCTGGCTAAGATCCTGGCGACCAGGTGGTACATCTGGGCAGTAGGATCATATTTTCTCTGCATCGTCGGAACCATACTGCCCACAGTGAAAGCAGAGATCAGTGTCCAGAGATGGCTGCTGGAGTTGGAAATAAAGAAATCAGTGGGCCAGTGGTCGATATGGATGGCTCTTGCATTGGCAGTTGCAGCTGCGATCGTCTCTCGTCTGTTCTGGCCCAAGAAGAAAAGGAGAAAGACGATCCTCCTGGGTGACCCTGTATTGGGGAACCAGAGGCAGCTTGAACTAATTATGATGGCCAAAGGGCTGGAGGATCACGAGCATCTGCACCGATACCTCAGCGCACTCTTCTATTGTGAATGGAGCGACTTCTCGAGCTGGTGGAAACATTCGATGGAGGCGTCAGCGGAGAACCCATCGGAGAAGAGCGAAGAAGAATCTATCGTTAAGAAGAGAAAGAGGGAGGGGGTAGCATCGACAACGAGGAATAAATATTTATCGTGTTTCCAGTGCTATCCACTACTGGCCAACCTTCTGCAACGGCCTCCTTTGATTTTCCTCCTCGCGCTCAGCCTCCAGAGGAATATAGTTATGAGGAAGACGAAGAGTTGCAGAGATTTCTCTATGAAGAGAAGGAAGAGGTCAAAGGGAAAGAGGGGAAGCAGGCGATTTCTACAAGACGTCTGCTAGTGCGGCTTCTTGCGACGAGATAGTTGAGGACGACAGGCGTACTAAGGGAGGATCCCGGCTTCTAGAATGCAATTGCGATATTCCAAAAGGTATACGAAAGTTCGCATGTATATACCCAGATCGCCATCTCGAGATACTACTTTTCCACATACCAAGCTAGGTCATTTCCCTGTTGCAACTCATATTCCAAGAATCCGTTGCCCAAGAAACGAAAACGGTTCTTCTCTCTTGGCTCAATGTCAAAGTCTTCGGCCCGCAGGTCCTGGAGAAGCCGCTTGAACAACAACGCGCTGCCGGCAAAGGTGGCCGTCACGCGCCCGTCGACGGTGTTGCTCTTGTACCAGCTCCGACAGGCCCCAGTCCAGGTCAAGGTCTGGTGGATCTGGTCCGAATAGACAATAAAGTCGTCCACAGCGCTCTGCTTGGGGACGACGGCTTTGATGTCCTCCGAGGCAATCTTCCGGATCCATTTGATCATGTACTCGGCGCTCCATCCCAAACTCTCCATCAGAGAGCCGTGGCCGATTAATGCGTTCGGGCCGGTGAACATGAAGTAGTTTGGCATGTCGGCCGACGCGAGTGACAAGTAGGATGAAGGCTCGTCCGCCCATTTGTCGGCGAGATTCACCGAGTGACGACCAACGACGGGGTACTGAGGACGATAGGAGACGTCGAATCCGGTGGCGCACACGACTGGATTCGCGCGCTGTGTTAGCTCGCCAGGCCTCTTAGCAGGGGTGCGTCAGGATGTGTCACCCTTACCAACATCCACCTTGTAGGTCTTTCCATCGGCGGTAACGACACTGTCGGCATCAATCCTTGTGATGGGACTTTGAGTGAGCTCAACATTGTCGCGCAAGAAGGATTCCAGATAACCTTCGCCCGGGGTGATCCTCCGACAACCCAGCTCCCACTTCGGAATGAGTAATTCGCAGAGTTCCGGGTCGTTCTGTAATTTGCTCGACATCTGTCCACGGGCAAGATCATAAATCTGCCGATTGAGCTCCGAACCCTTCACAAACTGTGCTTGTCTGTCAGCGATCAAATTTCCGAGAATATAATCGCCCCCGTGGGTCGACACCATACCATCTTGAAACCGTCGTTGATGCTGTGTATTATCTTCTTGCGATATTCATGGTGTTTCCCGGGATCGTTCGCAAATTCGTGCTTCTCTTCGGCGGTGTACTCAGGGTTATATGCATGGTCGTTCTTTCCAAGCAGGGACGCCGGGTTCATGGTGCTGACCACCCACGTAGGCCCTCGTTGAAAGCTCGTTACCTTCGTGCCCGGTAATTTGGCCAGTTGAGGCAGGATTTGAATTCCCGATGACCCGTTCCCGATCACGGCGATTCTCTTGTTGCTGTAGTCGTATTCGTGGTCCCAACTGGCCGAATGGACCTTCTTGCCCGTAAATTGCGACAATCCAGGAATCGATGGCCAGTTCCAGGTGCTGTAACTCACAAGTCAGCTCATTTCAGAATTTTTCGAAGCATTTGACGACCATTTCCCCGTCGGGGGGAGCAGCTCACTTCAGGAAGCCTTGCGCTGATATTAAGATGTCCGCATAGTCCTCTATGATATTATTGTTATGCTCGACCATCACCTGCCATTGACCGCGACCTTCTTGCCAATAGGCGCCAGTGACTCGATGATTGTATTTGACGTCCCGCTCGAGATTCCACTTCTGAGCCGTTTTCTTCATGTATGCCCAGATTTCAGGGCCGGTTGAGAAGAACCGAGTCCAGCTAGGATTGGGGTCAAATGGGAAAGCCTTCGCCGGTCAGCGTCAAAGCATACAGACATTGAGAAACTCTGAGCACGTACATAGATGTGCGACGGAACATCGCAGACAACGCCAGGGTAGGTGTTTACCAGCCAAGTGCCGCCTAGCTCGGACCTGACTTCGTAGATCGTGTGGTCGATCACGTCGGCAAGGTCGCTGTGTTGATGCTGGAACTTGTGGGCCAGGGTGAGGCCCGAATAGCCGGCGCCAATCGTGATAACGCGAAGCTTTCTGGGTGTGTATGCTGGCAGAGGTTTCAATACTGTGCTCGCGCCTTTCAGACTTTGTATATCGCCGGCATGGGCAGTTGGCTCAGGGAAGGTTTCAGACGTGACACCGACGCCGTTGTTGGTGCCATTGGGTGTGCTTTTGGTCGCGTAAGTGGCGACGCCGTTGATCTCACTATGGTGAGCCATTGACATGTGGGTGGTAAATGAACAAGGTGCTGTTGGGAGCGCATGGCAAGCGAAAGTGGCATCCGCTCGTGGAATAAATCCAATCCTCTCGGGCTGTAACTAAGGCTGGGATTAGTGCCATGTACAGCCTTGCCGGCGGAAAGACTTGGTAGCTAGCTGCAATGAGGAAGCCAGCCTGGGGCTTCGGAGTCGCAAGTGGGTGCGGCGTACCCGAGGCGGGTAAATCTAGATCGTAAGCTCCATTCTTCGAGAGACTCGGGTCCCCTTTTCGGCGAAAAGAGTTGGCCGATGATGTAGACACGTCCAACCACTTGGCCGTGAAAGAGAAGGATGATTTGGCATACCAGTGATGACCATGAGATGGGCCCAGCCCAGGTCAAAGACCTCCATCGCCGAATCCCTCTCCGCAAGGTTCAGACTCGACTGCGCCGCGATGATTCCTCGCCGCGCCGGGGAAGTTTTCATGACCCGATAAATGCTTCTAGCAGATATCGGTCTTGTAAACACAGTTTCGATTCGCGTGTTTAACGACTCTATCTCCAACTCGTTCCTCAAATCCCCTTCATACAAGGGTTGCGCTTTCGTTCGACAGCAGCACCCACTACGCAGATTGCTCACCGCCACCAGACCGGATTTTGGCAGGAAATGGGTTCCATAGGGGAGAGCCGTGAGTATGACGCCGTACTTGTCGGTGCCGGCTTCGGAGGCTTTACAATGCTTCCGAAGCTGCGTAAATTAGGACTTCAAGCCAAGATATTCGAACGAGGGTCGGGCTCTGGAGGTGTCTGGTTCGTGTTTTCCCACCGTGAGAAAAGTGATTGAACTGTCTGACTAAAAGATTCTGCAGGCATTGGAATCAGTGTAGGTGAAACATTCCTCATGACTGGCAAGAAGCTCATCATTCAGACCCGGGTGCCCGCGTCGACAGCGACTCACCGGCCTACCAGTTCTTCGACCGGGAGATTTGGGAGGATTTTACCTTCTCTGAACGTTTCCCGGGATTCCGCGAACTGCAAAAGTACTTTCAGCATGTGGAGAAAAAATGGGACCTTCGAAAAGATATTGAGTACCACAAAAACGTTACTTATGCGCACTGGGATCCCCATAGTCGACGATGGACGGTTGGGTGTTCTGACGGAACAACGACGCGATGCAAATGGTTGTTCGCGAATGTGGGCTTTGCGGCTAAGGAGTAAGTGTGTTGAGATCTCATACAACCTTTCTGCAGCATGACTGAGCGTCGAATAGGTATAAACCGTACCTCAAAGGCTCTGCCGACTTTCAAGGCGAGATGTTCCACACGGCTCATTGGCCACACCACGATGTCGCTCTCAAAGATAAACGCATCGCCGTCATCGGGACTGGGGCCAGTGGGATTCAGGTGATTCAAGAAGCCGGTAAAGTCTGCAAGCATCTCACGGTGTATCAACGCACCCCTAACTTCTGGTGAGTTGCCGCCCATCCGACGTCGGACGCATTCTGAAACGTCCTTAGTCTCCCAATGCAGCAGCGTTGTCTAGATCCTGTGGAAGAGCAGAGAAAGAAAGATAGTGGCGTCTACGAGGCGGCTTTCAAAGCCTGCGAGAAGACCTCTGCTGGAGTGCCGTACGAAACAAATGGCCGTAAGACCTTCGATGACACAAGTGAAGAGCGCGAAGCGTACTGGAACCGGCTCATACAAGACGGCGGCTTTAAGTTCTGGGTTGCAGGCTACGCTGACCTGAACTTGGACCAAAAGGCCAACGATGCCGCCTACAACTTTTGGCGCCGCATGGTCCTGAAACGCATCAAGGACCCCCAGAAAGCCCGGCTGTTGGCGCCGGAGATTCCGCCGCATCCTTTTGGCGCGAAGCGTCCGTCGCTAGAACAGAACTATTTCGAGGTTCTCAGCCAGCCAAATGTCGACATCGTTGACTTGAACGAGCTCCCTATCCAGGAAATCAACGCGACGGGCATTCGCACCGCCGCGGGCCAAGTCGATGTGGACTTGATTGTTCTCGCAACCGGCTTCGATGGCTTGACAGGTGGCTTCATGGATATCGATCTCCAAGGCGTTGGGAGGAGGACTCTGAAGCAATACTGGAGTGACGGAGTCAAAACGTCCATGGGGGTAGCCATCCCCGGGTTCCCCAACCTGTTCTTTCTGTTTGGACCGCAAGCGCCATCAACATTCTCGTAGGCGAACCCTTTTGCACCAGCCTCTCCGGAGCTAACAGTATACCTTCTCAGAAACGGCCCGTCCTGTATTCAATTTCAGGGCCAGTGGTTCCAGAAATTAGTCCAGAAAATGCTCGCCGAGGGCATAGAAACATTGGAACCCACGGAGGAAGCAGCAGATAGTTGGGTAGAGAAGATTCGTGAGCGATGGGAGGCAACTCTGCTCCCTCAAGGCAAGATAAGTATCTCTGCTGCTCAAAAGGTGTGTGTCCTTCACTGACATTTCCCACAGTTGGTGGACCGGTGCGAACATCCCGGGCAAAAAAGTGCAGCCTCTCAGTTGGGCAGGAGGGCTCCCTTCATATATGCAGATGCTTGATGAGACTTTGGAGAAAGATTACCAGGGCTGGATTGTTGAAAGACAGTCATCCGAGTGCTCTGTGTCGTAAGTGAGGGAACTTGACAGGCGTAGCGAGGGACTTTTGATGGCTATGGGAAAGGATCCCAGTCTATGGAGGCGATCAAAAGAAAACAGCCTATGTGCCATGAGGTAGTCGAAGGCACAATTCTTAGCACATGAATTGCTCCAGCAACAATAAGGATGGAGATAAACAGTATACATAGCTGTTCCGCTCTTGCCACTCCATTCTCCTCCCCCAGTCGACTATACGCAATGAAGTTATACGTTTTCCACCGTGCTAACATCCTCTTGACTGGCATCGCCGTCAATTGCTCCAGGGTGAATCTGGCCTCATTTTTCCGGCCAAGCAACCAGCGGCCATATCTCTATGATCTTTCCCTCCTTGAACTGAAAGAACACGTGCTCGTAGAACACCACGCGATCTTTCACCAACTTTTCGCTCTGAGAGTCATAGCTCAGCCTGAATCTTGCTGAGACCATGCCGTCTAGGTCGGTCGAGCAGCCGTCATCCACAACTAACATCTCCAGAACAAGACTAAAATTGTCGAATTGGCAAACAATTCCATCAATCATCCTGCCATAATCTTCGCTGGTCATCGGCGGCTGTGCGTTGTAGATGACGCCATCATGAACAAACTCCGGTAATTGTGTAAATTTGCGCTCGCTCATGCAGGCCGCGTATCTGGAGCAAATTGCGCGAAGATCCATCGAGTTTGGCGAATTAGATGATCGGTAAGATAGGATCTTGTGCGTCGTGGGAGGAAATGCGGCCTTGATGTCTGAGCAGAGAACGTCAAGCTGGAGAACCATAAACGAGATCAGATTTTATAGCAGCTAGCTTGACCTTCGCTCCTCGCCCCTGCTTGGACAATGATTCAGTAGAGAGACGTTTCGGCGAAAAATTAATTACAACATTTCAGAGACGACTGGTGGACGCATGGACGTGAACGACGGCTTATCAATCTGCTAAATCCAATATACCAAACACTAGTGAAGCCGCATTGCATTTTTTCCACCTATCATGATGCCATCTCAACGAAGGCCTGCTTCTTCATTGCTGGCTGACACTCAGGCATGTGCATTTCTTGTTTAGGGAAGGTTGAAGTCTACCACTATGCGCCTACATACATCAGCGGCCCATACCAAATCGTGGCTCAGTACTTACCCTGCCACTTGTCCATTTTTCAGCCTTTGGACGGCTTCATTGAACTTGCTCATTCCAACCACGACAGGTTCAAGGTGGATCTTTCCTGCAACACCAACAGTAAACACCGTTGCTTCATCTGTCACCATTGTGAGAGTCTCACCTCGTTTCGCAAAGTCCAGTGTCTCTGCTATATCCTTCCGACTGCTTGACAAGGTACCCTTGATTGATTGATTGTTCAAGCAAAGCTGGGTAGGATCTGTATCAATGTGGTATCTACCCTTGGGCGGGAGTCCAACACTGTTTTTCCAATGAAATTCATATATGCTTCTCCTCAATTGGAAGATGTACGGTGTTTTGACATACCACATAACCACCCCACCGACACGTGAACCAAGGTAGCCAAGCGAGACCGGATAAGCCTGGACAGCTAGTTTACGTCAGCTTCAATTACGAACAGCCATACCAGTTTCAAGGAACACATACCACTAACAAACACGCCGTGAGCACCTCCATTGGTGACTTCCAAGACCTTCTTGACCGGGTCTGCCTCGGTCAAAAAGTCAACAAAATCTTCGGCACCAAGGCTGAGCGAGAGCGACCGGCGACTTTCGCCAGTATCAACCACCACGACTCGTATACCCATGGCACAGGCCAGCTGCACACCCTGGATGCCTGTTCCACCGCCTCCGCCAGGGAAAACGGCCCAGTCACCCGCTCTAAGTCCGGATTCTTTGAGCGAAGAGTACATGGTACCTGCAGAGCACATCGCAGGCCCTGCCACGTAGTCAGAAACCCCCTGTTCGTTGTTTTAGCTGGGTGAACATCTGACATCAGTCTGGTCAAGATACCTCGGGGATTAGCTATGTTCACGACATGTTATCAGTGTCTGTTCGTTCAACTTCTGAGGATTCGCTCTGCAACACACATGGACAAACCCCTCTGGGACAGCACAATACTGCTTGTAAGTTCCTGCGAGGGATTAATACACAGCCTGTCCACGCAGAGGGCAAGTCTTGAGCGTACCGTCCACTGTCCCGCCTGTATAGACTGCTTGCTGGCAGTACGTCTCTCTTCCCGACTTGCAGTACTCGCATAAAGTGCATGTGTTGTGAATAGGACCATATGCCGCTCGCTGGCCGACTTTGCAACTCTTCACGTTTTCACCAATCTTCACAATCACTCCAGCACCTTCGTGGCCTGCACAAGAAAGACCCATCTCCGACATCTTTGGGAACGCCCAATCGTTCATCATAAAATGCACATCGGTCAGACACAATCCAGTTACATTAAGCTTGATAAGAACCTCCGAAGGCCCTGCGAACATGGCCATCAGCAAGTGGCATCCATGACGGTGTGAGCAGTCCAACCGATGCTGGGCACTGGAACTTTCTCAACCGCCACGAAGAAATTTGTCCCTTCGTTTTTCTGTCAGACTCTATAAGTCCAGGTTCGCGTTTTGTTCATAAGGCAACCGTCTACGCACGACAATCGCCGCCCAACCCTCCTTTGGGATTTCCATGACTGTTTCCTCCTCCTTCGACATCCGCGCTCTACTCGGTCGAAGTCGCGTCTTGTAATCTGGAGAAGTGTGATGGTGGACCAGATATAAGTGAGTGTGCTGCCTTCCCGTATTGTGAAGAGGCAGCACAAGTCCATAAGCTGAACCATTGGTTTGCACACAGTGGTACAATTATTCCTACCTTTCCACCAAAACTGACACGATCGAGAGATCCAAGATACTCTTCTTTCGCCGAAATGGATTGAAAGCTTGCTTTCCTCCGGCCGTCGGGCATTAGGAAAGTCAACCTTGACGTCACGAGGTCATTGTTACAAGCCACAGTAGATATGCACAGAATGTTTTTTGAGCCGACTTCGCTCGTGCTCGGGAGGACGATTTACGACAGTCCTTCGAGAACTCATTGGAGAGCACATCGTGCACGGAACCACTCCTGGAAAATACGTGTGTGCTCGTGAATACGTGATTTGAAACTATCAGATAGTTGACAGCGCTCTTGTAATAGTTCCACCGTCTACCGAAGCCTATCGATGACTTGGTGTTAAAACGCTGCGTCTGCCGCTAAGCCTGGGCGACGAAATCGGTGAATGAAGGACCCCCCGGCGCCACTATCGAGATTTATCTTTGCTCTTCGAACCCGCCGTCAGAGGAGCTTTCGTATCACCTAGTTCCATTAGACACCGGGGAGCAAGTGTCTCACGCGGTGTGCACAAGCTCTTGTACATCGTCTGTGTGGAAGCCGAGGGCACGTTTCTTTTCGGCAAACTCACGTTCCATCTTATACGCCAAGGGACTGTCGCTGGCAAAAAGAACGTCAAGATCCTCCAGGTGACGATTGGCTGTTTCGACATAAAACAACCACACCGGGATGATCTGGATGAAGTTCATGACGGCGAACATGATGAAAACCCACCACCCCACGGCGCTGATGACATACGGGATGACTTCATTAATGACCGCACCCCAGATGGCGAACGACACCATAGACAAGGAGACGCCCTTTGCTCGTGTGGCGAGAGGAAAGACCTCTGTGGGATAGACCCAGCTGCCATGTCATGTCAGCGATCAAACCAGTCACTACAAAGTTGTCGAGGACAGAAATGCAAGGGAATTGGGCGGAGAAGGACCAACCAGCATGTGATCCAGGTACTGCCGAACCCGCAGGTATACAAGAAGACGAATGCCACCACCGCGGCACCATAAGCTCTTTTCTTGGACAATTCGGTCTCGGGTGTGTTGATGGCTTCTCTCGCGAGTGGCCCGGCAATGAGCAGAGCAGAGCCCATGACCAACAATCCAATCAACATCAGCTTGCGCCTCCCGGCTCGCTCGACGAAGTACATGCCGATTGGGACACTACATGTGTAGGATATGAAGTTGAAGCCAGCCAGCATGGCAGGTAAGTTACCAGTGACTAAGCGACATCAAGGGGGGGTCAGCCAACTTCTCGGTATCGTCAAAAGTTGACACAAGACAGGATGTTTGGGTGCTCACATCCGCTGAGGCCGAAGATGATGGGTCCATAGGCTGCAATGGCATCTGGACCACAGAGCTTCTCCATAGCCTGGATACCCATGGCCAGGGCCACACGACGGCGGGTATGCAGAGCATCCTTTTTCCATATCATGGAAAGAAAGCCATGAGCTGAGGATGTGGCCTCGATGCGGATGGCTTCCCGAATTTCGGCAAGTTCCTGATCAATCGCCTGCTCTGAAGGTCGAAGGCGACAACGGCGAAGTATCTCTCGAGCCTCCTCAAAGCGACCTGTTTCGGCTAAGTGGCGGGGTGTCTCTGGAAAGAAATTGGCCGCAAGAAGAATCAATATCAAAAAGACCATTTGGAAGGCTTGTGGAAACCGCCAGGCGAATGGAAGAGACCTAGTCTTGAGGGCAGCGTATTCCATCCAATAGGTCCTGCCAAATGTCGTCAGTATGGAAGGTCAGAAATGGTTATGTGTAGTGTGTGTGTGTTCAGGTAGTCCAGCTTACATAGTCGCCCCAGCGACGCACATGGTAAATTGTACCGAAACATATGCGCCCCGTAGGTTGTAGTCTGCGATTTCCGAGGTCCAAATTGGGGCTATCGTATTGAGATGGCCGCAGCCTATGCCGCTGATGATACGACCACAGACCATCCAGGAGAAGTTCTGGGCTGATGCTAAAAGGCAGGCACCCACGATTCCCCAGACACATCCCAGTTGTATAGATTTGAGTCGACCAATCTTGTCAGCATAGCTGCCGGCCAGAATTGCACCTATGCAACGCAAAAAACCAACGTCAGCACACTTTCTAGATCACGTAACTTGGACCACCTAATTAGATCTTTGGAATTTTCCCCGTTCGCTGGCAAGACGCTTCGGAAAAAAAAGAGACAACAAAGACCTGATGTCAGTATTACCTAGCAGAAAGCCCAGAAACCAGAAGCTCACGATGCCTCCGACGCGGGCGGCGTCACGGTCAGTGTCTCCAGCAGAATCCATGTGTTCCAGATAGTCCGGGTTAATGTTAACCAGACTCATGACAGCAGCGTCGTAGCCAAAGAAAAGCAAGCACGTCCCCGCGAGGCCGAGAATACATGCCACCATGGGCATGCCCGACAGTTTCAAGCATCTCGACCTTGAGTAGCCTCCCGGAATATATTTCGCCCAGGTGGGTTCGGCTGTGGAAAAGAAAACACGAACGTCAGTCACCTTTCCAAATCACCAGGCCGAAAGCTCGTGGACAGACCCTGTATGTATTGCTCCGTGACGACCACGTTGGGCTGGACCTCCCAACTCTCGCATTCCACCTTGTCGTCGCCCATAGCTGTGAGATGAGAAAGATTCTTGGACGTTCAATGAATGAGGCTATAACAGCACGATTAAAGACTGTAAGTGAGACAGGGTAGGTATACTACTATAGTAGATGGAAAAATGTCATACATCCCACGGGATCTGCCCATAATAAATGTCTAAGAGCCAGAGTGAAGCCCATGGGATTCCTCCAACAGAATTCTGGGGTATAGATGCCAAGGGGAGAAGAGATCGCGGGGAAGAAGACTCCTCGCGGAGAAAGTTGCCCAGGGGTTTGGCGGACAACTTTCGCCGAAAACGGAGCGGACCTGAAAGTAGATTGACCTTGAAGGCCTTTGAGATCTAGAACCCGGCGGCCGTGTGCTGCTGGAGTAATGCGGCAACAAACACAGGCTGAGGTACGGATAGCCTGGAGATAGGAATAATTGTGGCGGGTTTTGAACCTTGCCTGTCTACTGCATGCTTTGTGGATTCACGGCCGGGTCACAGATATTCCAGCCTTGGTTTGGTGGGAGACAGCACTCAGCAGATACTACTCGAGCCCATTTCCGGCGAAATCTGTATCGTCATCAACTGACGACGCTAGTGATTGTGAGATAATGAGTATCGGCTCCTGGGAAAGCGTGGGAGACTTGTATTCAAGACAACGCCTTTTCAGAGGCTACACTGGATGCTAGATGGATATCGTTGGCAGGAAGACTACCCTCGACTCGAATACTGTGGGGAGGGTTTGTTCTTTCACAGCTCTGTGCAGAGCCAAAGACCAGCTCGATAACGTTATTGCGGATTTGGAAGATTGTCAATGTTGTCACCGAAGTCACAGTCGATAGCTGAAATACGGACCTATCGTTGGCAACCGCATGAAAATCCGAAACATACGGACATTGGTATGCAAGTTGTCAAATGTAAGCAGTTGGCATTTATAGTTTGTTATGTAATATTGATTTATTCCTATTGGTGAGGCTTTAGACGTGTATTGTCTGGTTTTAGATGGTGAGCCTAACTTGGTCTCTCGCGCTCATGATAGAAACCTTTGTAGCGAGTTCACGGTATCCGTGACGGTGTCGGGCAATTTCTTCCATGTGATGCCCAAGATCTTTGCAGCCTTGCTACTGTCGACCTTGTACAACCCAGTCTCTGGATACCCACCACCAGGGCTATTTTCTGCAGGTAGCTGATCCCGCAGTCGAGGATGTTGCTTCCTGATAATATCCACAAGCTCCTTGTTGCAGAAGTAGCCAGCGGCGACCAGGAAGCGTTGATTTGCAGCTTCGGGCTTCTCCAGTGCCAGGACGTGGCAGAGGGCGAGGTCACGCACATCCACCCACGTGAAGGTCATGTTGTCCGGGATCTTGTCCTTGTGTTTCCCCTGAATCAGATCACGGATAACTTGGTTGCTGGTGTTGAGGTTGTCCAGGCTGCTGAGGTGGCTTATCACGGGCCCCAATACTAGCGGTGGGCAAATGGTCGTGAGTGAGAAAAGAGGCGGCTCTTGCTGCTGCAAGAACTCCCACGCCGCTTTCTCGGCAAAGGTTTTACTTGCTCGGTAGCCATTGGCAATGCTTTCTGACGCTTGTTGCAGAGTGACAGGATTCCAGTCTTCTTCGGTGTACATGTGCTCTGGCCATGATCCTTTGAAAGGATTCACAACCGAGGCGAAGGAGGAAGTAATGACGACCAGTTTGACAGAGGGCGCATTCTTGACGATAGATCGCAGAAGACCAGTCGTACCCTTGGTTGCAGGATCTAGAAGATCGCGTTGGACATTTGTGACGTTGAAATGGAACGGACTGGCCGTGTGAATGACCGCTTCGAATGGGGGAGTGGATATGAGGGCGTCGTCAAAAGCGTCATCTTGGGCAATGTCTTCCACAATCGCAAAATCCAGTCGATCTGTACCGATGGTTGGGTATGCAGCTCTGATCTTGTCGGCCTTGGCTGTAGAGCGCACAGTCGTAACCACACTGTATCCTCGCTGGATGAGATGGTCCAATACATGAGCCGCGATGAAGCCGGAGCCACCCGTCAGGAGGACACGCGTCATGGTCGTCTAGGTCCTGTTGATTCTGTGGTTTCCAGATGATCTCCTGTTGTTATGTACATCTAGAATTCAAGACGTAAGTGGCCTTGCGGATGGAGTCTCAACGCTGGCATAATGATCTCTGATATCAATCGCAGAAATCTCTTATATTCTAAGCTACAACATCGGCCAGTTTGAGCTATAGCTGTGCTAGTCGCTACATAATCCGGCTGTTAGGCGTGCGCATACCATGTACTGGAGCTCTTGAAGTGCTTGCTGCTGCACAATTCGGCGAAGCTCTGACCTTCCCGGCGAAATTGGCTCATTTTATTGACAAAGACTTTGCCTCTGACAATCTCCAGTGGAAGGGACTGTCGGTTAATATTTAGAACGGACAAAGGCCTTGAGCGCCGTTGGATACGTCTCTTCTATTCTTCTGACTAGGTCTATTGAAAACCGCGATCCTCAACTTTCGTGAGAGTCCCCTGGGACTTGGGCAAGTGCGTGGAGGAATAGCTAGAAGGCATGGAGCAACGTTCATTTATCATATTTGGAACAAGATCAACATCCCGCGGGAAGCACTATCCGTCAATTTTGCTGTACTGCTGTCTCGGCAGAAAACATGGCCAATGAGTCGTGTTGTTCAGTGGCATGAATTCCGATCTCAGAACGGCGGAAGCATTTTCATCTCCGTGTACTTTTTGAACACCGCGTGTATAGATTCGATAGAATTTACAGAGCCATGCCAGCCAAACTTGCGGGCTTTATCCATGCTAGGATCACTATTAGTATTGCCTTGGTTTCGGCGTTCTATCTGAGGACTTCTCACCTCGTCTGCCAGGACCATGTTAGCTCGAGTGCGAACTGTAGGAAAGCAAAAGTCTTGTCGGGATCCTGTAAAGGCTCGGTGTTGAGTTCGTGTTCTTGCTTCAGCTCAGCCCAGGCTTGTCGAGTTGCTGGCTCCTTTGCCCAATCGATGAAGCTAAAGGTTGACCGGAGCTTGCCTCTCGGGCCGTACCTAACGTACAACATCAGTAACAGGGATTTGACGAAAGACCCAAGGTTAACATACCCTCTCGGAACAAATGGCAGCTCTACCTCGTGGTAGCTGACGTTCTCCTGAGGGGGAAGCCACTTTAAGTCAAACCATGATGCCAGAGTTGGCCATAGTTTGGAGAAAGTGAACTCGGATCCATCAGTGATATTAAAAGACTCCCCTGCGGTGCCCTCAGTCAACACCAACCATTCGTAAAATGTACCAAGAATGAAGCCTGAGGATATCGGATGATTGTTGTCCCAAGATACAAAATCACCGGGATATCTCAGTGGCTGCTTTAGCTTTCGCTGAATAGCAGCGTAGACTGCCAGCGGATAGAAGATGGTCATGTCTGTTCCGGCGACTGCCGCCAGAATCCATTGCGGCATGGTAACATTGTAGCTGACCCCAGGGTGGGTTTTGGCGTATTTCGCCAGTAAATCTTCTTGGGTATAGTAGAAGTTGGGCTCTAATTCCACCCTGGGAGCCCCTTCGGTCAGAGGGACGTTCACGTGGCCTTGGTGAACGCCGTAGTTCTTTCCCCCAGTCTGAAGCACGATTCGTCTGGGCTGAACATCCGCTTGGTCCAAGGCGAGAAGGAAGTTCTCAAAAAGCCGCCCTGTATGGAATTCAAATTAGCACCACCACGACTCATCTGTGTGCCTGGTAGGAGTTCTCTCACCGTTGGTTTCGGCCAAGTGATTTGCATCCCCAAACACCTCCGAGTCGGCACCTCGTCTTGCAACCTGCACATAACCGAAGTAGAAGATGTAATCACTGAGCAGGTAGAAACGTCAATTTCTCCCCTGTTACGCGAACAGGAACTGGGGCCGCCTTACGCCTGGACTTTGTGTTTCCGTAAGGCACTTGCAATTTGTTCAGGCTCCCAGAGCAAATCCACTGCTACATGCTCGATGTTCTTCGCTTCTGTCGTGGGCGGCCTCCTTGACAGGGCATAGATCTTCTCCCATCGGTCCGGACTGGAGCTTAGCACATCAACCACGGGTTGGCCAGACTGACCGCTTGCGCCGACAACTATAGCTCGAAGGTTCTTCCGAGCCGCATCGATGACTGGCAATCCGTGGAAAATGCCGTCTGAGCGTACTTGGTACGTCTTGCCTGTCGCGTGAGACATGATATTTGATAAACCTGGACCAGGAGATTGACTCGCGATTATGCATAACTTCAAAATATAGGATAGGGACAAGAACTCAGACTGGAAAATGATCCGCCAGATGATGTCAATGCCGAGTTGACGTTGGCGCCCTTTTTTCTGGGACAACCTTTTGCTATTCGGCGAATTTGTTATTATTCAGGAGATGCTCCCGGCTGGTGCTCAAGACTTGATCCAGTAAAGATCAAGATAATTAATAATCTCTACTTACTTTGAGGGATGCATTCACAATCCAAAGGCAATAAGACAAGAGATCAGACATCGTATTATTAAGCTCTTCGGCATAGCACGAACTCGGTACAAGCACTTATTGCATGTTCCTGATTAGGACTAGCGCGGACATGGGATCTGCCCACTCCCACGCCTTGTCCTCGCAGTCCCAGCATCCTTGTACATAGCCCTCCGACTTGGTTGTTTTCATCATATGTGGCCTTATGGTTTGAGGTCCTGATGACCTCTTCGTCGTCGTTATGAGTACCCCTTCAGGCTTCACCAATGTACTTCCACCAATTTGGACTTGGGTTACGAGCAATCCATCCGCCGTCGACGATAAATGCTGTCATCATTTAGTGGTCTGCAGATGACTAGAGACATTTAGGATGGGACCCTTACGATGCCCAGTGATATAAGATGCTTCGTCTGAAGCCAAGAACAGAACCAGCTGAGCCACCTCGTCCGGGTACCCTCCGCGATTCATCGGTATGCTCTCGAACAATTCTTTTCTCAGTTGTTCATTCTTCATCGTCCCTTCCGACATTGGAGTGTCCATAAACCCGGGGCAGACTGTCACTGCACGAATGCCGTCCCTTGCATGGTCCATGGCAATTGTCCGCGTGAGGTTGATCAACCCGCCTTTTGCGGCGTTGTAGGAAGAGAGGCCATAATCTCCACCAATGCCAGAAACACTGGCAGTATTCACAATCACTCCTTTTCCCACCTTTTTCATGTGCGGAATGACAGCTTTGGCAAGATAGAAAGCGCCACAGAGGTTGGTCATGATGACTTTGTTGAAAACGTCAACGTCATGGTCGGCCACGGGGACTATCGGACTCAGCATTGCTGCATTGTGGAACAGGACATCGATTTTTTTGAATCTCGTAATGCAGGCATCGACAGCGGCGAAGCAGGACTTTGGGTCTGAATATTGTCTCAGTGTCAGTGTGATCGTACGATCCGTGTAAAAGATGGAAGAATTGTGAAGGGTGAATGTGCAGGACGTTGAGACGAATGTTTACCTGAGACGTCGCATTGGTGGAAGTGAGCGTTCGGACCAAAGCGCTGCAGTGCATTTCGTTCCTTCATGGTTGATCTTCGTTAGCAGTTTGCAACGGACAGCAGTTTGGCGGCGAGCAGAGGTGTCTTGTCTGTCGGCTCAAGCCTGTGCCAGATTCGAGGGGGATCTTCGACGTCTCGATGTGCCATGGAAACAATTACCTTCAGGTCCGTAACAAAGACCCTGGCGCCCTCACCCAAGAACCGCTCGCATGTCTGTGCTCCCAGTCCAGAGGTACCCCCGGTGATGAATATTACTGCCTCGTGAAAACGTCTCCCCATGGTTTCAGCAAGCAGCGTCCTATTGCAGTACAAACTAGCTTCCCGAGAGTTTACATCCGAGGTAGCAGAGAGTGTGAATATCTCTTCAACAAACCGTCGATGGCTCGACCTCTCTTATTCCAGCACAGAGTAGTTTCCAGGATGGTTAACACCAGACTTGAAGTGAAAGTTGCATTCTTCGAGCAAAAGCCACATAAAGTCATGCTTTTATGTGGCTCTTGCACATCACCTGTAAGCCACAACGAGTCTTACTCAGGTCCCGAGCCGGGGGATTTGGGAGGGGATGATGGGCCCTGATAGTGACGACCGATCTAGGCTCACACATGGTTTGGAAGCTTCGGCGAAACAACCATTGCTGGGTAGGTCATCTACATGATTCAGTCGGGGCCAGATGCGATATTCCTTGCTACATCCTCATTTATTCCCCAGATCTTTCAGACCCAATCGGCCATGCTGGAACTCGACGGTAAATATCTCTAGCCAACCAGCGGAGATTTTCCTCTCCGCAAAATGCCAAATGCGATTTCGATGTCTTTGGTTCACCCAGCAATGTTGGTGCCTGGCCCAGACTTCGCCGAAACAAAATTTCCTTGGGGAGGGTTTTTCGACCAAGAGACGGAATTATATCTACGATCTTAGGGCTACCTCTGGGAGTAAGACGTGGACGTTTATAGTCCAACAGGTCTCAACGAAGCTGCATGTAGGGGCAGTCGGGAAGTGTGTCTACATAAAGCAAGGCACTTTGCAACAGAAAGGACGGTCACTATAATAACCACTGCTTCAACTACTTGTCTGTTTCAACAATGGCACCGCTTTTGATGACAGGGTAAAGAAGTTACTTTCCACAGAGCAGTCATCTTGTACTAACCAGAACAAAAGGGTCGGCCTCGTCACCGGAGCTGCCTCTGGAATTGGGCGAGCATGTGCCAAGATCCTGGTCGAGGAAGGGTGTACGAGGCTCGTGCTCTCGGATTTGACTGGGAGTGGTCTGGAGGAGATCTCGAACGAGCTCAAGAACACCGAACCTTCCGTGGAGACTGTTCTATTCGTCGGTGACATGAGCAAAGAGGTCGACGTCAACCAGATGGTCGAGGCTGGCGTCGCTAGATTTGGAGCAATTCACTATTGTATCAATAGTGCGGGCGTGACAAGTAAACCCAGACTACGGACGCACGAACTGGAGACGGAGGCATTCGATCGAGTCATCAACATCAACCTTCGAGGCTTATGGCTTTGCGAAAGAGCGCAGATCCGCCAGTTCCTGAAGCAAGCGCCAGCGCTGAAAACTCGCAATCATGCCGAGGGAATAGCGACCCAGCGAGGAACTATTGTCAACATCAGCAGCATTTTCGGCATCACAGCACACGCAACTGCTGGGGCTTATCCCGCCTCGAAATCCGGAGTACTAGGGCTGACAAGGACGGATGCGGTGGCGTATGCACAAGATGGGATCCGAGTCAACGCCATCTGTCCTGGGTTTATCAACACACCGTTGGTGGAAAAGGCAAAAGCAGCAGGCGCAGACTACAACAAACTCGTCAGCCTGATCCCATTCAGACGAATGGGTACTGCCGAAGAGTTGGCCGAAGCGGCAGTGTGGTTAGCAAGTGAGCGAGCAAGTTATGTGAGCGGTGTTGAGTTACCGGTGGATGGTGCTTGGGTCAGAGCGTGCAACACATGAGGATTACGACAGTCAGAAGGGTACAAGAAACAACAAGTGGCAAGTCACGGTCAGGATCGCCAGCCATAAGGTCACAGATGATGAAAATAACCAAGTCGGAGGCGTACAAGGATGCTGGGACTGCGCGAGGATGAGCTGC
The DNA here is from genome assembly GCF_000835495.1 of Cladophialophora immunda. Lineage (NCBI taxonomy): Eukaryota > Fungi > Ascomycota > Eurotiomycetes > Chaetothyriales > Herpotrichiellaceae > Cladophialophora > Cladophialophora immunda. The sequence continues at coordinate 896,011 of NW_015622541.1, forward strand.
GGGCGCAGGCAGTGCCGATTGAAGCGCTACTTAGTCTTAATCGGGAACATGCAACAAAGTGCTTGTGCCAACAATCATTCTGCATTCATACTCGGTTGAGGTACATTCGCCGAAATGTGTGGCTCAGTCATTTCGGCGAAATCGATGAGAGGGTCACCTCCAGCTGGCCTACCACTAGGCCGAGGCAAAAATGTTTCGGAATGCGTTGACCACAGCTCAGCTCACCCGTGAAGTCCCTTTCCGCTTGCACAGTACGTCCATGTCCTTCAGCTAAGAGCTTCAACGTGTCCTTCGAAGTCAAGAAGAGGACGAGGGGGGATGGGTGCTCTAGACATCCTCGTATCTAAAAGCTACCACTGGCAGATTCCAGGGTTCTTGATATAATGATCATCGATCAGACCAAATTACTACAGCTTTGTAGTACGCATGCGATTCATATAGAACAGTAGTGCTCCAAGAGGCTTCCGACTCTCTTAATTTTCGCAATTGTTCCGTTGATAGAAACAATCAGGACCTGCACGGCGGGTGGCCAAGTAGCAGTTTCTTATATGAAGAATTCGGGTCTGATCGATGCTGCAAGCGACCATGTTGCTCCCGCAATCGTCCTGCAGCCCAAGATCTAGTCCCCAGATCTACATCCACCCCATGAATAGACTTCGCATTCGGTGGTCCAAAAGGCTCTAACGTGCCCCATGAAATGCGAGTGTGGGGGATCCCGGCCATGAGTAAAAGCAGTGGCCAACCCACGGCTCTTACCTCCCCCTACAGTTTTACTTTGATCTCGCTTTACGTGTTGAGTTCAATGTACACGGTCTTAAAAAAAAATCTATCATCCCCTGCTCTGAAAAGATTCTTGCCCCACGTCAAATTCCAGCTGTTCAGCAATGGAGCAAAGCTCGAGTCGTGCGTACCGTCGGCGAAAGCGGAAGTTGGCGTGTAGATACTGCAATTCTCGCCATATACGATGCAAGATGCCAGAGACGTCAGACAGAGCAGCAGGAAAACCTGGTCCATATCAATGTCAGGCTTGTTTGGGTGCTAATAAAGAGTGCGACCTCGGACCACTTACGACTACAATGTATCAAGAATTCTTGCCTCAGTCTCAACCAACACAGCGTGAAAAGGTCCGAGCCCGTCTGCAGGGGACTGACGCCTCCGACCAGCAGCATTATTCCACGCTTCCAGAAATGTCACCCACCCAACTGGCAGAAAATCACGAGCACCACAGCACGCAGACCGTCGCTGCCCCCAGTTTACCGGCAGTGGGCGGAGAAGTTTCATTTTCGCCTCACTCCGACAGTACCCCGCCCCAGGAGGGCTCGGAGATGCTCCTCGTACGATTGATGGATACGCAGGACAAGAATGAAATTGGCCAGCCTGCCAAAACGACCGACAGAGTCCTATATTTCGGAGACGGATCGATCTGGTCCGATAGCCTTCGAAGAGCTCGGAGCAGCAAGTCCAGATATCCTGCGAGCCCACAGCCTCTAAGCACCCGATTCACGGATAGTAACAACCTCCATTATGCAGTGCCCCCAACAGTGAGGGATCAGCCGCAAGATATTCCACAGGATGATCTCGACGTGCAGCAGGAAGAAATCAAGTTACTCCGAAGGAAGGGAGCCTTCTCTTTACCACCTCCCGACATCCAAAGAAAACTCCTCGACGCATACTTCACTTGGCTATATCCCTTGCAGCCCATCCTCGATAAAGAACAGTTCCTTGACGACTTTGACAGGGGCCAAGCACCCATCATTCTCCTCCAAGCATTATTGTTTGCGGCCACCACCTGCTGTGACGAAAGCATCATCGTCCAATTTTGGCCAAGTCGCCGATCGGCTCAATCTACCCTGTACAAGCGGGTCAGGGCGCTGTACGATGCGGATTACGAACAAAATCGGGTCACGATTGTTCAAGTTCTCTTCCTCATGTGTTTCTGGTGGGGGAGTCCCATGGACAAAAAAGACTTTAGCCACTGGTTGGCGGCATCTATACATCTGGCACAAGTGACTGGCATGCATCGGTCGTATGATCAAATCCCCACGCTACCATACACACCATGAGAGGGGATGAATATTGACTGACTGCCACCTACTCTTAGAACCAAGGACTCACATCTGTCCACCAAAGATAGAAAGCTCTGGAAACGCATCTGGTGGACTTTATATGTAAGGCACACCCGATCGCTGGAACCCTGTCCAGTGTCCACACACAAAGATGGTTCACTAAGTGATCTAGGTCCGGGATCATTTCGATGCTGCGTCAGTAGGCCGACCCATGATCATTAATGACGACGATTGCGACGTCGAGCCCTTGTGCTTGACCGATTTTGAATGCGACGAGGACGAAACGCCACCCCTAGGAGCCATGCATTGTGTTGAAATGACGAAACTCGCGACTTTAAGTACGCACCCCAAAATCATCATGCAAGAGAATTAAAGGCTGATGTGCATAGTTGGCAGAGCAATTCGAGCCGTGCGAGCCGGTCAGATTCACAGAGATCATCCCACCGGCTCCAAGGGAGCCATCGATGAAGATCTTTCGGCCTGGGAAAAGCAGCTGCCCGAACAGTTACGATACCACGAAGGGGAGCGTAGCCCACAGGCCATGTTGTTTGCAGCAATGCTAATGTTGGGCCTCCAGTACGTGATGTATCCCCATTGCAAAGTTGGAATGTCTAACGAAACATGACCAGTTTTTGCCGGATTGTCCTGCATCGAAAAGGTTTCCTGGACTCGAAACACAAAAATGAGTCCATCTCAATGGCCCCGGCGTCTGCTAATGCCGTAACCCGTATTGTCGAGGAACTGCTCAGCGAGGGTCTCCTGCCGCGGGCACAAGTCCATTTGTAAGCTGTCATGTTGTTGTGTTAGCAGGTCGATTCACACGGCACAAGCTAACATTATATCTCTACCGGAACACAGAATCGCGGTTATTTTTGCCTCCTTCACAATCCATATTGTTTCGATGGAGCAAAGCCAGGGAGCACGCAGGCGAGTCCTGCAGCACAAATCCAAGCTATGCCTGTTGGGTCTTGCAGAGTTTCGTGACTATTGGCCATTTGTGGACTGGATGTACCGACTGTTCAGTAGCCTCCTGCACTGGCTGGAGGTTGGAGACAGCTCCTCCTCCTCCTCCTCCTTCTCCTTGTCCGAGGGCCACACTCAGGGGTTGTGGACGACGACCCAGCTTCGCCCGGAAAACACGACGCTGCAAACTGAACTGACAGACAGCACCCCAGAGGTCAACCATGGTGACAACAACACGGCCATGTCTCTCCCTCTTTCCTATGAACAAGATGCAAGCTCCATGGCTGCTGTTCAGCCGGATCATTTCGGCATGCTCCAGCAATTCACGTCCGGCATGCTAACGTCAGAAAACTTTCTTGACCCGTTTATGCCACTGGACAATCTCGATTGGGATGATGCCAACATGGCCAATTTAGCCAACCTGGCAGGAAACCCCATGCTCTGGACTTCCACACCCTTACCCACGGTGGAAAAGGGGTCTCTGTCCTGATCATCTTTCGTCTTTCACAGGGGTTTGAGGCAGAAAGAGTACCATCATCTCCGAGAGCTGCCTACTCAGAAGCCTGGCTTTCTTGATGCTCCGACCTCGTCAACCTTCCAAGTGGGAGTTAATCTGCATCCAGCACCGCATTTTGCCAGCACGGCTAGCTAGCGCCCAGCTGAAGCGTTAGCCACGGCCACCCGAGTGTGCTGAGGGAATCATGTCGCATTTTTTTTTCATCAGACATTTTGTAGTGAGATGTGTTTTTGTCCATCTTCAGGCTCACAGCGCCGCTCCGAGCGGAGAGTTAGATCCTCCTATGAAGTTGATGCAAACATGTTTCTTGTCTCGTCTGTACCGAGAACGATAATAATGAGTTGAAGCCATGTGCTTTCGAAGAAAACGACTTTTTCTCCGGACAGATGGTATGCAAGTCTAATTTCCCTTGCGAGGATATTCGTGCAGTGTCATCTAGATCCAGTTGGTAGTACTGTACCAAAGGAGGGCCTGCAAGTGACAGAGGAGTCGGCGCAGGGGTGGGGAGAGTCCAGGGAGAAAAACGCTGCCAATTCAGAAAAATCAATCATGGCTCCAAACTCCGTCATTCTGTCCTCGCTTACTCCGTATTGCATCTCAAATCTCAACTCCGGGACATTTGGGTAATCTACATTCAAATTTCATCAACTCACCACTTGTTGAGCCCCTTCATAATGGTACCATGTTCGGCGCGTGCATCTCACGCATTGTTTTTCATGCGACAATGCCACAGCAGCCAAACCACCACCAGGTCGACAGTCCGGAGCTGCCAAAACATTCAGTTGTCAATCCTCTCAATCCGCACCGTCGAATTTCACTCAACGCACCCCTCGTCTCCCAAACCATTCGAAGTCGAATCCTCCTTCCGAACCGAGTCCACCTCAGCCCTCGCGACTCCTCGCCCAAGCTATGCGCCGCCACCGAGACCTCGACCAAACTCACGGCGTGAACATGGTTCAAGACGCTCTTTGGCTGGCGTCTGAAGTCCAACTACAAGCCCGCGCCCGTTCCACATCACCAACGACCCGTACCGCGCGCGCAGGAGGTGGCCTCCCGACTTCAACAACCTCGACCCCCAGGCAGCAGTTCCACTTTGAAAAGGCAAACCGTCGGTGCGCGGCGCTCAAGTGGGCGCGACCGACGTGGAACCAAGAGCATCAAAATCCCCACCTTGATCACCTTCACCATTATATACTTTGTCTTCATCCTGGAGCCGACGCATGGTCACGGCACGCCGTTGGATGGCTTCCGCGTGTGGTTCTTTGGGAAAAGCAGCACGCTCAGTCAGCTTCCCGACTCCACGAGGGTCGAGGCCGGAAAGTTGACAGAGGAGGATGAGAAGAAACTCAATGACAGGGCGAAAGTTGATGCGGATGTGACCGCGGACAATTCTGGCGTAGGAGTAGAAGTCATTATCAAAAAGGGAAGGGGTAGGCCCCAGGCGAATTATGGGTAAGTTAAAAGATACGTTCAAGATAAGTAAAAGGTCAGTGAGGCGAGTTAAAGCTGAGTGGGAGGTGAGTAGTGTTTAAAAGCGGCGTCGGTCGGGTGAGTGTCGAAGTGCGCCGGGTGTCGATTTCTGTACCTCGTCTTGACCCGCCATTACATAATAACTCCTCGTCTCTTGGCCCATCTCTTGCAGGACCATTCCTGGACGTGGCAATAAACAAAAGGTCCTCTGCTCCCTCCAATCGAGATACCCCAGGTTACGGGCCGAGAGTCTGCTGTAACAATCCTCCTGTTCCTCCCTCGGGCATATCGCGTCACTGCACCATCATGGAAGGCAGCTGCCAATGCGGCACCGTGCGCTTCCGTACCCCTCTGGACAAGCCCATCAAGTGGTACATCTGCCACTGCTACGAATGCCGCCGCCAGAGCGCAAGCGCCTTTGGCATCTCGGCCATCTTCCCACACTTTGATCTGCTTTCCCAGGCCTCAGCATCGGACGTGGCGTCTAATTCGGCATCGGAATCACAGGGGAAGTCGGATCCGGAAGGAGGAGAAGGGGATGCGGGTCGGGAAAGTGAATGGATCGGGATTTATGAGCATTCCAGAACGACCTCCGGGCGAGCCAAAAAGTGCTACTACTGCAAAAGGTGCGGGACCCGGATTATGAATGTCAGCGTGGCTCCCTCGGGCATGTCAAGCCATGTCGCTGTCAAGGGAGGGTGTCTGGAGGGCATTGACGGAGACATCTTCAGCAAGGCCACGCATATCTGGACCAAGAGCGCATTGGTGCCAATTCCAGAGGGCGCCGAGTCCTATCCCGAGGAGCCTCCCCCAAGAGCATAGTAAACGGATGGGAAGGGACTTTGGGGGGCTAGGAGCAACGAAGAAGCGATCGCTGCGTGGGATCAGGGCTATGGTAATCCCTATCAATTCTATATTATAACCGCGCAATACTCTTTTCTTCTTCCCTTATTCTCATCTCTCCATGATGCTATGGGCATTTTGAGAAACCTTCAAAATGCATCGTCATGCGGAAAACGCGCTTGCACGCTGCGGCTCAATATCAGGGGCAAGTTTGTGTGTGATGGTGATGGATTTGCTCCATTTCGGAGCTGTATTCACTCCTTGTCATCGTGACTTTTGAGACTGCTGTATATGGCATTTGTCATACAAAATGTCGTAGGCCTTTGTACAATAGTAGTGTTGAGGGTGTAGTCTGACGCTGCAGCTCCCCGTTCTTTTCTCCTCTCTCAGCAATTTGCCGTGAACTGCAAATTCCAGGTCTATTTTCAACTATCCTCTGGCTCAGTATCATTCATCCACCTCGTTCGTCGGTCGGGTTTAACTCGTCGATGCCAGGACGCCCGCGGTCTCGGCGGGATCGGCGTTCGCAGCAGCCGCTTCGCGCTCTGCTCTTCGCCGTCTCTTCTCAATTATAATCTCTTTCCGCTGTTGTAGGAGCTTGACTTGTCTATCTTCCACGCCCGTCAACCAATAACCGAACGACCCCCCGATGCTCGCAAATAACGGGTACACCCATAACGTGCCGCGTTGGAAAAATGGTCTCATCTCTATCCCGAGTTGGACGAAGCGTGTGGCGATGCCTGCTAGAATGTTAAAACTAAAACCATGGAGCGTGTTTGGGAAGGCATAGCGATAGGTGCTCACCGAAGCCGGCCCAGAATAGAATCTTGTGAACCATGATTGAGGATGTTTCGCGCCTTGGGCGCGCCGGGACAGTGTTGGCAATCTGTCACTGGAGCAGGAAGGGAGCTGGCGCAGCAATCGAGAAGGATATTGCAGGGAAAGTCTTGTAGAATGAGGTGGTTGTCGCGGTCTTGGAGAGCTCGGAGATTGGAGAGCAGCTCAGGTGGACAGACCCTTTCACGCAACTTTTGGACGCCAAGTTCGAAATGCGCTGCTCCGTGACTGTACTCACCCGTAGCGCCAAGACTGGCACGGGGTTGACTCCCGTGACTCCCCAGCCTCGCCGCCTTTGGCAAGGCTACTTGTATCCAAGGCTTCCAGAACGCAGCCATGAACTTGGAGCATTGAAGCGAGTTTGTTCTCTCGCTATATAGCTAACAGTCACCAGAGGGTCCGGATCTTTCCCACGCAGAGGCTAATCATACTCCAAGTCCAGTCAACTTGCAGGAGGCCACTACGATCATCTCGCCCGGCTTAAGACGTTGTCGCCAGTGAGCGTTCTTTGCCCATAACTATGTTCTGAGGCTCATCTTTGTTCTTCTTTATTATCCATCTCAATGTACGCCCTTGATCTCTTCTCTGCATAGAAACTCGATTTCGATGACAGCTGGCTTGGGGCAGCTTGCCGGACTTGACCGGTCTCATTGTGGAACGAGGGAAGCTCGGACTTCGCAAGGAAGAAAGATAAACCGACCTCCCCCCTTTGGCCGTGTTTATTGTGGTGTTACAAAACCCAACTGCCGGACGCCACCACCGCTACGATGGTGATAATGAAAACCCCTGGACGCTCTGGTGACATCGGAGGCTAGCAGACTTGTTGGTATAGGGAAAAAAAAAGACACATTTGACCTGTACAATAGACTGCCGACTCGACATCATGGAACAGAGACTCCGTGCTTAACTTCCTATTGCTTCCTAGGACGATTTCCCAATTGGTCTTTTGGCTTTTCCGCTTGTTGTTCATGATCAATTGGTTGGCGTTGACTAAGCAGCGCCGAGCTGAGCTAAAGCCGAGGGATTCGCCAATAAATGCGTGGGAGGCGCAAAAATAGGCGTCGTGTCTTTATCCATCAGACGTGGGAAAAATGTCGAGTCCTTTCGTGTTTGTATCTCCTCCGTACCATCCTCTCAATATCCGCCATGGGTGACAATGACAGGAGAGTCGAGGGTCTTGTAGTGACAGCGCTTCCACCCTCTCGACCGGCTCACAACTGCGCCACCTCCCAAATGACTTGACGCCAGCTGCGCACCCGCAATCTCCCATTCGCCCCCCGGCCGTTCCGCTGTTCCGCTGCCACTTCTTCACCCACACAAGCAAGATGGGGGTCCGCCTTCACATTCGTGAACAGCTATGCCTCGTCATCGGCCTCACGAGTCTGCTGTCTCTGACCATCCTCGCCGTCTCAATTTGGTTCCAGACTGTGCACCACTTGAACAACGCAAAATGGGAAACGCTCATGGTCACGGCAAACCTAAAAGCCACTCAGGTGGCCCAGGACATCTCTCTGATGGGGACGTCAGTACAGTCAATTGCCACCAGGCCTATCATCCAGAACCTACTGCGCGACTTCAACAACGGCAACCATACCCAGGATCTCTACGATGCTATACAGGTAGGTTGATGGTGAACTTGGTCGGACCCCTCGCGTGGAATCACTGACGTCAGGCTAGGACAATCTTCTGCTCGCACTGTCTGGCGGCAACGACGATGCAGTCCTCCTGCAAGCGGCCGTTTTCCCTCGCAGACCCCGGCCAGATCAAGGTGACAGTGCCCTTACCAACGCCACTGGGAAGGGAGCGGCCAGCAAGATCGTGCTTCCATTTACTTACAAGAATGGGACCGCAGTCCTTCTCGGCGACATCGGCAGTGGTTGTCCAGCCCAGCTCTATCCTAACCTCACCTATGGCGATCAGCCATCAGATACTACGTTTGTCATCTACGAAGACAAGCTGCTGTACAACAACTCAACGCTGTTTCTCGGTCCGCTTTTCCTGCACAGTAACTCCTCGCTTGTCTCATTAACAGTCCCCATAAACAACAACACCAGTCGCACCGACGTCCTTGGATGGCTCACTGTCGTGGTTGACGGAAAGTCACTCTACGACATCGTCGAATCCCCAGTTGGACTGGGGAAGACTGGAGAGGTTGTGATCATTGGTCCTGCTCGTCCTGACAACCTCTTCGCCGACGACATCTATGGTCGCTCAGAATCCGAGAATGCCGAAGTACCCCTCCAATTTGTCCTACCGCCTTACAGTAACCGCCATCCAGAGCGCGCCAAAGATCCGTATCTTCCTTTCCCTATGCAAGACTTTCCAGCTGTGCTCCGTGCATGGTCTGACATAAATGGGGAGATCAATAACGCCGGAGCGCTGATGTCTACCCACAACGAGAACAACAAGAAGATATCAGCTGGCTATGCCAGGGTCTCTTCCGACGTTGTTGACTGGGTGGTAGTCTTTGGCCAGGCGCACAGTGAGGTGGTTGCTCCTATAAATGACCTACGGAATACTGTACTAGCATGCATTTTCAGTGTGGTTGGCACTGTGATCATTATTTCCTTGTGAGTGCTGTAGAAACACTCTCCAGCGCCCTGGCATGTGCTGATTTAGTTGCAGTCCACTCGCCCACTTTGCTGTCAAGCCGATCATTGCGCTTCGAACTGCAGCCGAAAATTCAGTAACCACATACGAGGCTTACGACCCCTCCGAGAAATCGTCCGATACTGACAGCGAAAATGCGTTAGGAAAGGCCGACCTAGTCCAGGAGAAGGCGATGGTTCACAATGTCTACAAAAGGTCTGCGAGAAAGAAGACTCATGTTCGACCCGTGCGAGTATTTAAGATTCCTGAGCGCGTGCCGGAGCATCGCCATGTCGTTCACGATGAATTAACGGATCTGACTCGTACCTTTAACGAAATGGCCGACGAACTTACGATCCAATATGGAAGACTCGAAGACCGCGTGAAGAAGAGAACTTCAGAACTAGAGCAAAGTCGAAATGCCGCTGAAGCTGCCAACGAAAGCAAGACACTGTTCATTGCCAATGTATCTCATGAACTGCGCACACCATTGAACGGTATCATCGGCATGTGTGCAATCGCCATGCAAGAGGAAGACGTTGGCAGCATCCGACAGTCCCTCAAGATCATCTACAAATCTTCGGATTTGCTCTTACATCTCCTCAACGACTTACTGACATTCAGCCGCAGCTCCTTTGGTCAAAATTTTGCCATTGAAGAAGACACATTTCGACTCGTGGATGTCGGCTCACAACTCGTGTCCATCTTTGAGAAGCAAGCGCGTGAATCTGATATCAGTCTGAGAGTGGTCTTCATTGGGGTCGAGCCAAAATTTCAGGGCGATGCCGATCAAGACGACCTGGAGGACGCCATTGTCGCTAGGCATGACATGGCTGGTGCTATCCAAAAACAGAAGACGAATGCACTAGCCAAAGGACCTGCAGACCTTGGACCTCTGAGGGAAATAGGCTTGAGAGGGGACAAGAATCGGATATTGCAAATTCTGATGAGTAAGTCTCGATTCCACCCATCCTTGAGATGTCATGTCGGGTCGACTACATGCTGTTCATTCGTCAGTGGCACTCTCCTAACTGGTGCACAGATCTCGTAAGCAATGCACTGAAGTTCACAGCTGCCAAAGGCGTTGTTGAAGTGCGAATACGGTACAAAGGATTTGTCGAACCCGAAGCCATGCCCACTGTGGCATACTCAAATACTACAGCTACCCCATTTACACCTTCCAAGGCGCTGCAGCGACGCGATACCGAGTATGCCCAGCCAAAGTCATCAATGAAAGGATTGCTGTTCGACTTTGAGGTTGAAGATACAGGTTCAGGTATACCGGAACATTTACAACAAGACATCTTCAAACCCTTCGTCCAGGGTGACTTGGCTTTAAGCAAGAAACATGGTGGTGTCGGTCTTGGGCTGGCGATATGTTCGCAGCTCGCAGGCATGATGGGCGGCACTATTACGCTAAAGAGTACTGTCGACATTGGCAGTACATTCACCCTTTCTCTGCCACTGCGCTACACCAAAGAAGTTGTGCCTTCAGTATCTGACTCACTTGCGCGACCAAAACCCGGAAGTATTTCCAGCAGCATCCAATTTGAAAGCTTCAGTACAAAATCTCGTAGGTCGAGAGATCCACGCCAACCTATACGATCGAGACAGACGTCCGTATATTCGAAACAAGACAAAGACTCCCAACTGGATGTGCCCCGTCTTGTTGGGTTCTCTCAGCCATACCTGATAGACGGGAATGTGAGCTCAGAAGCAGTGGATGCTGTAGCCCAGCAGCCCAAACCAGAAAAGAGGCCAAACGTGCCCCCTCCAAACAATCGGCTCGCATCAATCATGTCTGTAAAGACACCGGATGAAACGAATGACTTGACGGGAATGAAATTAGGAGAGCAACCGAAGACCACGGAAACTACCGAGAAGAAAACACCAGTTCTGCCATCGGGAGCTGCTGCGGAAGCGTGCACTCTCAAAGTTCTGGTCGCAGAAGACAACCCCGTCAATCAACAGGTGATCCTGAAGTTACTCAAGCTCGAAAAAGTGAACGACGTGACATTGGCCGAGGACGGAGAGCAGGCTTTCAACATTGTACGAGAATCATACTCCCAAAAAGAGAACGAGAACGAGAAGCCACGGTCTTTCTCACTTGTTCTGATGGATATTCAAATGCCGCGCATGGACGGAATCGAATCTACAAAGAAGATGCGGGAGCTAGGGTTTGATGCTCCGATCCTTGCGCTGACGGCGTTTGACCACGAGATAAACCGAACGGCGTGTCGTGATGCGGGCATGAACGGTTTTCTTCCCAAGCCGATCAAACGGACAGCTTTGAAGAAGATACTTGAGCAGTACAGAAACCCGAATGAAGGAAGCACTGAAACCCAACAAAATAACGAACAAAAAGATGGCGAATGAGTCCCTAAAGGAATTTACGACCTTAATGACAGCAAGACAGCCCAAGTCAAATGAAAACTCGACTTCTCCGATTTCTCAGCCCACCGGAGAGAGACCTTCGCATTTTTGACCCTGGTGGTATTACCTAGCACCTTGAGCAGACGGAGACAGGACCGATTATGCTCTGCAAAATATCCTGCTTCTAGGGACAGCAGTCAGTGAATTGCTACCGACAGGCAACTGGAGTGGTGCTCCAAGCTCTTACGACTGAGAGGTCTTGGAAGCAAGGGACAAGACTCGTAAAACCAACCGTGGCTGTAACGGACTTCGGAAAAGAGATATTCAAGGTTTCAACCTTGGGATGGAGGCTGGGTTTCATGCATCAGAAGGATTGTTTCAAAGATAAATCCGCTACTCCAGCACCACAGCGAGCACGGGCTGGGGAAGAGCAAGAGGTCTTTTCTTTGGAAGTAAATCGGCGCTGGGTGGGAGTGTGGCGCATCAATCAGCAAGGACTTGGAAAAGTAGACTGTACATCATCAGTCGTGGGAACAAAAGTATACATTGCCTGCTGCTAAGTACATAGACTCCTGCTCGCTTTGAAAAGGCTGGATATCGGGCAAGCCGGACGCAGAATTGGACAATCCCTGGGATACTGCGCTTCAAGGATCCATACTTCGCCGTAGCAATAGTTGAGGCACGTGAGCGCAACCAAACGCGCAGTTCGCGTTAAACTTCAAACCAGGGATTTCGATCCTCACACTACCTTCACAATAAATTCTCTTTCGACTCGCTGCAAAGAAGTCGTCGGCAACATGGCTGACACAGTCATGGCAGATGCGCCACCGGTCGAGTCCCCCCCTCCCTTCTCGTTGCGTCCGCGTTTCAAGATCTCGGACCTACCTCTAGTCAAAGAACAGCGATCCACCATTGATGCGCTCCTCCTCAAGTTCAAGAAGAAAGGCGGCTACGACAGCCTTCGAAAGCAAGTATGGGCTTCCTACAACACGTCTGATGCGAAAACCGCCCTCACGGAACAAATCCATACCATTGCGGAGGCGGAGATTGAAAAAGACCCAAATCTACTCAGTCGAGAACGGGGCAAGGCAGCAACCTTGATCCAAGGCGCCGTAGACCGAAGCGGCATATACCAAGATGTCGAATCTAGGATCGACCAGGAGATTGCGAGACATTTAAGCACTGTGCTGGACGCTGTACGTGACATTCGCAGGGAAGACGTCGGGGCTGAAGTCGCAGCTGAAGAGGAGCAGCGGGGCGGCAAGTCTGATGAGCAATACGCGGCGGAGACTCAAAACCGGGCTGCTGAAAGAGAGAAGAACAGAGCTCGGATGGAGCAGTTGCTTCGTGAGACGGCGGAATTGAAGGCCAAGATCAAGCAGGAAGAGGAACGGAAGCGGAAGAAAGAAGAAGCAAAGCGAGAAGAAGAGGAGAAGAAGAAACGTGAAGCAGAGGCAGAAGAGAGACGAATTGAGCGCGAAAAGAGACGGAAGGAGGAAGAAGAGCGGGAAGCAGAAAGGGTCAAGGCCAGGGATGAGAGACACAGAAAGCGTGAGGAAGAGAGACGGGAACGATATGCTCGATATGAAAAGGAGCGGGAGAAAGAAAGAGACCGCGACCGTGAACGCGACAAAGATCGTGACCATGAACGAACAAGCCGAAAGAGCACCGATCGACGAGATTCGGTTGCAGGATCCACAGCTGCCAAAGACGTTCAAACGGACGAGAAGGATTTAGAGGCCACAGCCCTCGAACTTCTTTTGAGTGAAGGCAAAAAAATGGCAGAAAAGTCCAAGCAGAGACACGAATACAATTTCGACAAGTCTGAAATACACGACAGCTCGCGGAAACATGTTACGTCGGACCGATTTTCCCGACGAAGAGACAGATCTCGAGAAAGCCACAAACGCGAGCCCGACCGTCGAAGCAGATCCCGCGACAAAAAGCCATCCGTCCAAGAAAAAGACAAACCTGAACCAGCTCGCCGCCGGAGTCCCAGTAAAGATCGCGAGGAAGGCGAAGCCCGAAGCCAGCGCGATTCCCCATCACCTAATCATGAGAAACGCTCCGTTCGAGAAAGAAGACCTCGCTCAGCATCGCCGTTAGGTATCGACCGCTATGTCCCTGGAGGCGGTGTCCATCGTACTGAAGAGGAACGTGAACGTGATCGACAACGACGTCAACCCCGGGATACTGACAGAGATCGTGACCGAGAGCCGAGAAGAAAGTACGACAGTCATCGCAGTGACAAAGATCGAGACCGGGATGGGGACCGTGACCGTGACCCCGAACCAGGGCGCGAGCGTGATCGTGAAGGTGGAGATCGCGATCGGGACCATGAACGTAGAGACCGTGACCGCGAATCGGGGCGCGAGCGCGATCGTGAAGTTGGAGGTCGCGATCGCGACCATGAACGCAGAGACCGTGACCGCGAGCGCGAACGAAACCGATCAAGGGAAAGAGACCGGGACAGAGAGAAGGATAGGGACCGAGAACGAGAACGAGATCGGGATCGCGAGCGCGAGCGTGACCGTGGGGACCGTGGGGACCGAGACCGCGACCGCGACCGTGAGCGGGATAGGTCCCGAGATAGGTATCGAGAGCGAGAGCGCGACCGAGATCGAGACGTCGATAGACCCCGGGATCGAGACAGAGACAGAGACCGCGACCGGGAGCGAGATCGAGATCGCGACAGGGAACGGGAGCGAGAGCGTGATCGAAGTCGTGAGCGGGATCGGGATCGAGATCGCGACCGTGATAGGGACAGACGAGATCGAAGCCGGCGTCGTGATGATCGACGAGATGATCGCCGGGATGACAGAAAAGATGACCGTCGGGACGACCGTCGCGAAGACCGACGGGACGACAGAAGACGAGAGAGAGAGAGAAGTGATGTCCGCAGAGATCGCGATCCTGTGCCTATTGACCGATACGTCCCTGGTCGGTGATCCAGCATCCGGACTTCACCTTCACCCCACTGTCAAGGCACGTACAGGGCCGGGTCGTCTGATCATTGAGCCCAGACCCATCGAAGCATGCAAAACTGGGACTTGGATATGGGCTTGTATCTGCGATTGTCGATCCTGCATTTGCACATTGTGCATATCTATCTTCTCCGCATGTCTCCGGTAGTTGAAGTCGGCGCTGGATTTGGGTCTAAGGTCGGGCGACAAGCCGGCGAGAATAGCCCGTTCCATCAACATGATACTTCGCAGGTTATCGCCTCTCTTGGTCCATATTGAGATGTGCGTGAAGTATTGTCGTGGCGAGAAGGACATTCCGAGGATATGGTCACGTTCTGTCGAACCAAATCATCGGTGAATAATCACCAAGGCTTCTTCAGCGATGGAGCTAGGGCTGAGACGTACCTTGAGCAATGGCCGCCTGCAATTCTCCACCACAGCACAACAGACATATCTCCTCCCAGCACCTGACATCTCTCCCTTCGTCCGGACGGACTCGAATCAACCAACGGCCACCTTTTCGGTTTTCCTCGTCTTCCCATAACGGCTGGACCCCGGAGCGGAAAATGTGAATACTGTCCTTTGTTCGAACTTGAGACCAAGGCAGGTTGTTGAAAATGCGGTAGAAGGTGCCGATGTCAGCGACCGAATCGACCAGCAGCGTTAATTGATATGCATCCGAGGGCGGGATGTTGCTACCGGGAGGCTGGAAGTGTGACTTGGAGTGCCAGACTGACCAGAGGTATTGGAATGGCAGCGGACGGAGTTTGGCTATCACTTGTTTATGCAGCGAAGAGGAGCGGCGCGGCAATGAGGGCCGAATGGGCTCAGCGACACTGTTGACGCCGGGAGATACGTTTGAAGAGATGCCTTGAGATATGGTTGCTGTCATCGTGGACGGCAAGCGTTGCGCAAGAAAGGCGCAAGTGACTCAAGCAGAGCAGCAGCAGCAGGTACACGAGGATAGGTAATCGGTTCCGAGCCTTGGTCCCGAGCGAGCAAGAGCACCTGTTGGTGGTTTTAAGGAGTAATATGTAGGAAAAAACCAAAAACCAAAAACCAAACCTTCGATTTGCTGGGCGTTAAGAAAATGGTCTTTGGGGGAATAAGAGCATTTCTTTTTCTGACGCTGAAGTCACAATTTCTTTCCAGTCCTGTAACCCCTCCCCGTTCCCAAAAACCTGCAATCCTGCAGGAACGCGTGCAGCCAGCCAAGTTCGACCCGCTCTGTGACCTGTGCAGGCGGGAGCAGGAGTAAGGGAACCAAGCGTACCCAGCAGTGCTCGTAGGTACGGGCAGGGCAGGGAAGGTGAGGCTTGGGAGATATCGTCGTCATCTGCCATGCATAAGCGAGGCCAGAAGCCATGGCCGGGGCCGGGGCCAGCCAGGGTCAAGGGGAGGAGGGAGGGAGGATAGGGTGTTCCTCCGTCACTGTTACGCGCCGGGGTGGGCTTGGATCGGTGGGTGGGTGGGTGGGTGGGTGCGATGCTCATGCCACATGATCACCCACTCACTCACGCACTCACGTATGCACGGTTAATGGCCAGCAAGTAGAGCTTCTGAGTGAGTGCATATGTATGGTGGATGTACTCGCATGTGTGGGTGTGGGAGTGGGTGTGGATGAGTGTGAGTATGCATGTTTCGAAACGTGAAACGCCAGGGGGCCGTCGATGCGCGCGAGATGTCGAGGTTTCAAACACCCTTTTACGCGCCCGGGGGATAGACACTAAGAGACCATACCCTACCAGGTCATGTATGTGGCAAGCAGCTGACACCCAAATGACATGTCCTACCTGTCTGCCTAGATACCTCCCGAATAGGGACGACAGAGCTTCTGATCGTAACCGCCCCCCTAAGTATAGACAACCGCGCGACCAAGACTGTGAAGTTCTCATTTAGACCGTTGAGTGACACGCAAGCAGGAATGGCATGTCAGTGGTACAGGATGTACACGTACAACCTGCGAGAGCTACTACGAGTAGGTATTGAGAAGGCGGACGTCGTGAAGGTGTGTGGGGGCGGTGGAAACAAGCAGCTTTGTGAAGACGTCATTGGACGAGGCTGCGGCGGTTAGGAGAGGGCGGGCGCTTAGGTATGGAGCACAAACTTCGGGTACATACGACACAGCGCATGGCCGTGGAATGAGGAAGTCTGCACTTATACACTTATGCACTGGTCCCTATAAGTGATTTGCGCCTTTCTGGGCATCTAGATACGTGCCTGACTAGGACAGGACTTGACTACCTAGGTATCTGGCCACACTGGGGATCACCTGCTTTGTCAAGCCACGACCTCTACCAGCCTGTGTTCGCGTGACAGGTCCAGCAGTCCTCCTCATCCGCCTGAGGATCGTACTCGACATATGCCGAGGCGGCGCCCGAGAGCAGGCCATGCAGCACCTCGACCTCGCCGGCAATCTCCTCGTTCTCGTCGTGCGCGCGCTCGAGCTTCTCCTGGAGCTCCTCTGTCTCCCGTTCCAGGAACTGGACACGCTGCTCCAGTTCTCGCTTGGCGGCGAGTGCCGCCGCGGCGACCTCGTCCGCCAGCCACAACTGCTCGTCCATCGCACTTCGCACCGACGCCCACTTCATGACCGTCCGGTCCCGTCGCACGACGAACCTCGCCACGGCCCGCTTGATCTCCGTCGTGTCCGTGTCCAGCTCCGCCAGCTTCCTCAACACCCCGCCAAACCCTTCCTGGTTCTTCGCACTCCATCCCTTCGGGTCACGCGGCGGTCTCTGGTCGGTCTCGTAGAACAGCACCAAATTCGCGTTCATGTAAGCCCGGAGCTCGTCCAAGCCGTATTTGTCCGCGACCACGAAGACGTCGAGGTCGCGCTCCACGTCGCTGAAGAGCGGGTCGCCTGGGCGGTAGATCTGGGTGACGTCCAGGGTGTAGAGGTAGCGCAGCATGGCTTGGACGGCCCTGGGTTCGTCGTCGGGGAGACCGATTTCGTGCGTTGTGGACTCCTGGGTGATGCATGAATATATATATATATATATATTGGGGGATTGTGGGATTTGGGTGGGGAGAATCTTCACAGTCTTCTCTGGGCACAGGGACGGCAAGTATGGAGAAGCGAGGCAAGCGAGAAACACACACACCGTAAATCCACCTTCACAGCATGTCTTGAAGAAGGAGCAGCGCGAGGCGAGGATGTCTTTGTGACACCGCCAGGCCCATTGGCCACATCGAACGACGACATCTCCGTCACCGGCATCGAGAGTGCTGACTCAGGATGGTGTTAAAACTAGAGGGGAGCTGGGGTAGAAAGCATTTGCAAAACAACACACCATTGCTCTTCACATACGTCGTGGTCACCGTTGCTCTCAATCAGTCTTGGGATCTTCCGCACGGCCTCCTCCGATCCTCCATCCTCTCCAGGATGTGCTCTTTTCAAAGCCATAGCGCCCATGAGAGGAACAGGAGGCGACCTGCATCTCTCGGCAACGCACTCTTACGAATGGGTAGATGTGAAGTCGACTTCACCGCTCCGTGTGGGAGGTGATACAAGTCCCTAGCCGCCAGCAGCAGCGTGAGCTGCGAAGGGTTGGCGCCAAGACGCAACTGAGGGATGAAATGCTCCGCCGTATAAGAGATAGTGGACTATTGTCGAGTATACAGCTCATGAAGCGGCTCTCTGTCACACGTACTGGCGCTTACTCGTAATAAACTCTGACTTCATCGCCACGACTCCATACAGCAGTCTAACCAAGTGCTGTGCATGGACGCAGATGTTGCTGTCGTTTCAGATTGCCCGGCAAAGCTCCCATCGTGTCGCCATCACTACTGTCAGTCAGCGCCCACAACCGGCCACGGATCAAACAAACTGCGTCTTTCTTTGGTAAAGCCAAAGCTGGAGATTCCGGTGATTTTGTCTGGTTAACGAATAAACCGGCTGATCGATGTTCTTGTTCAATTCTTTGAATCGGGTCCTACATCTCTAGGAGTCTGGGCCGGGGCTGAGCCCTGTGCCTGGGATGACAAAGTGCAGTTTTGAGGAGATTATGCTATCCGTCACGAATACGAGACGACAGCAACACGGACACGACGTGAGCCATGTGGCGATTGACAAAATGATAGAGTGCTAACCAAATAATCCCAATCAACTACCCCACTTGGACCAATTATGTAGGTATTTGTATTTACATGACATTGGGGCCTTATTCTGTTATGCGAGGCTGAACTTATCCGTCTCACTGTCAGACTCTGCGTCGTTGCAATTTCTGTTTTCGAGATCGAGAGAATCAGGCCAGCCTCGTCAACGCAGCCACCCCGCGACAACTGGAAAACTCTCTTCGCTGGTGCGCATCTCTCACCGTCGGGTCCTTCGACGGCGGCGTGTCGTTGTTGTTACCCGGACTATGTTACCTTGATCCCGGTTGAGCCATGAATGTCAGCTTGTACGTTGCCATCTGCTCCTGGGAAAATGACACACATACCCTTCGAGAGCAGTGTATTGGACTGTTGACAGAGGAACGTAAGCTTGCGTGACTTTTCCCTTCTTCCCGTAAACCAGGGGAATGTCCGTGCGGGCTGACTCTGACTCTTCTTTTGGGTACTTAGCATCGAAGAGACTTGCTGACTGATGCCATAGCATACGGGAGTGGCTGAATGACTGATGAATATAAGTTTGGCGGAGCTGAGCACTTTTAACTGTATACGATTTGGTCGCGAAGGGTTCACAGTACGTGTATAGATGCATCTCTGTCAGTTGCCCGCTTAGCTATCGATTCTCTAAGCACCACCAAGCGAACAGTACACCCCATCACTGATCCAACAGTGCAGCAATGGGCTCTATAACACTACCGATATCGCTTCAAGTTATCGTGGTGGGTGGCGGCATCAGTGGTCTCTCTGCGGCCATCGCTCTTCGACGTGCTGGCCACCATGTGACCGTGTATGAGAAATACTCCGCCGATGCCGATGCCGGAGCTGGGATTGTGGTAGGCGCAAATGCCGTCAAGGTTCTCAGGCAGTGGGGTCTCGATCTGGAAGGCGCCGGGATGCTCAAATACAAGGCCGGCTATATCCTGGAGGGAAAAACGCTCGAGCGGTTAGACTTTGTCTACGGAGAGGGCAGCCATGTGAACGATGAGAAGAGCAATGGCGAACCGAGCTACATGGCGACAAGATCGGACTTGAGGTCGATGTTGAGGAGGGAAGTCGAGAGAGACGCACCAGGGCAAGGCACTATCGAAATTCGGTATGCGATGGAGGTCCTGGACTATGACCCGGAGGTACCAGCGGTCAGGTTTGCGGATGAGGGGTGGAAGGCAGCGGACTGGGTGGTGGCGTGTGACGGAATCAAGAGCAAAGCCGCAAGGATTGTGAGCGGAGGAGAAAATCCGCCCAAGGCAACCGGTATGTCGGCCTTTCGGATGTTGATCCCCGATGAAAAGCTGGCAGTGGTCAAGGAAAAGTTCAGACAGGACCACCTGATTCAAGAAAAGTTCGACAAGAACAATGGCACGATTTGGTTTGTTCGCGGAAAGGATAAACAACTCGTTGTGTGGTGGACATGTCGCTTTGGCACGATCCAGGCGTTTGACATGCTCATGCCAGACAACGAAAACTACGCCAGCAGCGAAGATTGGACAGCCCGATGTAACAAGCAAGTCCTTCTCGACGAGGTTGGGCACTGGCACCCATTGTTCCAAGAGATTTTCAGGGCAGCTGATGAGGATCCGTTGTTGTGGAAGGTGTGCTCCCGAGCACCATTGGACACCTTGCATAAAGGGAAGCTTTCCATGCTCGGCGACGCTTTACACCCGATGCCGCCCTTCCGCGGGCAAGGAGGTAGCCAGTCCATCGAAGATGCCGGAGCTCTGGAGATGATCGCGACCTACATCACCGACAAGGCGGACCTGCCAAAACGACTCGAGATATTGGACAGGGTGAGAGTGCCAAGGTACTCTTGTGCCCAGATAGTCTCAACAATTCGCCAAGACGAAGCCAACATGGAAGAACGCTATATCGAAGTGCTGAATCAATGCCGGAAATGGTTTGAAGGAGAGGATCAATCTCACCGTAAGCTGATTTTCCTGATGATTGAGGATAATGAGCAATCGACTGAAAGACACAGTGAAAAGCAGGGCGGCCTTCCAACAGTGGCTGCTCTCATATGACGTCCGAGAAGCTGCACAGAGAGCCGTCAGCACGGCGACATAGCGACGGCGCGGACATGGGAGGAAGGCGGAATCGTGGGATGGTCGATGGCGCGCGCGGCGGAACTTGCCTCTTTGGGGCGCGCCAAGAGGCCAGGGATTCTGTCATTTGAAATCGGAACGAAAACTGCCATTTGAATCACCGAAGGATAGAATGTCTTTGAGAAATACCATGTGCCTTCACTCCATTTTCCCGCGCTTGAAATCGTTCCCGCATCGTCTAGAATATAGCAATTATGTCAGACCAGAATGACAGACGCCCAGCGAAACAGCGGCGAATTCATGGAATGCCACTGCTCAATCAAACAAGTTCTGTCGAGGATGACGAAGACTCTTCAAGTTCCTCTTCATCATCTTCCATACAATTGCCGACGACTCGGCTTACCCATCGACTGCTAAAGAATGTCAGTTCACTACCTCCAGAAGATTCTTCCAGCGATGGAGAAAGCGGAGACGACAACGAAGAGGAGACGACGTCGTCTTCGGGTTCTGAAGATTCAGATAGCGAGGAGATGTCGGAGGAGGAAGAAGAAGAAGAGGAGGAGGAGGAGAAGGAGGAAGGCGAGGACGTCGAGGATCATGTCGCTGCGAGTGGTCCAGGAATTCCACGTTTCACCACGCTACCCGCTCGAGCGTCAGACCTCAAGTCTCGTTTGCAGAGTTTCTTGCCACAGCTTCAGCAAGCAAACGTGGAGCTCGATAACTCGAGAGGATTAGTTGACAAAAGAATCGACCATGTATCGGACGACGCCGAACACTACATTGAGATGGAGGTGGGTCTAGGTGTGTTGTCTGAGCAGAACGACGATGCCACCCAAATACGACTACCACATTCATCTCCTAGTGAGGAGGAGGACAACGCAGGCAATGACGAGACCAAGGGTGGACAGGAAGACACCGTGTTATCACGATTGGTCGGCACAAACGGGACAAAGGGAACTAAGCGAAAAATCGAGGAACTGTGATGAGGGGATAGTTTTGTATGGATATGGACTTCGCACCGAGCATGGCGTCTGGGGTTAGGAGTCTTGTTGGTAGTAGTAGGGGTAGGTAGGATGGCTATTGACATAGTATATCCCTGAGATACGAGAATTCATAGGGAGGTGGAACTGAGTACCTCGTACGCGACTTTGTACGGAGTATGTGAGGAGAACTGATAAGGCGGGGGCCAAAGAGCAGGCAGCGAGTGGGTAACAACCCAAAACTCCCCAGATCCGGGCGTGGCAACGTCATTGTTTGGATCTAACCCGAAACGGTCGCCCGGGCCACGCGGGTTTGGCCCAGGACCCCCGAACCACCGCAGCAAATCTAGCGCCCCCCCATTAGCTGGCCGATCGCTTCACCGTTATTTCATGTATGTTTCCTTACATTGCAGATATCGCGCCGTCATCCAAGAGTGCATCCATCTTCTCGACCGAACTTCGACGATGGTACCGCCCGCCCGCACACTCACTCATGAGGTCCGATCAAAGACCCCAACACACTCGACCGCCTCGAGCCCCTCTCTCAGGTCCAAGACGCCTGTGAGTGTGCCGATGACACCAACAAACAGCACGATGGGCCCCGGAGGCAATGTCAAAGTCGTCGTCAGAGTCAGGGCGTTTCTTCCCCGCGGTAAGGATACCACAGCCTCTCAATTAGCCAACGCTAATAAACTGTCGGCAGAAATAGAAAGAGGTGCACAATGCCTCATTGAGATGAACCCTCGAACCCAGTCGACGAAGCTGCTGGTGCCTCCCTCAACCGACCCTGCGAACGCACGAGCACAGACGAGAAAAGTGGTGGAGGAGAAGTTGTTTACATTTGACAATTCATTCTGGTCGCACAATACGCGAGACGAACACTATGCAACGCAAGAGGATGTCTACAATTGCTTGGGAGAGGAGTTCCTAGATCACAACTTCGAAGGCTACCACACATGCATTTTCGCATATGGACAGACGGGCTCAGGCAAGAGTTATACCATGATGGGTACCCCAGAGCAGCCCGGCCTGATACCACGAACCTGCGAGGACTTGTTCCAACGCATCGAGTCCAACGAGAGCGCCAACATCAGTTACAGTGTTCGAGTATCGTACTTTGAAGTCTACAACGAGCATGTGCGAGATTTATTCCAGCCCCGGACCGAACCTCCGCAATACCTCAAAATCCGCGAATCTCCTACCGAAGGGCCATATGTCAAGGACTTGACGGAAATCCAAGTCAAGAATTACGGCGAGATCCTCAAGTACATGCGCATGGGCGACAGCTCCCGGACCACGGCTTCGACCAAAATGAATGACACATCTTCTCGGTCTCATGCAGTCTTCACCATCATGCTGAAACAAATCCACCACGATTATCGAACAGATGAGACCACCGAAAGATTGGCCCGGATAAGACTAGTGGATTTGGCTGGGTCTGAGCGTGCCAAAGCGACCGAGGCCACTGGGCAGAGACTTCGAGAAGGTGGAAACATCAATAAATCGCTGACGACTTTGGGAAGAGTGATTGCGGCACTCGCCGATCCTAAACATGGCCGAATCAACCAGGCCAAACGGACAAATCGGGACATCGTGCCGTATCGCGATTCAATCCTGACCTGGTTGCTGAAGGATTCACTTGGAGGAAACTCAAAGACTGCCATGATTGCATGCATAGCGCCGTCAGACTACGATGAAACCTTGTCAACCCTCCGATATGCCGACCAGGCCAAACATATTCGCACCAAAGCTATTGTCAACCAGGATCATGTCTCGTCGGCAGAGAAGGACGCTCAGATCAATGAAATGCAAGAGACGATCCGAGCACTGAGATGGACACTAAGCCAGCAGCAACAGAATGGTAGTGCCTCTGTGATGAAAGCTGTGCAAGAAACCGCCGAAGCTCAATCGGAGAAGATTCGCGAATTCACGACCAAGTACGAAAACATGCTGCAGATCATGGAAGAGAAGTTGGCCATATCAGAGTCCAAGGTACGACAACTGGAGGAAGAAAAAGAGGCCTTGGGCATTCATTTGAAGCTTGTGCTGGACGAGCTCAAGAACCCGATCGTCATCAACAAAGAGGAAACCGAATCGGTCTGCGAGAGGTCTAGGGCACCGACGCCAGACATGATATACGAGGATGATACGGCCTCTAGCGACGAGGCAGAGACTGAGTCCGAGGTCGACGACGAGGCTGCGGACATGCAGGCGGAGATGGAAGCGCTGATCTCGGACTTGGGACTGTTCAAGAAGAAGATTGCCGCAGACCACGAGATGTTTGGCATCAGCGTTGCAGCATGAGGCGGGAAGGGGACTGGACGAAAATGAACGTTTTGTCGGTTAGCGAGGCGTTGGGACTTGGAGTGGATGGAGTATTAGCTACGGTCTGCTTGCCGCCATCAATGCCAAAATTGGGAAACTCGTATACATAGTCAGATCGAAACCTCTTGAGCAGGACCAGAAGCAAATGCACCTACTCCTTGGGGCGGTTTGTGTCGCCATGTCAGTTGTGCTCGTAGTCAACGCACCGTGGTTTATTCTCTCCCCCACACTTCTTGTTTTCCCACGTCTATTCTCCTCGTCTAAACGTGCTTGCCACTGCCAATTGTGAGACGATGAAACGGTTCTTCCCGACATGCTAACTCGCGCGGTGGCCGGCAAATACCACTTGAGAACTTGTCTCATCGAGACAACGCGAATCAATCCAGGTGGTAATACTTCTCAGCAAAGGCTGCAACTTCCCTCAAATCCGCGACCCACCAGACCACCGGCCTAATAATATTGGCTTTCGTTTGACCCCGTTGGCCCCGTAGTACTTCTCTCTGATACTCGGCCCAACCGTCCCAGTCGAGCCTCGACACCTCGACGCCCACGCGCTCCAGACTTTCCTTCAACTCGGCCTGCCCGCTGCCCATCGGGTCATCGCGCACACAGACGCCCACGTCGGCGGCGACAAGGCAGTCAAAGTCGGTGGGCGAGTCGCCGACGTAGAGAACATCGCAATCCCCGCCGTCTCGGAGTGCGTTGAGGGCATCCAGTTTATCGGCACTGGTGCGAATACCGGCCGGGCCGGGAACGCCCCCAGAAGGTTCGCACGCGAGGCGGTTGGCGAGAATTGGGATGGCGTCGATCGTGCCTTTCGCGGGTGCGGCATCTCCAAGCGCTGATGATAGACACGCTCTGATAAAAGCGGCGCTCCAATTCACACTGATGATGGAGACGGGGGAAGGGGCTGCGCCGTCGTCCCTCGAGTGTCTCGCAAGTGAAACAATGTCCTCCCATCCATCCCGGAGCTGGACCTCGCTGTTCCGCACTGCATCCTCTGCCGCCCTGCATATCTCCTGCTCGGTGACGTCCGCGAAGATCCCAGCGCCTTGTACCCGGTGGACACTCCGCAACTCGACGTCCTTCAGACTGGCCAGCCACGCGCTCTCCTGGGCGCGAGTCCTGCGATCTGGCCTTGCCGGGTGATACGCGTCCCGGTGTCTCCTGTAGTCCGACATGTACGCCTGGACTATTTGGTCCCATGGCATGAGATCCCGATGTCGGTTGCGTTGGTAGCCAATTGCCGCGACGACGTGCAGAGTGTCGCGTTTGGTCAACGTGCCGTCCCAGTCGAGGACTGTGCGAAGCCCCTTCATCTCTGGCCTTGTGGGCGTGGACAATGTACGCAGATGCCGGACCACATGAGTGAAGTATTTGCGCATTCCACTATTGGTGATGGAGGATCGCGCTTGTAGCGAGATCTTTATCGTGGTGGTCTCGGGACTTTGCCCTAGCCCCGGAAAATCTTGGCTGGCCCGACCCCTACTCCGTACTTACCAAGCCTTGTCCAGGAATGATTAGCACAAGAGAAGACGCAATCTTGGAATGTAGGTAATTAGAGCTACTCAATAGCGACGAGGTGGCTGTCAACGAGCGCGTAGTTTTCATTTGTGAGTGAAAGGATATTTTCCGCATAATCCTAGACGCCAATGACCTTTGGTATTCTGTGCAAAGTCCTAGAAACAATTCCATACACTCTCAGGCGTTGAGAGTCCGAGAAGGCAGTCATCCAATCCAATCGTCAAAGTAGAGTGGCTCAAATCAGCACACAAGCTGGATGAATTTACCAAATGCATATTTATACTCCAGCCACGCGTGGAGGGAGTATCTGTGCCAGTGGAGTATAGCCAGCGCATCCTTAGGGGAACCATCGCTCCAGGGTCGGCAACAGAATAGGGAATACCATCAGGAGTATCGGGACTACTTTTCGCTCGAAGAGTTCTTGCCAGGCCACGCCCTGCCAGAACCACAGTTTGAGGTATGAAGGATGGATGCTCATATGTACCGTCGACATTTTGAGTCTCAAAATGTCGTTGTAGTAAGTCATGACCCGGTTTCGGGCGTTGTGAAGTCCATAGAATACTGAAATCTGGCCCAGTAGGATCATCTGTATCGACGCTTAGCACAAGTCTCCACGCTGAAAGGCGGGAAGTATTTTAGGACAGGCTGAGGGGCTCACTAGATAGAAAACCTTGTGCACCAATGGTCTGTCGATGAAATGCTCCTGTCGCACATAGGTTGGGATCAAATCGCACAGAATATCACCGGTAAGGCAAAGTGCGAAGACCAGAGGAATCAGTCCGATGAATGCCAGATGCGCGCCAAGAATGAGGACGGTGTCCCCGAGCCCAACAACGTGAAGGCGATCAACCGTAAATTCCATGCCGTGGTGGAAAGAGAGACGAGGAGAGCCATTGCGTCGTATCTGAACGTGGCGAAGAATAAGCTCTTCCAGTTTTTCTCCACGAGATCGCCTTCCAAGTTTGTGATGGCGGCTTTCGCGAGTTGTTCGCAATTCGCCGACAATTTGTTGTATTCTGCATTGTCCCAAGGTTGAAGCGCGGTTGCCACTTTGTAGATGTGAGCGCTGAAATTGTCTTAACAACAGGGGGGATAGAAACGAACCAGTTGAGTTGATTCTAACCATAGAAGAATGAATCTTTCCGATCCGTCTGTATTGCCGAAAGGGTCCATAAGATAGTACCTGTTTGGAGAACACTTTCCAATTCTCTGGTATCGAAGAGGGCTTGATGGTTGATCGACTATAATACGACGTAGTGGGAATGATTTTCGTGCTGTCTTCGGATAAAACCAGGTCCCACACCAGACCCCTTACGCCGGTTCGACTCGGATGGTCCGATACTGCGAGCAGTGCAGCATGACGGAAAGTGTTTCTGTGAAGAATGTTTGAGATATGATACCATAAGCTTACGAACAAATAGCGCAAGGGCCTAAATAGGAGGGAGCTGTCATTGTCGGGAAGATGTGACTGGGTGGACTTGGGGTTTGGCCAAGTGTATTCAAGAAACAGGTACCAATCGCGAGTCTCTTCCGGGGAGGGAACGCGGTGTTGTGCCATGTAGGTCAAAAATTGAGTTGATTTACCAAGGAGAGAGATCGGAAGGTGAGTTGCAAGAGAGCTTTTGGGGACAGTGGAAACTGGCCAGCGAAGTAGAGAAACTGATCGCCTGTGTACAACTGTAGACAGCAAGGCCGAAGTCTGTGTGAGGCTTCGTGTTTTTGGAAGGGCAAACTCTCTATATATGTACTCTTCTTTCAAACGACTAGACTGACAGTCAGTTCCACACGAGGCAGAGCCACGTGTGGATGGTCATTTCTATATGATTGGTCGGATGTTGAGATGACAAGGGCGTCATAGTTGCTTGACATCGACGAGGGAGGCACTGCTGCAGTAGTTATTCACGACGCCTTGAATGTGCGAGCAATGCAGGCGCTCCAGTCACACATTTTCGAGGGGAAGATGATGAAGCTGAGCCTCAGGTTGCCCGAAGACATCCTTGAGAGCATAGGCACCAATGGAAAGCGGCCACGCAGTCAACACGAAGCAAGGCGATGATGAGCTTCGCCCTAAGTGGTGGCTTTGTCACTGCAATCCACTATTAGCAGCGGAGGCGGTTACACAAGGCATTCGGCTAATTGTGCTGCACTATCAGCTGAAGACGACACGGTATGGTACCGAACATCGTAGCAGAGCTTTGATCCCAAGCCAATTGCTTCTTGATGGTTCGGCGACCTTGGCTGCAAACCAGCCTTGCGGAATCAAATGCAGCATGCTTTCCTCTTTTGTATTTTAGCCGTCAGGGTTTGTTAAAGCAAAGAGCGACATCAACCTGTACCAGATTCCGCTAGCATGGCAGACGGTAACCAACTTGCAATGTGCTCCGAAGAAGAAGGAGTGGGCTTGCGTAGGGCGTCTTTGTCGACAGGTTTTTTCGATATGCCAATAACTTGACGGTGTTCATGCCCCGGCCCCATCACTACCTGGAACAGCACGCATAATTCAAGATGCACAGCTTGTGGACATGTCTACAACAAGGTCTGTTGTATGGTCAGTGAGGCTGAGCCTCGAGCTTTGGATCCGGTTGCTTATTTAACACCGTGGAAGCATAGAGGACGCGTTATTCAGGACAACAGTCCCCCAACTAGTAGATTTAGCCTGCACCGAACCTAGCCAGCTTGATACATGAAGCAGGAAGGACAGAAACAGCACAAACACATTGTGGATGTGCGTAAAAAGCCCCGGCGCCCAAAAGGTTTCATTCAGTCTTACTCTTGCTTGACTGATGTTGCCATGGGGTTGAAGGCTGCCGCCCTCCATACATGAGCAGCTAAATATCACATGCAGCCTTTCCAATTCGAATTCCAGTCTCATGTACGCCATCCTGTGGTTGACAACGGAAATGGACTTTGAAGAGGTCAAAATTCGCCGCTGAGTATCTTGGTATTTCTCGCTATAGAAGACTAATCAGGGACCCGTGTGCGGTCTTATGGGATCCTGTACATTGGTTGAGAACAACACCAGGAGGTCTTCTTCCCGCGCCAATAGCCACCACTTCGGCGTCGACCGCATCATGAAGCGCGTGGGACATGAAACTTCCCTGCGTTTGGCCGCCGGCTGTGTATCGGATTCAAAAACAATCTCCAAAGTCTCCCATCCTAAGTGAGAAGATACTTGAATCTTCTGTTTAAGTGTGATCCGGTCGGTGCAGGTTTCAAATGCTACCAGAAATGATGGTACCAGGCTTCTGTATAGTGGCAGTAAGGCTGGCGTCCCGAGACAAGGCTTTGTTCACTGTTCACTGGTTCTCGCCATCCACACCAGCCGCAAGGTATGGTCACAATTCTGTCCGAAGTTATTGGGTGCACGGAGTGGATACATACTCATCCAGGGTGATTTCATTCCACACTGCACCTGCTGATTCGAACCGAGTCCGTCAGGTCGTCGTCTGTGGCGAGTGCCAAGCGGCGTCACGGCACACACTCGCAACTAGGTATTCCCTGTCCCATTTTGTTGATGAAACCTCAGCTGGTATACACACCTTCTCTTGAGGATTTCACCGGAAAGTGTCCTTGGTGCCACTTGCACCTCTGTAACTTGATCTACGAAAGGGGTAGGCCGAGGCACCCATTGCTCTTTACGGACTACGCCCGCTGATCCTCCCAAGAGGCGATCCGCCGGTTCGGCAAATCTGACATTGCCCGTCCAACTCTTTCGGGCTTGCGATTTTCCCACGAGAAAACTCAAAAGTTGACTGCAAACGACACATTTCATCTGCAGATAGTATACCCTGGGAGTGACTTCCGGACGGCATGCCGCTCCCTGGTCCTCGCAGCCTTGCCTGGGCACTACATTAAACCGTTACTGAAGGTCACAAACCACAACATTATTCCTCTCAAGCTGTCAGGAGCACCACGCTGAAAGTGTATTTTGTGGCTGCAGGCAATGTCTAGGACAACTTTTCCAGGCGAAGTGCAGATTGTTATATTTTTATTGATTCATCATCAACATGGCAGCGCGACAGAACTTCCGAGTCTGCAAGACTAAGCCTCGAGTTTTCATTGTCTCTGACATCTCCAATGAACCTGACGATGCCGAATCTCTGGTCCGCTATTTGCTCTACTCGAATGAATTTGACACAAGAGGCCTAGTTGCGTGTACGTCCACATGGTTGAGGAAAAATGTCCACCCAGAAGACATGCGAACCATTGTCAAGGCTTACGGACAAGTTGTGCACAATCTGAACGCCCACGTACCTCCGGAGAACCAGTTCGAACCCGCTGATTATTTCCTCTCGATCATCAAGACGGGACCGTCGTTGTATGGGAAAGAGGCGTTGAAAGATGATGTTCCCATAAGTGACGGTGCAGCACTACTGATAGAGCAAGTGGATCAATCGGCGCAACCACTGTGGGTTCTCTGCTGGGGCGGTATCAATGTCCTCGCCCAAGCGTTGTATCACGCACAGAAGGCAAAGTCTGCAGCAGATTTTGCTCATTTCCGTTCGAAACTACGGGTATACACCATCTCCGACCAGGACGACAGCGGCATCTGGATTCGAATCACTTTCCCTGATATCTTCTATATCTGCTCTGTTCATGGGTGGAACGAATATGGGAACGCCGCCTGGACTGGAATTTCGGGTGACATCTTGCATGACTTCGATCGAGGCGGACCCGACAAAAGTAAGATCACAAAAGAGTGGCTGAAAGAGCACATCCAGATTGGCCCTTTGGGCAAAGTGTACCCCGACTACGCTTTCATCATGGAAGGCGATACGCCTACATTTCTCTACCTCATCCAGAATGGCCTTGGAGATCCTGAGCACCCTGAATGGGGCAGTTGGGGCGGACGATACTCTCGCGTTGACTTGGGCGGATGCACAAACCACTACCACGATGCAGTTGATGCGGTGACTGGCATGAATGGCCAGATGTTTCGCAGCAGCCAGGCCACCATCTGGCGATGGCGCGATCAGTATCAAAACGACTTTGCCGCACGGATGCAATGGACCTTGACAGACAAGCCCAGCAAGGCGAACCATGCACCTGTGGTGATCGTGAATAACTGCACGCCAGGTCCAGAGCCACTGCTCTTGGAGGTCGAGGCGGGCACGGAGGTGACTCTCGACGCATCGCAAAGCTACGATCCAGATGGCGACTCACTGACATTCAAGTGGTTTCAATACAAGGAACCAACTTCATCGCAGTCGCCGATCCATTGGCTGGTTCCAGACATTGAGCTGGTGCCAGTAGGCGGCGAACAGAAGATCGTGAAGATCGAACTCCCTCCGCCAGAGACATGTGCGGTCAATATTGTCACGGGGAAAGCGCTGGAGAAGGGGATGGCGCTCCATTTCATCCTGGAGGTCACTGACAATGGGTCACCCAGCATGACGACGTACAAACGTGTTGTGGTGCAGACTACCAACAAGAATCTCATCGGCGGTCGAGACAAGGGTTTCGAAACAGTGACCGCTGCGTTAGGGAAAGATTAAGTCTTCCGCAAGCGGTTGAAGATGGCTGAAGAGGGAGGCATAAGGACTCACTTCGATACTCTACAAGCACAGCGCTTCTCCTCCTAAAATATGAGATAGAATCCTTATACAAAGATATCATACAGCCTTGAAGCAGGGAGCCATGTTTATACCTAGAATGACACCACGCAGCTACTATTACAAGCAATTAGAACACTTCTTCCAGAACGCTTCGCATCGTTCGCCAGTGGCCCAAGGGACTGGAGCTATAAAATCGATCAAGGAGTATATAATGACCTTAAAACATTCTATACAATTGTGTCGAAGTCATTTTGCTGCGGCACCACCATACTAGGAGTAAATAACCCCCTTCGGCAACGCATCAGCTGGCGACCTGTTGGCTCTTCGTACTAATAACGTAGAGCCTTGTTCGCGTTATCGCAACCAGAATTCCCTCTCAAGCTGTTGCAGGCTTTTGGAGCTCTACGTTGTCTTTGACCACCTCACCCTTTGCCTGAGCATCCGGCTTGTAATTCTTGAACTGCCTCGCCGGGACTCGTTTGGCAAACATCTCGTCCAGCTCCTCGTAAGTCCGGCCACTGGTCTCGGGCTGGAAATACCACAGGTAACATAGGCAGAGGAAGCTGGGCCCGCCGAAGACGAAGGCGACCTTGCCGCCGAGGTTGCCCTTGTCCGGGTTGAACATGTAGGGCAGGACGAATTGCCACATGACGTTGACCGAGTTTTGCAGCGCGAGGCCGATCGCGATGGTCTTGACGCGGAGACGAGCCGTGGCGGTCTCGGTCATGATGGAGAAGGCGGTCGAGCCGATCGAGACGTTGTACATCCAGCTGTAGATCAAGATGATGGCCACGGTGCCCTTGATCTCCCCGGGGCTGCCGCCCGTGGCGAGCCCGCCCTCGATGAAGAGGAGGACCACCAAGATGGCCAGGCCGTAGAAGGTCAGATTGCGTCTCCCGACCTTGTCGATCAAATACGCCGCCATGAGATTGCCCACAATGGACAACACCGGCTGCGCAATCTGGATTCGGAAGCTCTCCTTCGCAGAATAGCCCGCGAGTTGGAGGTAGTAGGTGAAGTACCCGGCCACGAAGGTGATCCCCGTCAGCACTTGAATGATCAAGGGTCCAATGCTGATAATTGTGCGTCGAAGGTTGGACCGTCGGAAGCATTCCAGGTAAGTGACGCCCTCGGTTTCCTTTCTGATCTCTTCGAGTGTCAACTGAATGAGTGCCAGCCTCTTCCTGCCCTCCTCGCCTTTCTGACCGAGTTTGGCGAGACTCTTAAGCGCCCTTTCATTTTTGCCTTTTGAAACGAGCCACCAGGGAGATCTGGAAGGCACAAAGGATCAGCGACGGTCGCTATCAGGAGAGGGAGTGACGAAATTTACATACTCGGGCATGAAGGGGGATAGAAGTGCCGAGACACCCGCGAAGCCGTATTGGCAGCAGAAAACCACACGATAGGCCCAACGAGTGTCGACATCGCCAGTGTAATTGACAATGATGAAGGCCAAGAGAGGGCCAATCTGCGACGTGGAGTCAGTATCGGCATCTTGATTTTGAAAGTTCGGGGAGGTCTTCATAGTCCCAGACAATCGCAGGAGAAGGAAAGAGGAAGAACACGTACGCCAAAGGCGACTCCAATGCCAACAGTAAAGATGCCTCTCCAAGCATGGGGTGTAATCTAAGTTGTTGGTCAGCAAGAATTCGAGAGCTCGGGGGTATAATGTATTGACATACCTCCCCAACATAAGTCGTCATGACGCCCTGAATGGCGCCGACCGCAAAGCCATTCAAGAACTTGCCGCCGAAGAAAACAGGATTGGTCGTCGCGGCAAATTCTACGCTGATTGCAGCGAAGCTGATTGCCAATGCGCCGATCAAAGTGAATTTGCGCCCGATAATATCGGCAATAGTGGCGCCACCAAGCACACCGAAGATGGCAGACGCGACGGGGGCCGCATTGAAGGCCGATTGCCAATCTGCCGGCAAGACATAGTTGCCGTCGAAGGAAGAGCCAAAGTCTTTGCGGAATTCCGGGATCCCAAGGACCGACCCTCCTGCCTGGACCTCAAACGCAGCAAGGATGATGGACCAGCAAGCATAGACACACCAAGCGCAAGACCAAGGATATCTTTTCAGAGACAGCCAGACACCCAACTCGTGGTCTTCCTGGTTGGCCAGGTGGCCGAGCTGTTCATCTGGAGTGACTTCCATATGATCAACGCTGAGCTTTTCTTTCGCCACAACTTCGACGGATTGCCTCTCAGGGTCCGCCCCGAGTTGGGAGATGTTGGAGTTCTCCATGGATGGTGGGACAGGTAGAGAAGATCTTGATAAACAACAGCTGGGTTCGGTGGGTGAAGGTCAGGAACGTTCAAGGGACATGGTGTAGCAGCGGCAAGAAGGGACTATGTAGGCCCTTTTCTAGAACCAGATTCGGATTCGAGACCCCATGGGCAACGGCAACGCGGTCTGCAAGCGAAGGCGGAGGAATTGCCGAAATTTCTCTCCAGGGTTTGAGCGGGTTGATGGTGCTTACTGTGGCTAGAGATGTGGAGACAACTGTCGGCCACTAGAGCAAATTAGGAATCACGAGGCTGAAATCTCCTGGACAGGTAATTGCAGCCACAGTACCAGACCAGTCTCCTGACAGGGAAGCGTTGCTTCGCGCTCCTGGTTCTCCTTGTATCCCCAAATTAGACGTGGGTGGTACTGCCCCAGGCAAAGTCATGCGTTACCCCGGGCGAACCCCCTGGAATAGTGCGGAGTATAGCTGAATCACTAGTAAGTATGCACACGTTCAGAGGCGAAGCGGCCAAATACCGACGAGTAATCCGTCCGAATGATGCAGAGCCTAGAGCGCTGATATTATATTTGCTATATTACCATCTGTGAGTTCTGTGAACTATCGGCGCACCAAGTTTCAAACTTGGAAAGTGGCTGTTGAACTCCCCATAGATACCGTTCAGTGGCGTGGACTGCGGAAGTTTGTAGGAGCTCAACTACGGATTTCCGCCGGTCGCAACAACGTCCTCGGTTCTCGAGTTTGTTTGTCCGCTGCCTTTGCCTCTCGCTGCTCTGGCGGCCCCAATGCGCGAGCTCTTATGGAGAATCTTACAAGCGGCCCTGACATAGGGAGACAACTTTGTTTACTCGACCCGGACCTTTTCCTTGGCATTCCTACGTGCCGCCTTGTTGAGGCAACTGATTGAGGTCACTGAAATGCTTCCACCCCTCTATGTCGAGAGTGGAGACCTTTGCCTACCTGAGAGCACCAGATATGGCCACTCGCACCTTCTGAATAGATCGGGGAAGAGTCGATGCACCACAAGGTCTTCAGCCAAACAATTTTAGCCGGGGAGGCGCGACATTCGCCAACTATTTCCCAATGTGGACCTTGTCCGCAAAGATCAAAGACTCCTGTTATCTCGTCTACGAGTGGGTAACACCTGATTGTGTACACTGTGGCCCAATAGTCTAAGATGTGTGACATATATCGGCAATCAGTGGGTCGAACGCAAATTGTGTTCCGGAGGCGAGAAGAATTCTCCCTAACAACCAACAGCGAGGCATGGGTGAACAATAACACACTTGGAAATTACCGAGTGGGCTGCGGCATCAGTGGAGGAAGCCACGTGGAGGCCGAGCCAAAGATATCCAAGTATTCTGGGAATAGAGTCAACTGCGTAGATAGCGCTATTGGAAGGAAAGAGTAGTATTAGCATTTAACCCAACGGCTGAAGAATACGATCTATTCGGTGCCTCCTGTGGGATCAGCTGACCTCAACCTCTGCCAGCAGTTTGGCGTCGCATGCAGCGTCTGTGGAGTAGTATCGCTTTCTGGCTCCTTGCGTTGGTTGAAGTTTGTCTTCAGGGCCTGGATCAATAGTGAACGGGAGCATCATGCGTGGGTGGGTGTGCCGCCTTAGTTAGCTGATGATTTCTTGACTCGAGATGTTGAGACAGGATGGGCGTTGTAGAATGCCCTGATTGTTCCTGCATGAGCAATCGCACGAGGAGCTACCACTGACCAACAAGTGTCTGTGAAACCAAAGAGTGGTGCCTATGCAGAATATTTTGTGGTGGAACTCTGCTTTTACCCCAGCTACGAGTTACGATGTCGCACGACATGAAGGGGGCTCATCGAAGCTTGACAACCCCGGCAGTTGACTGATGCTTAATGATGCCTGAAGCAGTAAGCTTGGTGGAGCCTGCTAGCCCGGAGCCTACCTAGTCTCGTGCGTGCGAGGGTCGCTGGCTTTCTGGGCCCTTCCCTCCCACGACGAGATCCGAGGTATGTGAGAGCCAGATGCACAAGCGGACGCTTTCCCGATACCATCGCCAATAATGTCCATGAGGACCATCAGACACGGGATTGTCTACTCCGTTCATCGGCTCAATCCAATGTCTGCAAAGGAATTACACCAGTGCAGAAATTGCCCCCGCACGGTCCTCAGCCTACACTCGTAGTTGCTTCTTTTCTGCCACGGTCGTGCTTTACCAGTATTGGATCTCTGCTCGCAGACGTGTTTTATTCATTCCCTGTCTCAAAGACTTCGATATCGTTCGGCCTGATATCTGGTATACTCAATTGAAAGAGTCTTCTGCGGTTTCAAACCTCTCGTGTCGAGAACCTCCAAAGATGGCGCCTTCGGCGAGCCTCACAGGCTCTCAACTCCTCAATGGCGACATTCCTGCCACCAAAAAGCTCGTCGCAAGTGTAACGGAAATTTCCAACGGAGACGTTGCGACTCCATGTCTTGATCTCGTGGCTTCCAAATTCGCTTCTTACAAGAACCCTTCCTTATTTGTTACGCCGGAGCACGGAATTCACATGAAGGAAACTTCAATACCAAAGATACGACCAACCGAAGTTTTAGTTCATATTCGTGCCACGGGTATTTGTGGCTCAGACCTTCATCTGTGGCATCGAGGAGCTATTGGGCCCCTCGTTGTCAGTCATTCGCACATTCTGGGTCACGAAGCCTCCGGTGTGGTACTGGAAGTCGGTTCATCAGTCACGCATCTTGCACCGGGGGATCGGGTGGCGATTGAGCCTCAAGTTCCTTGTCAGACCTGCTTCCTTTGCACATCTGGTAAATACAATTTGTGTGAAAGTGTTGTCTTCTCCGGAGTGTGCCACGGCGGAACGATCAGGCGGTTTCTCGCACACGAGGCTCGTTATTGTCATAAACTTCCCAACAGTATGACCTTCGCGCAGGGCGCGCTACTGGAGCCGTTATCAGTCATTCTACATGCCATCAGACAGTGCAAAGGATCGATAGGAATCGGTCAGCCAGTCCTGGTTTGTGGCGCCGGTCCTATTGGTTTGATCGCGTTGGCTGCAGCGAGAGCGTCTGGGGCATGGCCTTTGGTGATCACGGATGTCGAGGAATCACGCTTGGACTTCGCCAGAGAATTTGTTCCAGGATGTCAAACCTACCGAGTCGAGATTTCGAAGAGCCCTCTGCAAGCATCGGAGGAGATACGATTACTGTTCGGCTGTGCCGGCAGTCGCGATCTTGAAAAGGGTATCCCGGACGACCACGAGTATCAGGCCCCGACCACAGTCCTTGAATGTACCGGGGTGGAATCGAGTGTCGTCACCGCCGCGTACAGCTGTCGGCGAGCCGGAGTCGTCATGGTGGTCGGGGTTGGTCGGAGTATTATGAACAATCTCCCGTTTATGCATCTCAGTCTGGCAGAGATCCAACTCAAATTCATCAACCGATACTCTGACACCTGGCCTGCTGGAATCAACGCTCTCACCAATGGTCAGGTGCTGAACTTGGACGCTTTGGTGACACACACATTCCCGCTGGAAGAGGCCGTTGAGGCAATGAAAGTCTGCGCTGATCCGACCAAAAGGAGCATAAAGGTCCAAATCGTGGATAACCAGGAGATTGTGCTGTAGGAGAGTTTAGGGCTAGATTAAATTCTCAGGGAGCTCGGGTTGACTTTCAACGTTCAATGCTAGAATAGATTTTGGTATGAGTCCAATTAATCTCGAGATCCACGATAATTGACAGCCTAATTAGTCCTGAGGATCCAATGAGTGTAGAAGCCATAAGAGAAACAACCCAGTCATGACCTAATAATATCCCACACCAACCATCTTCACGCGAAAATACGTAATGGCTTGTGGAGATAGAAACCAGGATCGTTGAACCTCAAGCCCCTGTCCAGAGCACTTATCGCACGCATCTCCTCCTCCGTCAAGTCGAAGCTGCCACCTCCAACTTCCAAGTTTTGTTTGAGGCGTTCGACATGGTTGGACTTCGGGATGACAGCTATGTTCCGCTGTGTCGCCCATCGCAGCAGCACCTGAGCCGGGGTCTTGTTTGATCTGGCCGCTGCTTTCTTGACCACATCGACGTCGAAAAGAAGGGGCGTGTCTTTTGCTCTTTCTCGAAACGCCGCGGGCAACTCCAAGAAGCTCTGCGGTCCGAACGACGAGTAGGCGGTAATGACGATCTTCTCCTCTTGCGCCAGCTCGACAAGATCTTGTTGCACAAGATATGGGTGGTGCTCAATCTGGAGAGAAGAGATCGGATACCGGCAGTATGTTTGAATGTCATACAGCGTCTGCGCCTGGGCGTTCGAGATCCCAATAGACTTGACGATCCTTTGGTCAACGACCTCCTCCAATGCCTGCCACGTTTCTTGAATAGGCACATTGGCTCTTTCAATCACCTTCTGCTCCGGATCCATCCACCAAGCCTGTTCGGTTAGTGCTTTGGCTGCCAAGGGGCCCTCGTAAGTGACACACTCACCGGATATCGCAATTTCTCGGGCTCGATATACTTGAGCGCGATCGGAAAATGGATCAAGTACAAGTCGATATATCCCAAACCCCAGGCCTCATTCTGTGCCTTGGCCATAGCCAGGGCATGATCCCGTTGGTGGTAGTTATTCCAGAGCTTAGTGGTGACGAAAATGTCCTCGCGCCGGACCAGGCCTTCGCTGATGGCACGGCGAATGCCCTCACCAGCCTCCTTTTCGTTTTGATAGTCGTATGCGCCGTCAAACAGTCGATAGCCAGTTTTGATAGCCTTTGAGGAAACATCAGCGTCGCCGGGATGGGAAGAACATCTATTTCGGAACTCACGTGATAAACAGTGTCGGCTGCTTTTTCAGCTGGGACCTTCCATAGTCCAAAGCCAACCAAAGGCATCTTGTGCCCCGAGGCTAGAGTGACCGTGTCCGAAGTCATAGCGTTTGAATAGCAGGCTAGGTCTGCAGTTCCTGTCGGCTCAACGCGAAAGGTCTTGGGGGTTCAGGATGGTATTCTGAAGACGCTTGAAGGGGTATTTAGCAACGCCCTCTACCTCTATTTCTTCCGTATCGCAATATTGGACCTGGAAGCCAAGGAGAGACTCGGAACACAATCTGGATCTCACCTCAGAGACAGATCTTGATGGATCGTAGACGTGGCAATGACCCGCCACGATTGTTTAACTTTGATTGTTCGCGGTAGTTGGAAAACAGGTTCATGACGATGCTCCGTTGAGGAGGTTACGGAGTTCGGCGGGCACGGATTACGACCCCGTGTGGCTTTAGGCCGGTGGCTATTGTTTCCTATACAAGCCAAAATAGGCAGCGTATCTGCCCAGCGGCTAAGACGTACCCACCAAGAGGCCCCGCCTCGCTCCTTCACACGTCCTCTTGCGCAGCCGGTATGCTATTCCGAAATTTTAGAGCCTACACTTGCATGTCTCGATTAGATGGACCACGTCCAGGCTGTGCTGAGCTTATGGGCTCATCCGGTGCCGCAAGACGTTTGACGGCGTCTCTGACTGGGCAAGGGTCGAGTACTTCTTACTCGAACCAAATACTGCGAGCCAACATGTGGTACGATTGCGAACCGTTGTTCACAAACAAGGATGAACGTCGTCGAATTCATCGAATTTCATAACAATCGGGCATGCTACTCACGCCCTCAATCGACAATTCTCTTCTTTTCACTACTCCTATCAGGATTCACTACAGTTCTAAATAGGTGACTGGGACGAAGCAGCATGAGCCCCATTGCTGTTCCCGTCGAGGGACAGCCGATGCAACTTCCCAGCCCAGGCTACAGACTGGTCAATGGCGAGAAAAAAGATGAGACAGCATCAAAGACAAACGTCTCAATTCAGCTAAGCACTGAAGAAGAATTTGTTTTGAAGAGTTTCAGAGTCCTCATCGCCGACCTATGTCAACAATTTGGAGGCGGGCATCCAGGGTATGGTGATCTTGTTTGCTGTCTTTCTAACTACTGAGGCTAAATTCCAACTAGAGGGGCTATGGGAATGGCCGCAATTGGCGTCGCTTTATGGAGATACGTGATGCGCTACGCACCTCACACTCCAGATTGGGTCAATCGCGATAGGTTTGTGCTGTCCAATGGCCATACCTGCTTGTTCCAGTACTGCTTTTTGCATTTGGCCGGCTACAAGGCCATGACTTTGGAACAACTGAAGTCCTATCACTCGGATCGGACGGACTGCCTTTGCCCCGGTCACCCTGAGATCGAGCACGAAGGCATCGAGGTCACCACGGGTGAGTGGCTGGAATCACAAGATATGGCAAAACACTAACTTATGAGAAGGGCCACTCGGTCAGGGTATTGCCAATGCGGTGGGACTAGCCATGGCTTCCAAGCATCTAGCAGCCAAGTTCAACCGACCGAGCTTCGACATAGTGTCGGACCACGTTTGGTGCATGGTCGGCGACGCTTGTCTTCAGGAGGGAGTCGGGCTCGAGGCCATCTCTTTCGCGGGTCATATGCGTTTAAACAACCTAACCGTGATATACGACAATAATCAGATCACCTGCGACGGACCGGTCAGTCTAACAAACACCGAGGACGTCAATGCTAAAATGAGAGCTTGTGGTTGGAACGTGATCGAGATCACCGACGGATGCTGGGATGTCCGGGGCATTGTAAAGGCTCTGGAGGCTTCTCGTGAATCCGCCCTGCCAACATTTGTGAATTGCCACACCGTCATCGGCGTTGACACCGCCGTCGCTGGGGACGCCGTCGCGCACGGGGCAGCTCTGGGGGCGGAGAACGTCAAGGCTCTCAAAAGCCTCTATGGTTTCGATCCAGAACAGCGATTTATCATCCCAGACTCGGTCCGAGAATTTTTCAGTGCTCTCCCGTCCCAAGGGCAGTCTCTGGTGGCCGAGTGGAATCAAAAACTCCAACGGTATAGCCAAGCGTACCCTGATCTAGCCGACGAATATGCAAGACGCATGAAGGGCGACTTACCGGACAACTGGGAGTCTCTGATTCCACAGTCTTTCCCTGCAAAATCTACAGCGACCCGCGCTGCGTCCGGATTTGTGTTTAATCCGCTCGCTGAGAGACTTGACCAGTTCATGGTTGGCACTGCTGACTTGTCTCCGTCAGTGTACATGAGCTGGAAGTCCAAAGAAGATTTCGAGCCCCCATCCCTAGGAACCGGAAGTTACTCTGGGCGGTTCATCCACTATGGTGTTAGAGAACATGCTATGGCTGCGGTGTCCAATGGATTGGCAGCCTATTATCCCGGCATGTTCGTTCCGGTCACATCTAGGTAAGACGGTGGCTTCAGTGGATCAGCCCTCTCTGGCACTGTGCTAATGGCGAGTGTCAGTTTCTTCATGTTTTATCTGTATGCCGCGCCGGCAGTACGAATGGGAGCTCTGCAGCACCTGCAAGTCATCCACGCTGCCACGCATGACTCTGTTGGTATGGGCGAAGATGGTCCGACGCACCAGCCAATCGAACTTGCAGCGTTATACCGGACGATGCCGAACTTGCTGTATATTCGACCCGGAGACAGCGAAGAGACGGCCGGTGCCTGGATAGAGGCAATCAAAGCAAAGCACATGTCTTCCATCATTTCCACGTCGCGACATGCTCTCCCACAGCTCACTGGCTTGACGAAAAGAACCGAAGTGGCCAAAGGCGCCTATGTCCTCGAAGAAGTCACCGGAGTGGCCGATCTCACTTTGATTGGCGTCGGTGCCGAGCTCAACCTCGCCATCAGTGTCGCGGCCGGGCTGCGTACCTCCCATGGCCTGAAGGTGCGCACCGTATCGTTCCCGTGCCAGCGGCTTTTCGAAGCACAACCGAGAGCATATCAACGCCAGGTGCTTCGACGACAGAGCGGTGTCCCCGTCGTGGTAATCGAGGCCTACGCCGCTAATGGTTGGGAGCGCTACGCGCATGCGGCTGTCTGTATGAGCACCAAGCGATTTGGCAAATCACTGCCAGGGCCAAAAGCGTACGAGTATTTTGGCTTCGATGTCCCCTCCATGGTGGCCAGGATCCGCAGCTATCTGGAAGATCTCAAGTCCGATCCAGATTTGAAGCATGACTTTGTGGAATTGACATATGCGAAAACGGACGGATAGCATTTGCTCTTGTGGGTGATAGAGGCACTGATATTGTTCGAGTTGTTAGATGTCTTGCTCGTTCTTCATCCTATAATCGCATCACGCAGGCGCCATGGTGCTGGACTCTAAGAGCTCACGACCGAAAAGATGATCACATGTCCACCTAGCCGGCGGCCCTGATAGACTGGAACGTTCCATACACGATGAATCTTGGCGGTCATGAGCGGACGGAGAAGGTATTCAACGTCCTGACGCCTAGTGCTGGGTTGAAGATGGCTATAATTCAGGCAACCTACTGTCTACAAGTGGCAGAGATGACGTTATTTTTAACAGCCATGTAGTATGGAATATCCTACCACTCCTGCTGTTACGGGACACTCTAGGATTAAATACAATATCAACCAGCCTCTGAGGCTGATATCCTCTTCTAAGGGCGGGCTATCCTGGCCCTATCCACAATGTCTGGGACATTCTCGACACGACGTTTTCATCCAACAGCCACAAACAGCACAACGTATCACATTCGATCACTGTATATTCAGGCACATGAGTTTCAGAAACCATTGATCTTCCGTGATATACTGTGAACACAGGGCCTTGAAATTTTCCAAGGCCATGGGGTCGACGCGCGTGTTGTCGTCGCTGCTCTGGTCCGCACCGGGCCCAACTCCATGCGCACGGCCCAGATTCTCTTGCGTGATCTTCGTGCCGTTCACGATCCATCCGGTGTAGTGTGGAAAGGCGTTCTCAGGCGGCGTCTGCGGGCCCAGATCTCCCTGCCTGACGCCGCCGCTTATGCTGGTCGGGTGCTTGGTGCTCCCCTCGACGCAGTAAGGCGACTCAATAACGTATCCCGCCCGTTTGGTAAAGGCCAGCTCTGCCACCCGGTTCCAAAGCACGCGGTCGTCCTCGATCATCTCGGGCGTGTACCAGATCCTGCAATCAGCAGCCTCGTACGCGAAATGTAGCGGAATATTGTGCGGTTCTCCGATGCGGTAGGCGTTGAAGCCGTTCACCGAAAGACCCTCCCCGAAGCGCACTGCTGGTCCGTAGTCCCAGTCCTCGAATTCCGGGTCCGCGAATTCCGGGTAGGCGGTAGTCTGATCTGCATATGCAATGGACAGATTCGCCAGATGGTCATATGGGAAGAGTCTGCTGCCTCGCACGCCGCCAACTGTTTGCATAGGACCAGTTTGCGGCCGGCCGCCAACGACGATGCTCATGACACGGAATTTGTTTTTCAAGTTTTCGACAAAGATCGAGCATGAAGATGCACAAATCCTGCGACAACATATTAGCATATCAGTCGCGATCAAGGACACGTTGAACGGAGGCCCAAAAAATTCGTGTCCATTATTCATTCCCCTGGAGTAATCCTTACCCATCAGTCAAGATAATCATGTTTTCTGGCCTGAATGGCCATTCTGCCCCTGGTCTCACTTGAGTTATATTCATGTCTGAATGGTCGATCAGAGAGTATTCGTTGTTTGTATAGTTTTCCTGGAAGTAAGAGGTGAAATACCCCGGACCCTCACGATAGGGGCCGTAGTAGTGGTCCACACTGTCGAAGTTCCTGGCTCCGGGCGACATGACCGCCTGGTATGCCCAGGGTGAGTAGTTGGCCTCGGCGAGGATTTCTGCTTCGTCTAGGCCCGTGTTAGGATCTATCTCTTCGGCAATTCGGGTTTGTTCGCTGTAGTAGTGAACGAGGGCTTTCTGAGCCCCAGAGGCTCTCAGGCTGGACTTGGTATCCGGAGGAGTGTCAGGGAACAGCTGCACCATTGTATCTAGGCATAAATGAACCGACCCACCCGGGTTATGCCGCAGGTCGATTATAAGCTTTTCCTTGCCCTTCTCTTTTGCTGTTGTCAGGATTTCATGAAGGATCTTCTGGGAATTTACATCTGAACCACCGGAGTCGTCAGGGGCAAAACTGGAGATCACGACGACGGCCACTTCGCTTGGAAGGCCATCGTCCCAATACCCCATGATTGCACCAGCATCGTCAGAGGCCTGAGCGGGTGCAAATGTCTGCCTTTTCACTTGTCGTCTTGCTCGTGCGGCAGACGAGCCGGAGTCATCCCAGAGATTAGCAATTTCAAGAAATCGCTCGTACATGCTGTATCCATCGGCAATTCCTGTCAGATTATTGTCCCCCCAGCTGGCGTAATTTTTGAACGATTTGGTTGAGCCGTTCTGAAATGTAAAGTTGGTGTAAGGCCCGGGGTAAAATTCAGGGCCGTCAAATTGCATGTAGGGATACATCATGCCGTTATATAAGGCGTCTAGGTCTTGTGATGTGCCGGTCAATGATTCCACTTGTAGGTATTCCTGAACGTCAAGGTTGTTGATCTTTGTGATTGCCGAAAACCCTTCGCCAGATCGTAGCCTTGGCTCATAAAAGTCTCCCGGATAGTATCTGTCCCCTATTTCATACATTAGTGTCTATACACCGAGTTTCGCGGGTTATGCGAGACTTCTGTGAGTCGAGAGGTAGGGGATTATAACATAATTTTGTGATCGTGGGAATCACGATGAGACCCGATTGCTATCGAGATGTGGATGGAAACTTCGAACTTGCATACGTAAGAGATATATCGATGGATCTTGTATTCCATCTTTAGACAGAGAGACCAAGTAATTTGCAGGTTGGAGTCGGTGGAATGTTAGCGCGGTCAACATAGGACCTTTGGTCGTGAGATGGCCGTCTTTCCCCAACAGTGTCATTGTATGCAGATCAACTTGCAGGTCGTACTCGCTTGAGTATTCATAGTTCGCAATCTTCTGTCGAATTTGCCCCAGCATATCGATAATATCGACAGGCGGGAAAAGCCATCCAGTGGTGGGAGCAGCCAAATAGTCCAGAGTGCTCTGCATCTCGAGATAGCCTCGAAGACTACCAACCAATGCTTCCGCATCTTCTTGGATGATAGGCACAGAGCTTAAGCATTCGTAGGCAATCTCTGGTTCGAGTAAGGTGGCGACACCTAATTGCATTAGCAGAGAAGACCGCGGTGCCCTGGGGAGCCATGCCCTCGCCAACAAGATCAAATTTGGCTGCAACTTCAGCGCAAGGATGGGAATAATCAGTCTCTGATCGCACGGCTGCACC
The DNA here is from genome assembly GCF_000835495.1 of Cladophialophora immunda. Classification (NCBI taxonomy): domain Eukaryota; kingdom Fungi; phylum Ascomycota; class Eurotiomycetes; order Chaetothyriales; family Herpotrichiellaceae; genus Cladophialophora; species Cladophialophora immunda. The sequence goes on from NW_015622541.1 coordinate 940,587, forward strand.
TAGCACGTATCCGGCCCATGATATCTGGGCCGTGACCCTGAGCAGAAAGGAAATTGCACGAGAACGAGGCCGAGATTGTCCCATTTCAAAGGGTATCTTAGCTGTGAGCGTTGTCTCTGTATTGGGTGGTTACAAGTAGAGGGTCCTGACAGTGACAACAAACATAGCGGATGGAGAAAGATATACTACGAAGCGCAGTGCCAGAGAAGACTTTAGTTTCCTTTGAAAAATGGACACCGGAGAAAGAAGGGTATTCACTCTGTTGGGCTGAGAGCCGGCCCGGCATTCAGTCTCTTGATCGCTTGAAGGTGGAACAAATCCAGTGATTGAACGGCCAAGAAAGCCTGCTCGGAGGCTATCTCAGCCGCAAATTGGTGAGGGTAGCCACATCTTCGTTCGCGAAATCGGGATCGCTGAAGACACAGTATGTTGAGAGGGACCGGCGTAAAGGATTGCCTGCACACATCCATGATGTTTAAGTCTCTCTGTTTCATAATGTTCTCAATGGATTTGGATTGCAATCTGCGATCTTCAGTCCAGGAGAATGGGAAAGAGGAGCTGAAAACCGTTCGTGTTCACAGGCGGCAGGGCGGAAACCTGGCTCTTGCCAAGAGAGCTGCCAAGGCACGGGCGGAGAGCTTCTTCCACCTACTTAGAAGTCTAGACTCAGCTCAAGGGGCATTGTGACTTGTCCAGACGTTAGACTTGGCATTACACTACAGGCAATATAGCTTGGGGTTGTTCCATACTTTCTTGGTCGGTGTACAAGCCACAAAACAAGTCATCATGGTCATTTCGTCAGAGTCCATTTTCAAGTTCCTTCCACGAGGACATCGAGAACGATCAGACTAATTGGAGGAATCAATTTGCATTTGGGCCATGTAGGCAGGTACTTGTACGGATCCTGAGACCGAAAACCGGCGACCTGACGGACTAGCGATGGGTACAATTCCAGTAACATGTCAAATCAAAGGACCCCACAGTTATGTTCATCCGGCACACAGCGCCACCGCTAGCAGCCCAGCCAAGATCCCAGCTTCTACAATCCTAAATCTCATTGTCGGAGAAGCAGCGGACGCCGAGGCTGAGGATGAGGCTGGGGCCGAGGACGTGGATGGCGACGTTGCCTGGGTTGGGGAAGAAGAAGGTTGAGTCAACGGCGTCGGTGACGCAGAGGTGCTGACACCCTCGATAGAGTCAAACGTGGGATCGTCTGCGTACTGCGCAGAAACACCCGATGAATTACTGCATGTTGATGGCGGTGTGCCGGTTCCTGCAACGAAGTTCACATGCATGCACTGAAATGTTGAAAACGATCAGCTCAGGCAATTCTTTATTGATCCATAGCTCAACATCCTGACGACGAATGCGTCGTGGATGAACTACATACCTGGTAATGTACGCCGTCTTCGGCATCTTGGATTACTTGGAGCAGCCCGGGCGATCCTGCCCACGAAGTCGGTACTGATAAGGCAGGCTGGCAGAAACTGTTCAACCCAAACTCTTCCACAGTCGGGATCAGGACAGTCCAGTTTGGTGCCGATAGGGATGTGCCCAGCAGCCCTCGGTAGGCGAAATACGATTGTGCATGAAGGGATGTGAGACCAATGGCGTCTCCTTCGACATGGAAATCCGTGATGTTGTCGGAGCTCGAGGGACTGAAACCGCCACAGGGCGATTGGTCCTCATTGTTGATGTTGTTCCCGAGAGGTGGTGGTGTCAAGATGATAAAGTGAGAAGCACAGAGTGGCGTAAATATGAGAGCGATGAGAGAAGTGACTTGAGGAACTCTCATGGCTACTTATTGGCGAGCAGACTTGGTTTAGAGATACAGTTTGAGGAAAAGAGAAGAAGAAGAAGAGTAGAGGGCGAAATAGGGGAGCTGCTGCTGTCTTTCTCAGAAGACATGATATCGAAACACATGGCAGAGTGCGTTGGCATCCGAATAACCGTGGTGCTGGTCTCTTGTGAGAGGGGTGGTGTTTAGAAAAACTTGCTCACTCTTCGGTCGACTTCCGGCTTGGTGCTAGCCTTGCACACTAGTTTCGTTGACGACCACAGCGAATGCTCTCTTGATAGGCCCAAGGATTCTTGTGGCTTGCAAACAAACAAGGGAGCGTCGAGCCCTCGCATGCTTGACAAGCTTTAGGTCGGAGCATGAAATGAGCTTGAGCAAGATAAGCATGTCGCCCATAAATGCTTCGCACTCGCTCTTGTGAAGAGAACAGAGCAGTCGATCTCTGACAAAACTTGAGCCCTATCGAAATTCATTCGATCAGATATTGACAAAATGCGGCCTTCTCTGCTCTGTCTTGGAATTGCGACCCTCGTTTCGCTGGTGTCTGCTCACACCCAGATCTGGTATCCTGAGTGGCGTGCTGACTCCTTCGACCTACCATTCTCGCAGAGGATCTACCCCTGTACGTGACGAATTCATTTTGCTGAGAATCACCTGGTACTTACACAGACCTCGTGGAATTCTAGGTGCCGGAATCTCGGACAATTCAACAACTCCCCGCACAGACTGGCCTCTTACCGGAGGATCTCTCAATGTCACTCTCCATGACGCTGCCGCCTACATCTTCATCAACCTTGGGTTCGGAGTGAACTCTTCTGACTTCAATGTCACGCTGTTCTCTGCTCCGCTGAATGAGACTGGCCCGGGAAACCTCTGCTTCCCCAAGCTAACATTGCCGCCCGGCCTCCCGATCCAGGAGGGAACGCAGGCATCCATTCAATTTGCAACTGCTGGTCATAATGGTGAAGGCTTGTACAATGTATGCATAGCTTCGGAGCATCTCTAGAGGACCCTTGCTGATTGTTTGACACGCAGTGCGCTGACATTACCTTCACCAACAACGCCACTCTGTTGCCGGCGGACCAATGTCAGAACAGCTCGACCGTGAGCGTCACGACGCTTGATTCTTGCCCGTCTCCAGCAGCAAACTCGAGCTCTACGTCGAGCTCTAGTACCACTTCAAGCTCATCTGCGGCACAGATCTTTGCTCCTTCGGCCTTGGTGATACTTTTGGCAAGTGTGTTTGTTGTATTGTGGTAGACTCTATTATAAATACAACTCTCAAGTGGAGGGATGGAGGAATCGCCTGAAGAGGAGACGACGAGGTACAAATAGATTGGTAGACAGACAGGTATTGAAAGGGTATCAGAGGCAATGAGGATCAAACTGAAAGAGAAAAGAGTGACTTGGTATCCTCGTGGGCCGGAAGTTGGCCGAATGCCGCATTGTCGCGTACAGAATGACGCTAATCCCAAATTGGGCAATATCAAACATCGAAGTCCATATGCGGTTGTTTAGACGCAATTATTAAATCCTTCTACCAGCGCCGAAACACCGAAACACCGAGAAACCGCCGCTCAGCCAACCCCATGAGAGCATTTAATATGCGAAAGACCTCACAGTTCTCCATGCAGTCTTTATTCATGAGAAAATCCACTCACTAGCCATGAGCATACCTATACACAGGTGAAGTACTCTGGCCAAGTCTTGCAGCGTTCTGTAACTACTACGCCGGTCCTTCGTCTTTGGCGTTGTTCCCGAGACAGTTAACCGAGGAAGCGTGGGGGCCTTGATGTCCTTGCGAAACTCCAAGGAGACTCTCCCGCAGAGGCTTCAAATAATTTTACTGTTGAAGACCTATTGGGAAAGATTGGATCTTCTAGTCATGCCTTGCTTCCATGCTCAGGGCTGACCTGGTCACCGCACACCATTGGGAGTATTCCTGACCCACACTGTCAATGCGGCGTCGCGCCTACCGCAAGTCAATCCTGTAGGGCTGGAGCTTCACCGAAACTCCCCTGGTCCTTGCGGACAACAGCTTTATCCTCATCTTTCTCTCTTATGCCTGATTTGTACTGTCGAACATGACTACCTCAACTCAGACAAAAGCTTCCAAAACCCAGAACCCCTCAGAAATCCGGTTTATTGCGACGAAGCCCGTGAAGAGACGAGCCTCACAAGCGTGTACTCAATGCCGCCAGCGAAAGGTTCGCTGTGACTATATGTTTCGTCGTCCAGCATCCTGTACCAACTGCCGCCTGGATGGAACAGTATGCGAAGTGCCAAAGAGCAAACGTCGCAGGTAAATTGTACCTCTTCCTGGTGTAGAAACATATGGCTTGACGTTATTATCAGGTCCCACTATGTCGATACATTCTGTTCGATCACGCCAGCAACCCTCCTCTCGCAAGAGGTGGCTGCAAGCACACCTTGGCATGAGAACACGTCGCCTTCCGATGGTCCGGGATGTGAGCTTCAATGTGATGGCCCTGACAAAGGTATGCTAGGCTCAGCCAAAAGTCGCCGCGTTCCCGCTGATTGAATCCATCTCGTAGATATAATCCATGAGGTTATATCGGAGCCCAACGTGACCGTTGAACAAGCGGATGAATCCATATTGTGGAATAGCTTATCCGACCAGTTCGATACGTCCCCGCAACGGGACCAACCATTTGACGAAGTGCCACAAGTTGTCTTGCCACATTATCTTCGCCCGGTCCCGAAACATATTTCCAACGAAGACCTTGCCTACCTTCAGAAGAAGGGCGCCTTCGATATCCCCGCCACAATTCAACGTAACGAGCTGCTTCGGTGTTACATCCAATATGTGCACCCTCTGCTACCCATCATCGACCTCCGCGACTTCCTACGCTCCATTGACAGAAATGACCCAAACGACACGATCAGCTTGATGTTGCTTCAAGCCGTTATGTTTGCAGGCACCACATTCATCGACATGAATTACGTTACCGGCTACGAAGACCGCCGTGCTTACCAAAAAGCATATTTCCAGAAGGTCAAAATGCTTTACGACCTCGACTACGAGGAGGATCGAGTCACGATTGTACAATGCGTTCTACTAATGACTTACTGGTATGAGAGCCCCAATCATCCCAAAGACATCTGGCACTGGGTTGGGATCGCAGTGGCCGATGCCAGATCCGTCGGTCTCAACTGTGTCCCCCAAGAGAATTCCGGCACCCTCCAGGAGAAGCGACTTTGGAAGCGAATATGGTGGGGCTGCTATATGCGTGACCGGCTGGTTGCATCTGGGATGCGGAGGACGATGAGGATCAAAGAAGAAGAATGCTGCGTGCAGGGGTTGGACATCGAGGACTTTGAAGCATGCACCTCCCTATCTGATTTCGAACACATGATTGGGTCTGCGTGCGCTGTTGGGAGCGGAACAACGCATACAAATCTGGTCCGGCTCTGTGTTGCTCTGGTCGACCTATGCAAAATCATTGCAGACATTTTGACATTGCAATACGCAACGCCATCGCAGAAGATCGGTGGCACTCACGAAGCCACTATGAAACTGCTCCCCAAGTCGCCATCCACTGCGACCGAAGTAGGCAGACGCGATCGAGACCTTGAAACGTGGTACGAAGGGTTGCCCGTGGAGATACGGTATTCGTTTCCAGAAACGCAGGACGACAGAAAGCCCATCAGCGACCGCCTCGTCTATCTGCACAGTGCTGTGGTGGCTAGTGTCTACACTGCTATCACCAGCACCCTGCATCGACCCCAATGCATGATTGCATCGACGAAGCACATGACAGAAAGTCAGAAGACGTCCAAGATGAAGGTTTATGATGCTGCAAGTAAGGTGGCATCGCTGTTCCGAGATATCGTGGCGCGCAACATGACCGAGAGTGTGCCCAACACAAGCGTGGCGGTCCTGCTACCGGCATGCGTCGTTCTTCACGCGGATGCCCGGTCGACCACCTCGTCAACGTGTCAAGAGTCTCGGGAACGACTCCAGGACTGCGTCAAGGTTCTGCAGCGTTTACGCGACACCTTCAATTCGGCTGATTTTGCCCTTTTGGTGCTCTCTCAGGCAGTCCAAAAATTGAATCTTGCTCCACAAGTTCCTACCACTCAGCTTGCAACACCTCCAGCTTCAAACACTAGCCAACACAGGCTTCATCCGACATCGCCGCAGGATCATGGTCGCACAAACTCTCTCGAGTCGCCACAAGAGAAGGTGCCCATGCCTGGCCTCGGACCAGCTCATCCTCAAACGGGTTCGGTCACAGTGGAGATGAGTACGGACAACAGTCACTTGATGGAGCTAGATGAACTAGCCGAAGAAGACGGTCATACTGAGACCCAGCTGGACGAAATGTGCACACATCAGCAGATGGACCGTGTCGGCGATATATGGTGGGATGATCTCATGAATTATTGAGGAGGTTCATCCTCATCCTCCAGGCACCGATCTAAAGGTGCCGCAAAAATTCTACTTTTCTCGAGGGGACGACGACGTTGTTCACAATGCACTACTAGCCTATGATAGCCATGGGGTTCATGAGAGGGTTATGGAGTTTGAAACACCCTTCAACCAGGTCTACTGTCTGGAGTCGTGGCTGCAGGACCCTGTCTCGCATGCACGACAGCTAAAAGAGCCAAGAACTAAGAAAGACCAAGTTCTGAATGCCCAGGGTTGACACAATAGTAAACAAAAGCCAGACAGTCTACATGCGAGTAATTTGAAACCCAAGCAGGACGATGAAAAACGAATCAGGAACAACCCCCACCAACTTCGGCGCAGCTCGGTTCTCCAGGCTTGACGGACACAGCTTTCCATCTGCCAGAAGAACCAGAGGGAAGGAATGACCAAAGGAGGAGATGGGACTTTTCAGAGAAAGCGTTCATGGAATTCGAAGTCCCAGCTCGTTGCCCGTACCATTCCCCTCTAGGAAATTGGCCGCGGGTATCCATTTCCGGTGTACTCCGGCTCTGCTCCGTGCTCCCTAGCGTAACTACAGAGCACGATACTATCGAACCTCTTTCGCCATCGATTTCACTGTCCCTTCCTCGTCTTGATGACTAGGGTTCTGGAGCCAGGATATGCATCTGAAAGAGAAGGCTTCGGATACTCCGTACTCCATCTATGTGGCGGTAGATGAAGCAGGCCGAGGCGGCACAGAGACGACGCCTCGAATAGCTTAGGGCGCAATTGTCCAAGGCCCAGCGTCTTGGCGCGCACGGACCAAGGCCCTCAGGTCTCCGCCCTTTGACACGTGCGCCAAGACTTCCGACCGGGGATATATGCCAAGCCCGAGCGAAACTCTCGTCGAAAGGGATGTCCTCGGCGCACGAGGAGATGGGCATCATTATTACCAACACTCGGCTCAGACGGGGCGAAGTGCGGAGGACGGAAGGAGGCCTTTGAGTGAGAGAAGGAAAAGGCCAGGCGATAGAATTCCATCCCATTTTAATCTACCACGAACTCCCTTTTTTTCCGCTGGAGATGCAGAATGTTGTATTTGCCTCTCACATCGCGGACACTGAGGGTGCTCCGTCTCATGGGTACGTTTCCGATGAAGGCCTCTCCCGCATACTCCCCCTTGTCAAGCCCCTGCCAGTAAGCTCACACTTTCGATCAGCTCAAAGTCGAAAAAGTTCTCGACGCCGTAAAATAGGTCCTGGCCACCGAATTCAAATGCTGCTCCAAACGCATCCCGAGAAGGGCTTGAAGTCCCATGAGTATGCTGGTTCGGGGGTTGGTCAGGCACAACTCCTTCCATAAAGCTTGGGGTGCCACATTGGCCATCGTTCGTGAATCGAGACCGAGTCGAGCCCGCGGTGCCGGTCGGTGACGCAGCATTCTCCTGACCGGTCGACGCAGCAGAGGAGCCGCCTCCGACCGCTCGAACGGCCGACTCAACAATCCTCGTGATGTCTGTAGCCGCCTCATTCATATGTCCAAGTTCATGTAGGATGGTTAGACAAGTGTCGAGATGCTCCAAGGCTGAATTTCGTATGGACCCTTCCGTTGACCTTGCGTCCAGCAAATGGACAAACACAGCCGTACAAACCGTAGCTATACAGGTTGTTGGAAGCGAGGGAGTCAACTGTTGCTCATGTAAAGTCTTGTGAATGGCGGTGATCTCGTGCGCAGCTTGTCTCACTGACTTGGTGTGTCCCTGAGCGTTCAGTGCCTCGTTATCTTCGAACCAGTCCTCTCCGATCTGTAAGCATTTTGTCCAAGTCGCAACCGACACCTCGCTCTTGTGCAGCATTATCAAGGCCATGAGCTGTGTTAGATGCAAGATCGACATGGTCATCTGCAATGACCTATCTGCATCTTCGGACAAATTCAAAGCTGTATCAAATGAGGTCAGCTCCATAGGTAACTGAAGGCGCCAGTCTTTGAGTTCTGATTCAAGCTGCCAAATTCTTGCATTCCGATTCTTTTGGCAACTGACAAAGTCGTCATTAGAAGAGGAAAATCTCAGAATCCGGTAGATAACCGTCGCAAGCTTTGCCTTTTCGATATACGCCATCTCGAGTCGTCGTTGTATCCATGGATCTCTCCGAAGCTTTCCAGTTTCTGGCAGATGTGAATAGTTACTGAGTTGGGAGGTGTTCGTGAATGCGTCGTGTTGAGGCAAGGGCGTTCGATGAGGTGATATCCGCGGCGGCCTTCCCAATGTCAGGCAGACATCGCACTCTTTCATAATTATAGTCCACCAGATTCTCTGGCGCAATCTCTGCTCGTTTTTGGGAAGGTTAGTATCAGCTTCAGGCCTGTGAATCCTCAAGGAGCATGCCTCGCTGATCGCGATGCCCATCCAATAAAACGGATCCCTAGAGTGCTCATAGCTGCCCCAGCTGATAAGTAGCATGGCTGCCTGGCATGCCACCAGACGGTCCGTTTCGACGTCCATATCAAATAGGACCTAAACGCAACATTAGGAATGAGCGTTTGAGCGGGGCTTAGTTTCTGATGCGAACCTTGGCTTTGGTGTAATACTGTTTTCTCGCAGCAACTTTTGACTCAAAACCGTGGTCAAGAATCGTCTGTATATCGACGGCGGCTAACCCGGCACACATAACAGCATGATACAGAAGTAGAGATAGCTTCTTCTGCAGATCTCCGAAAACGATGTCAACAAATTCGTCAAAGTCGAGGACCGGAACCAATGGATGGATGAATTCTGCGTATCTGCGGATCACGATCTTCTCCAAATCGGCAGACAGAAACGTAAAGCACCCACGCGCTTGTAGGTATCGCAAATCGTCCTCGTCCAAGTGGGATGGTAGAGATTTGATAAATCGAGGGAGATGCAACGTTGGAAGAATATCAGCTTTGTCGATGGATTGGATGGAGGAAGTATCTGGCGAGGTTTGAGTAATGCAATCAAGCTCGACAGACATTGCGCTTGATAATGCTGTCCTTTGACCATTTTCTGTGGACTGTATATCTTCATCCCCGAATAGGTCATGGTAGATATCAGTAGTTGTCTTAATTGCATTTACGTCCGGCGAAGCAAGGATCGTCGGTGCCGTCAGAGACATGTTGACTGTATCATATGGTCTGCAACCAAGTTAGTGAGGAACCCTAGATTGAGTAAAGAACGACAACTTACCTGCGGCGCTTACTCTTCGGTACCTCGCAGACTATCCCATCTAGTCGACAATTGGTGCATGATGCGGGTGACTTCAAGACATAGTCGCAACGCACTTTTCGATTCCGGCACTGAGTGCATGCTTGGGAAGCTCTCTTTTTCACGGGTTTGGCGGGGATGAAACGGACGCCAGAAGAGTCCTGTTTGTTGGAAGTCTTCGATTGGGGCGACATGGAAAGTCCTTGGCTGCCTGGCGAACTTCCGAGAGGTTTTCAAAATTGTATTGAGCAGGCTTCAGCTGTTGGGCTGAAGTAGAGAAGAGATGAGCTATAATCGACTGCGATGCTTGCCTCCAGAGGTGGGAGAGAGCTCCATAAGGTATCGAGTGATGTTTGGGTACCTAGGCATTTGTTATTCTGTTAGCACTGCCCAGAAGTGGACGGTGGCGGTCTCGGCCTTGGTGGCCTCCGCGTCCCAGAGTGTTGAGTCTGTCGTAGAGCTAGCACTTTCCCTTCGTGGTTTGGCTGCCCATGGGTACTCCGCTCGCCCGGTAATGGAAGGGGAACGAAATAGGTATGCTGCCGCGGTTAACTGTTTCAAGGCCAATGAGCACGTCACCTCATAGCAAACGTGAATCCAACCTCCCCATCTCGACTTCGTCGTCATTATTGTCATTTTCTCCTACCAGTGCAAAAGAGAAACAGGTACTGTTTGTTCCCTGTAGACGAAAATGATGCTAATCGCCGAGGCCACCTTGAGTGCCGAATGTGGATGATATTCCACAAAATGAAGCATAATCTGAAGACCCATGCTTGTGGGATGCGCTGAGCCAGAGTAGCCTAAGCAGTGGCAAGTTTGCAAGATGGAGAATCGCCTGGAAAACGGTTGCATCGAGACGGAGAATTGATTCCAAAGAACTAAAGTGTGAAGACAGTGCTTTGGCGATCCCAAATTCCCATTTCACGGGTGCTCGTATACTTCATTGACGAAGGTTCTCAGTGTCTTCCATGCTATGGATGTGGTGATGTCGCCGCTCCCAGGATTTTCGTTAGCAACCGTGCTTTCGACCCTGTCCGATGTCTCAAAGGACCACCTAGAGAAGAGAAAGACATTTACACTCCAGAGGTTGATGAACAGTTTGACACGATGCACATTCAACAGAACCGCAGGCCGAAGACGATATGCTCCATCGGGAATGGCATTCAGAAGAGAAACTCCTCAATTAAGTGGAGGCAGATCGAGACGGAAGTCGATTTGGGGTCGGACATGTATGATATGTGTACAGCCGGATCCGTTCGACTTGAGAGTTGTTTATCTGCTTGTAGCTGCCCATGCTCATCCTGCTTCCTGTTTACGGACAGGGCTGATAGCGTTGAGGGAGTTGTACACTTGGATTGGGGTGGCTAAGACCGGAAGAAGCACCAGACCTAGCAGCCAACATGACCCGAGAACATCGACAGTGCTTTCAACCAACATACAAGGACCTCACATCACTAGATAGATGTTCTAGCAGGGATCGCCCTTCCAAATCGAAATAGAATCGTAGAGTGTCACAGAGATTTGGGCAACCGTTGACAAGCCGAAACATCCAGTGCCAATAGCTCAGATCATGTCCATATCTGCCTTCCTGAGCTTGGGCAGTAAGACTATCTTGATTCGTCTTCGACGATTGAAGCTTTCGGAAATGGGGTGAGAGACCGCGGTAGATGCACATCGACTGGGGTGCAAAAACGATCCCGTCATGACGGAAGGTGTCGCTTTGCCCTGAACGAGATGTTCTTCGCTGATTCCCTTTTCAGCGGTTTTGTCGGACGTCCCATGAGCGTTGTCCCACCCTGTACGAAAGCGTGCGATCTAGCCACCAGGTATAGTCCAAAGTGATATTCCATCTCAACATCTGGCAAGAATGACTGTTTATGTGGGATTTGTGAATGGCCTATACCGGCATCAGGACACGAGCGAGAAACTGCAACGAGAACACTCACCGCTGACTCATGGATGGGAATACGGAAAATTGCCAAAGTGCGGTCGGTAGTCCCAATCGCAGCTGAACAGCCTATGACACCCGAGTTGCATCTCATCTTTGACTCGATCCGTGTTTCGTTTCATGTAATAGATGCCCTATCCAATCTGGTCATGGAATAATTGTCCCCCTATCATCATTTGCTCGGAAGGTGTCTCGAATGACTGCACGCAAGTGGCAAGCCTCATCTGCCTCCCTAAGGAAGCCGTTGGCTGCTCCATGGTCAGAAACTTTATGTGGAATGAAGTGTTCAGATGGGCCGCCAGCCGTGACTGGCGTCAGGACCATGGGAACAGGGAGTCTAGCTTGTTCAGCATATGGCTTTTTTCAGAGATTGCCTATCTGGATGAGTTATTGCTGAACCTGGGCGACAAGGCTGACCAGCCTGCGCGGCCCTGTGCGGTACTGAAGCTGTAGCTGTACATAGCACTTCTATGCCGTGCCTCAGTTTTGGAGGGCCGGCACTGATGTTGGGATCTGCGGCTCTTCGCATAAAGATCGCATTTGGTGGCATCAACATATGGACGACTCGGACAAGTCAGCTCCCTCTGTCAACTATGGTGAAGGAGGAGGTCGTGAAACATTGACCTCTCGGCATCGTCATTCGTGCCACTTCGAAAAGGCTCAATGGCAAGACTTGGTTGGTAAGGCTGTCCGTCGTGGCGTCTGGTTTCGAAACAGAATTTGGCGCGAGCTCACGTGGCGTGGCATCAGTAGAAAAAAGTGTGGAGTCGCGATTCTGTGGCCCCAAACTGCATCCTCTGCGCAGTCGAGAATGACTCAGTCGCACCACCATCAAAGAGTGCCTGCTCTCTTCTCTCTACCGGATATTATTCTCAGCACTCAGCCAAGGATTTCTCCTTAAACACTATTGAAGAGTCTGTAACCCAGCAGCCTACCAGCGATGGCTGACCCAAAGCCAGCTGCAGCCAACACCATTCTCAACCCCGAGGCAGCCTCTTTCACTATGCCCTCCACTGGAGGAGAGACTCTTCCCAATGGCACGGCTCAAAGTGCCCAGCCAACAGCTGTGAATGGAATCGAACAGACAAAAGATTCCAAAAAATCAAAACCCCGGCCTGAGACGACCCCTCGAACGACCACAGAACAAAACGTAGCCGAAGCAGGAGCAGGAGCGAAGTTGACTGGCGCGCAACTGAAAAAACAGAAGGCGGCTGAAAAGGCAGCAAGAAGAGCAGAAAAGGTTGCTGAGAAAGGAGCTCAAGCGGTGGCTCAAGCACAAGGCCAGGGCGTACCATCAGGAACAAAACCAGAGACGCAGAGACGGCCATCAACGACGAAAAGAGAAAGCGACACAGGTCCGCATCATAAAAGGACGCCCTCAGGCAAGGCTTTGCCCATCCGAGGCGCGACCCAACAACAGCAACAACAGCCTCAAGGCTCGACAGTTCCGGAGAAAGAGAAGCGTCAGGAACTCAAACGTGTGCCAATGTTCTCTCACCTGTATCCCAAAGAAAAGAAAGCCACATTATCCGGAGCTGGTCGAGAAATACATCCCGCCGTAATATCACTAGGGCTACAACTCCGCGACTACGTGATCTGCGGCGGCAATGCACGTTGCGTAGCCACCCTCCTGGCCTTCAAGAAAGTTATCCAGACCTATACTACTCCTGCCGGCGTCGCGCTATCTCGACATCTCCTCACTCATCTCAATCACCAGATCGCGTACCTCCGCAATGCGCGACCTTTGAGCATGAGCCAAGGGAACAGCATCCGATGGTTGAAGAACCTGATCTCCACGCAACCCGTCGAGGCCACCGATAGCGAAGCGAAGCAAAGTCTGTGTCGGGCTATCGACTTGTTCATTCGTGAGAGGATCACGCTAGCTGATGAAGTGATTGCCCGGGAAGCCGGTTCGCGGATCCAAGACGGAGACGTGATTCTGACATACGGGAAGAGCAGTATCGTGGAGAAAACACTCCTCACTGCGCATCAGCAGGGGAAGAGCTTCGATGTCATTGTCGTCGACTCGAGACCTATGTTCGAAGGCAAAAACCACGCACAGAGCCTCATACGCGCAGGTCTCAAAGTCCGCTACACTCTACTGTCTGGCCTAGCCGATGTCCTTGACAACCAATCGGAATCAGTCACAAAATGCTTCTTGGGTGCCTCAGCGATGCTGGGTAATGGGAGGCTGCTCTCTCGTGCTGGCTCGGCGATGGTTGCTATGATGGCCAAGGAATCGAACAAGAACAAGGGCCGGAACGTCCCTGTCATTGTCTTGTGTGAGACGGTCAAGTTCACAGCGAAGGCAGCGCTCGATAGTATCATTATGAATGAACTAGGCGAGCCAGATGCATTGGTGGAAACTACTGAAGTTGGGATCTTGTCGTCAACGAAAGCACCTGTGGAAGCCAATGCGGCGGGGAAAGGCGCCAACAAGAAGCCGAATCAGCAAAAGGACAAGAGGGATGAAGACGATGGGGATGAGAAGAGCAGCTCGTCGAATACTAGGGGATTGGAGGATTGGAAGGATCAACCGAATCTGTTCCTACTAAATCTCATGTATGATGTGACGCCAGCGGAGTTTCTGGATCTCGTGGTATGTGAACTGGGCAGTCTGCCGCCCCAGGCGGTGCCGGTGGTGAATGGCGTGCATGGAGACGACCAAGCCTTGGCTTGACGGCTGCAGTTGATGGCTCTTCTTCTCCTCTTTGGGATTTTTTTCATGTGAAATCGACGGATCGATTTGTCATGGAGAGCATGTCAGACCTCCAAAAGCAGGCGATCTTACCAAGCAGTGCAGGAATGGACGAATGTGATACCTTTACCATCGGAGCACAGCTACGCGGCCAGAACTCCAAGTCGAAGTGCAATCTAACAGTAGCTCCAGTCAAACTCCGAGCGAGGGAAGGCATGTAGCAACGAGGGCACAATGTGCTGATGGTAAGAAGAGCGATGTAAGGCTGGCAGAAAAATGCTCTCATGGCCAGACACATCCCTTAGTCTGTATCTGGCCGGAGTCTGTTTCACCGTCTAGCACATACTATGCGGCATGCTTTTTTTCTTCCTCCCGCAAAATGTCGCAAAAGGAAGCCACAATCATGGCTCCATTGAGAAAATATCATTCCCTTCCCACCGTTGATCGGTTTCACCTGGAGGATTATCTCCTTCTCGCAGACTTGTGAGAAGTGACCCTCACTCAGCAACCCCCCTCTCCTCCAAGTCCTACTGCTCTTCTCTCGGCCATTTTACTCTCCCCATTGCATGCATCGTCGAACTCCGTTTTCGTTCATCGAGGTTCTTCGTATTGATTTCGACCTAGTCGACCAAGTTGCAGTCTTTGCCGTAGAATTTATCGGTGCTATTCACGAAGGTCCGCACGTCAGCCAGCTATTCTAGGTATCCCGCTGTGATACATCTAGAGCGTCGCTGCAGCCTGAACATACCTTGATGAACCCGATGTCCTGGCTCTTCTCCCGGAAGCACTGACGGCAGATGTTCAGGCCGTACTTGCGGATCAGACCGGCTTTATGGGTGCACACGCGGCTGTGAAACACGGAAGAGTCAGCACATGTTTTTCTCTCGCGTATGAGATATTCTGATGACTCGTGTCCAGGGGTGGGACGCGGACGTATCGGTCACATCGATCCGGATGCTTTCGCTCCTTGAACATGACCGCTTCCGTGCACAGCGCTGCAAGATGGTCGGGAGAGATATCCTGTTATTCAAGACATTCCCACCGAGTCCTGTTCCATAGTCCACCTCTTAAAAAGGGTCCGAAGCGTCCAAATCCTCCCTTCGAGGTTGCAGTGCGATTGAAAAAACGTACCAGCCGCGAGAACCCTTGCCGAAGTTTCGGGGTCGGGAGTACCAAACGCTCTCGTGAGACATGATTGCGGTTTCTGTCTAGGTCTCTTGCGCGGAGGATGCAAAGGGGTGGCGGTGCGGTTGAGCTTCTGGATGTGAAAAATATGTCAGAATTTCTCTTGCAGGCGTGCAAATATCTTCGTGGGAGTGTTGGCTCTCTTTTGTAAGTCGCCAATGGCAGTGACCGACTGGGTTTAGGAGAAGGAAGGCTCACTGTTCAAGCTGGCGACAACTGGTCGTTTGGTGTGTTGGAAGACCCTGCAATTCTCAGAAGCGGTCGAAGTTCTCGATCGGAATTCAGAATGTGGGTTCCGCAATGCCAAGAATATTTCTTAGTCACGTGGTTGACTCAGATGTCGATGTTCATTGGACATCGCCGAACACCCTAGTTCTCTCCACATACCAAAATAGTACAGCTTCAAGACGCTCTGCCTCACAACAATTACTGTGTGCAGCTTGAAAGTCGGCGTCACAGATGGTTCGGACAAAACGAACCGGTATGTAACCAGAGAACCCGTCACTATGGCCACCAAGTCATCAATTTCGACCTCGCCGGCCTGCACCCTCCCCCAAGGACTCCCCTGAGCCGCAGGGCGTCCGCACCATCGAATGCGCCCCAGAAACACCGGCCAGATCGTTAGCAGTATCGATACGCTCACGAGACGAGGCGAGTATATGAAGGAGCGCTTCGACCTCCAGCTGCGGCCATCTGTTTCGTCAAGATCCTTAAGCTCATGATTTATACTCCATTCCGAATGAATGTCGTGGGAACAGACAATTTGCCCGAACCATCTTGTACGTTGTGGGATAAGGAAATCACCGTTGCAAGTATCTCTGTTCACTGCGTTGCCCTTTCTCAGGGAGACTGGAGATTCCCCCTTTCCGGGGAAGGACTGCAGTCCGACAGGTCTCTATACGTTTCGAAGTTGTGCTAGTGGATTACGGGGAGCTTTGCTACAAAGTTATGACACTGATCTCAACTGCCTGAGCAGTGAGAAAAAGACTCGAATAGGATCAGTGTAATTTGACCTAATTGCCGCATCTGCAACCCCGTCCAAAAGCCCAGGCACTGTGGTTGTGAGCGCTGCCCTACAACCTGGCCAGCAATCTCGCCTACAATCTGCCCTTCCGGACATGTTTCGCGTAAGGATGCATATGACTCTTCATGAGCAGATGATCCAACTCTGAGGTGTTAACGTGTTTAGGGGATGCACCCCGCAAGCTTGTCAAGCCTCATTCCTGCATAGCAGTCTCAAGCTCGTCCTTGAGGACTTTGCGATGGTGATGTTAGCATGCTGCCTTCAGCGGCGGTAATGTTTATATCGAAACTGTTACAAATAAACGGACAGGACCACTTACTTGAAAACAGACGTCTCACCCCATCAACTCCGTACACATTCGAATAGAGGACTGGCCCGCCTAGGGCGACGGCGGTTGCGCCCAAACACATGGCCTTCAGAATGTCCGTGCCTCGTTGGACGCCACCATCAACGAAGATTTCCATCTTTCCAAACACTTCCGGGCACAGGAGGTGCATTTCCAGCAGGACCAAGAGCGATGCTGGGCGGTGTCGACGACTCTGCCGCCGTGGCATTACAGCCCTCGAGTATCGCGCGTTTCGCGTCCGCGGCAGTCTGGGTGCCCTTAAGTACGATTGGCAGGTTGGTGATGCTCTTAATACAGGCGATTTCATTCCATGAGACTGCTGGATCGATGTCAAACGCGGTCCTCCTGACCCAGCCGTAACCCTTTATGTCTGAAGCCTTGGCCGGTGAGGTTTGCGCATTGCCCCTGCGGACAACCATCGTGGTCTGGATGCGCTCGTGTTAACACCCTTCAGCTATTCTTCCTCATTCAGATCTCACCGATATCCACATGTAGCCTGGATGATCCCTGGCTAGCTTCTTGAAACGAATGGCTTAGTCTATTCACAAAGGAGTCTTTTGACTTCGTGCGAGCTTGACAGAGAAGCTGTTGATAAAACTATTGGGTCACCGAATGTTCCTCTCCAAGTTCACGCACAAGACTGTGCTGCGTATGTCTTTGGACGTGCAAATTTTGGATGGGTGACAAAGACTATTGGCCTCGAATGGGACTGACCCGATACCTGGTACGTTCACTACTATTTCGCTCCGGTTCTTAACCGACATGAGGGACTAGCTACCAGCTATGGAACTGCGGGTAAAGTTCATTCTCTTGCCTGCTCATATCAGTCCACTTCGTTATGTTCCGGTCTGTGCCTCTTCGCTTCGCTCGATTCCCCGGGATCTGAAACCCTCTCTCCAAGCCGAAATTGTTTAGTCCCAGAGTTTGTCAGAATCAACCACAGCACCGAGTGGAATTGCCCCGCAAGCGTCCGGGCTGGAGTCTCACCATGGGTCCAAAACCCTATCTTTCGGTAACCCGCACATTTCCTGGTCTAGTCACCGATGCCTGCTGTCAACTCAAGTACATTTTCTTCCCAGGGAAGATGTCCAGAATACCCTTATAGCTTCGGGCCGATGAATATATAGGAACGGGTACGAGGTGTCAAGTTCACGACTTTTGAGCACAGGGAGATTCCGAATAATGTCTCGCCCTGGCTCATCGCCCGCAGCGAATATACTGCTGTTGTCTCTGTCCATATCACCATGGGGAAGGAACGAGGTGAAGGGTTGAACAATTATCTCAGAAGTGTTGCCATTGTTGTCGCATTAGGTTCCTTTGTAAGATTTCTGTCATGTTCCCTGTCATGTTCCCTGTCATGTTCCCTGTCACCAAACCTCGTCGAGTTCCCAAGACACTGATATCTTGTCCACCTTCAGACATATGGCTGCTGCTCTGCCATCATTGGAAGTACCATAGGTCAACCGGGCTGGTACTCTTACTTCGTAGCCCCCCAAAATGTGTGGCTATCGTTTGAGCTCGGTCGAGACGTGTTACGACCTACGGTCGATCCTGCTGAGACGGCGTAGGGGTCGGTTGAAGCGCAGCACACGCACCGGGACCGTCGGGGCATAACCTGAAAAGCAACAGTCCAGACTAGGCCCAGAACGAGCTTTTGAGGCTCTCGTGGACTATCATGGGATAAAGAATATCCAAGAGTTAACATGTTCGCGTGTCAATGTCATTAATATTTCAATACGCTAATGCTAAATTCCGTGCTCCATGCGTGTATGCCGCCAGTTTTCGCTCCTCATACTTTGAAGGAAATATTATTGTACACGGTTGGCGAACAAGAAGGTATGCGCTTTCGAGATGGTGTTTACAAGCTTCTGGCACATCCATCGGCGGCGTGGATGTTCAGAGGACCCTTGCACATCCATCTGCTTGGGAAGCCGTCTGCGATCCACCAGATCTGGTAGCTGTGAATCGCCGCGAGGGTGCCTGCCTTATCCTGGCACGCGTAGAAGAAATTGCGCCCGTGGTTCTGCAGAGATCCATTCCAGGTGAAGCTGAATTCGTTGGTGCGGACACCGGCGGGCGGGGAGCCGTGGGGTGTGCTGAAGCCGACGGGCTTCGTCTGTCGTGGCACCACGTACATTTGCTGCCAACCGGTCGGGCTGGTGTGGATGGACTGGAAGGTAAGGGTGTCGATGCCATTCCTGGCACCGGAGACGATCAGCGGCTCCGAGTAGGATTGGTACTTGATCTGTCCAATGTAGGCGGAGCCGTTGGCGTAGAACAAGCTGTAGGATTGGAGCTCGTTCATGTTGAAGCGACCACCTCCAATGGCGAGGTCGTAGGTGGGTGCGGCGCGGCGTTCGATGTCACTGACTTCGGGTGCTTCAACGGGTGCAGCCGTTGCAAGGCCGAGAAGAGCTGCCGTCGCAGCAAGAAGGACGAATGGTTTCATGGCGAACGATTGGATAGAGGCTCAGTGTGTTACGAGTGACCACTGGAGTATACTCAGTGTAGAGCAGGCGAATGAACAAACCTTATGGAATGGGTTGTGTAGAGCATGCAGAGAGTCGGGCCATGAACGCCATCTTTATATAGACAGGTTGTTCCATGATGGGCTGATGTGCTTCCATGCATGTCCACCCATCTCCTTTTAACCATGTGAGTTAGGGCATGGGCGATCCAAAACATAGGGAATCGGAGGATAGGGAGTTGACTGGCGGGTCCCTGATGCAGGGTTTACCCCAGACAAAATAGTTCTTGCGGTCGAGGGCAACGTCCTACTGTGTATAGTGACCTCTTTAACAGGTGAGGAAATCATGCTATGAGAAGGCACAGAGAAGAAATCGTGGCTCGGCATTGTGAGATCATGTCGGAATAACACCACTTAGCCTTGTCTTGGGAGATCGAGTGCTTTGGGACGGACTAGAATGAGTCGATTTTCCCTAGCGTCCTAGCTAGTCAGAGCGGGTATCTGGAGCGCGCAACTAGCAAGAGCTGTCGAGATGGAGGGCAAATGGCAATGGGACAATCGACCACCATGTGATATTCACTTATAAGAAGCCATGGATATCATCTTCCAGGATCGACAGCAAGCAAGTATAGGGCAGATAAAGTTGGTACTCTGCGAAAATATCTCGCAGCAACACTCGAGGTGTAAAGCCACGACGCCAAGAAGCCAAGGAAGTTGGCGGAAGCTCTTGGCCGAATGCGGGGACCACTAGTATTATTCAGGAAAGGTGCGATATTTCCAAATAACAATAATCGCGCCATAATCGAACCACCTCCAGTCACTCCCCAATAAGAGGCGCATCTCTATTCCCAGTCGACATCACAAGGCAGCAGACGTGGCGCCACCGCTTAATGTTAACACAGCCCCTTCGCAAACACTGAAAATATGTCCTCGGGGTGGTGTCTCGGAACGATGTCCTGCTGCCGCCCGCACTGCTATCCACGGTGATTTGCCCTCGGCCGTCACCACATTATCGTGAAGATCACGCGACTTGTGGCTTCTTACAGAATCCCGAAAGGGTGAACTGGCTCTAGACCCGTGATCTCCCTTCGCACAGTACTTTAATGGCCTGGATCTCACATGATCCCTCTATACAAGTCTGCCCTTGCCTGGGCTCCCACAGACTACACCACAACACTTCAGTCTTTAATTATCCCAGCCCAAGTCAACGTATGCCGAAGAGACTACGGGTCAGCTCTATTAACAAATAACAAGACTTTGTGAAGTCTCACTTTCCCTAGGGGTGAATGACAACTTCAAGAATCAAAATGGACACAACAGTGGACGCAAAATCAATTGGGAAGATGATCCATGCAGGATGCAAGCATCATCATTGTCGCAAGCACGCCAAGGCATCAATCTCGGAGCCGACGCAAATACCAACCACAACACCAAAGGTTGGAGGGGAATGGCCTCCAGAGTTCTTGCATTGTGGAATATGGCCACCCCCACAGGAACCGACCGACTCTGAATCTGATATCAATGCACGTCCCAAACCCAAAGTCAAGGCAGCCGAGAAGAAAGGACCTGTCAGAGTATATCCGGACAATATACCAGACATCGACGGGGACGGCAGCGATAGTGAGTCTGGATCAGATGCGTCTGACGACGACGACGAGGGTCATGACAAGGCCGGCCCCCTTGCGGCGCCATTGACGGTGGGTTCGACGGAGCTCTCAGATGCGATCGACACTTTGAAAGTCGTCGCAAACGGTGCAGATAAAGACGCGGATCACACCGGAAATGATAAGAGTATGTCACCTTGCTCCAGGTTTCTCACACCGCTCACATGTCGGTTTTGTAGGAATGACTAACGTCATCCATGCTCTAGTCAAGGCTCCATACTCGGTGCTCAAGCTGGTCGCCAGGCACGGCAACAGCGACGGCAGCCCGCGGAGGGGGAACGACACTAGCAAGTCCCCACGCAAAAAGCTTTTCGACCAGGAGGTTGTCGCCGAGGGTCAGGCCCGCGTGGAGATTGCCGATTATCTCGACAGCTTGATCGACCACGGAGAATACGAGGAAGGGTATGGCTGTGTATGGCCACTCGAGGAGTACCGCCGGTCGGGGTGGGCTAAGGAGATGGTCGCCGCGTACCCGGTCGAGAGTGCCGAGTTTGTACACAAGGTGCACCAGGAGTGCCACAAACGACACCAAAATGAACCCGAGCCAGACTGTCTATGAGACGAATGGGGCATCATCATCATGCCGGCTTCCGACCAGTCAGCAATGTGCATAGCTCCCCAAAAGTGGACGGCAGTGCAGGCGCATGGAAATATCTCGGGGTGGACACCACGCGGAGTCTGACGGATACTACAAATGTCTTATGGGATCTGATCGTTACCTTACGCGCCCAGAGAGGCTCATGTGATTGGGGGAAAACAGGCCCACGACTGCCTGGAGGATAAGGACTGCGAATTGAGGATACAGCACTCGTCCACAGAAACCATCGAATCTATCTGTCCTTCTGAAAGCTACCGTCCTGCATGTGTGAAGCAGCCTTGGTTCGGACCAACTTGTAGTCCCTCAGCTTCCCTGCAGCCCTGAATCGTTTTATATCTCTTGCTTCGCCAGGAGAGACTCCCCCTCTTGACCTTGTCTTGCGGTAGCGCACCCTCGGCCCTGGACACACATGTTCCTGTGCTCAGCTGATATAAATAACTGTTTCAAAATGCCATGGATCACGAGTTATTATAGCTAACACTAACCGTGGAATCAATGGTTTCATTCGCCACAGAATGGATCTGATATGGCAAGCGATATGAAGTGAAGTTATCCCTAGACTATGACTGGAAATCTATTTGAAAATCTCTCTTTGGCAAGGCTGGGCGAGGCTACCGGTGGGGTGAGGGGATCACCAGTAGGTAACCACTAGCTTGTCATTTAGGTCCCTGCTCGCTACCCCACGCTTTGTTTACGCGGCGCTCGCCTACAACGTCTCGAATAAATCATTGTCTCCTTCCATCCAACCATCCAACCCACCCTCAGTACCAAAGTCCAGTCTTGCCTGCGCTGTGGCACCATCCCAGAAACCCACACGAACAATGGTGCGTCTGCGTCCCCAAGCCCGCTTCAATGCCCCGGCCTTAGCTCACGGCGCTCCCTGTCTTTCTTTCCCTCTGACTGTCTCTCTGTCTGTCTACCAGTCAGTCTTTCACTCGAGAGCTCTCCCGCTAACCTCGTGAAACCCGGTTGACAGTCCCGCGACTCCTCTGCCACGTACATCCACCTGCGCGCGTCGCGGCTCGCCGACGTGTTCGAAGAGTTCTGCCGCCCACCCGCGTCGACGGTGTTCGCCCTGTCCACACCGCTCACGGCGCAAACCCACCCTTATCCGTCAGGACATGCTGGCGGCGTGGGTGCTGGCGGCGGCGGCAATGCGCTGCCCATGCACGGCAACATCGCTGACGGGAGCGGCATGACCTCCCTGCCGGGCCACTACCTGCCGTTCGAGGAGATCACGCTCGCGCCGCACCTGATGCCCGTCAACCCGGAGGACGAGGACGACGTGGTCCCGGACATGCACGCCGCATTCGGCATCAACCGCGCCCTGAACCAGAACCAGGCCTCCTCCGGCGCCATCGTCCCGGGCTCGGCTGCGGCGGCGGTCGCGGCCGCTGGTGTCGGCGTTGGCGTCGGCGTCGGCGGTGGAGCAATGGGCGCGGACGGAGCGACCGGCGAGGCCAGCCATGCGGGCGCGGCGAGAGATCCGATGTGGAGAGATCTAGGGTTGGATGCGTTGGTGGCCGATGCGCCGAGGAGTGGAGTTTCCACGGTCGGCGGGGGGAGCGCTGGACGCAGAAGAGAAGGGAAGAGGACGGGATTATTGCTCCTACGGTGATTGCTGGAACAAGGAAAGCAAGAGGATGGGCCGCTGTCTCGGTATTGGGGGTCATTGGTCATGAGAAACACGACAGGCATTATATCCCAGGAGCGTTACACCCGACTTTTATTGGTATTGATAGACGCCCGGGATCAGCCGAAAACAAAACCTCCATGGGCGGAACACTATGAGGCCAACCACTATATCCTTATGACATCGACCCTCCCTCGTTCAAAGACATTATGAGCCACAGTTCTGGCCGACTTTTCCTCTTCGGACAACATGCGCGGATGCAGCGAGATCTGGGAACACGTCCCAGCAGCCTTTCGTTTAGACAGTTGTCCTGGGTTGATTACCATGACGCTGTCGACGACCTGCAATACCACTATCAGCTCATTCGAAGTTATTAGATCAGGGTGGCTTGATTTCTTCAGACGTACCTTGACAGAAGGAGTCAACATGCTCGGTAGAATGAGCACGTCAGGCTTGACTTGCATCCATTCACCAAGCTTGAGATATCCCACATCCAGACACGCGCCGGTGGCTTTCACCACACCGTTACTGGACAGCTTATCCCTTGGCATGGGCGGGAAAAGCGGGAAGAAATGCCGCTGGTCGATCAAATACCCAGGCAATCTGGTCAAAAGATCTTGCCCAGGACCATGGGACAATTGCTCTCGGCTGAGTTCGTACAGGATGTCTTGTGACGAGACTCCAAAAACAACCTCGTTTAGTGAAATGAAAGACGGGTTTGGAAGCATGGTAACCTGCTTGGGCAGAGCGAGGTCTTTCTTCGCCAGCCTTTCTTGTGGCCAGCTGACGTGTTTGCTCATCAAGTCCCGAGTGCTTGGGATCATAACCACTGTGATGCCCGGGACGGCAGAACAGAGGCGCTGTAGAGGCGTGGAAATCCAGAGTCGGAAGAGGGCTACCAGGCTGGCCTCATGATCCATCCCTCGCACCTCTGGCAAATCGAAATCTCCTGATGCAAGCATCGGGTGCTCAATGTCGAGAAAGGGGCCAGCCAGTATGAGAGCATCGGCCATTGATTCCTCGGCTTTTTCACATAGGGCTTGGAGTGGTTCAAAGTCAAGGTTGTCCTCGGCCGTGAATGGACCAGAGGCGATCATGATATTGAGTGGAAGAGAGCTCGAATTGTCCGACACTTCAAGCCGCTCGTTGATCGCCTCGATGTTGCTCGGCAGTGAGGAGGGCATAGGGAGTTTGGGCACTGAGAGCACTTCCTTGACCGTGAAATATAGCCCTGACGCGTTTGTGCCTCGCAATGCAACAATCTGGCCGGGGAAGAACTGATAAGATGGAAGACCGTCCACTTTAAGAGGCACGCGGAGTCCCGCACCCATTCGTCTGGACATCTCCAAGACGAGTGACGCCGAATTGAGCTTGCCATCGGCCGTATCGCACGCAATCCTGCCAACTGCGACGATCTCACTGGTGCGCTGTGCCGCAGCATTCCCGAATGCAGAGTCTTCTAGATTGTGAGCTTTCTGGACGAGAGCCAAGAAGTCATCGATTCGTTCATCCAGCACCTCTGAAGACTCTCGAAGGCGCATTGCCATAGGTTTATACTGAAACTTTTTATATTCCGTCCCAGAGACCAAGCGCAGTCGCGCCTGCGAGAACGGAGCAATTGGCGCTTCGGCGGCGGAGAGGTGCTCGTTCAACGTCTCGATAATTTGTCCTGCGTTCGGCCGTTCTGAGAAGGGTATGCCTCTGCCCCGATGTTAGAATTGGACATGTTCATTGCACCGAAGAAGTGACATACGCGGATGTATCTAATTTTCCAGCCTTACCCGGCGTCCTGTTTGTGGTTTCCGGACGGCTGACTTTCCTAGGCACTGGCGAGTCGAAATCTGCCTTTCGTTTGACACTTCCGTTTCGCCTTGAGATAGCATTGGGAGTGAGCTCGTCTAGCCTGTACACAGCATCAGCTTCTGAGATTCCCAATGGGTAGTAAGCGCGCCGTCGCAACATACATCCCGAACACGTCTGAAGTCCCCACGGTCCTAGGTGTAGCATGGACCAGACTTTTCCTTTCCGACTTCACCGCAGACTTCGGGGCCGTGTGTTGGGCCCGCTCGCCTCTCTCAACCGAGTCTTGTACGTCCTTTGCAAACATGCGCGCTGTCTCGATGTCCAGCTTTGTCTCTTCGCTCCCCATCTTCAAGCAATATACCTCCCATTTTATAAACAGCTCGTCCGGGGTCAGAGAGTGGACGCGCAGGATCGATTCCAGGACGCCGAGGATGTCTCCGGACAAGCCGTTCCCGGCGGGATCAAATACTGCGTTGAGGTTTTCCTTCATGGCGGTCATCGTGACAGGGCTTCTCGCGGTGGACGGGCCAACTTTCACTTGGGAGAGGTTCGTCGTCGTCGACACTGAGGGGGTGGGAAAGAGTCGACAATTATTGGACCGCAACGCGACGCTGGACGCGTTAAGTGATGCCAAGATTTGGCGTTTCTGCTAACCCTTTTCGGATTACCAGGCTCACGGCTTTGCTCGACTGATATCCAGAGCTTTGCATGAGTTTCTCTTTTGCAAACGAATCAACTAGGGGGGAGGAGCACATAGCAAGAAGAGCTGCAGTTCAGAGTTGATTCAAAGATGGGAAAATTGCGTCTGCTATCAGTTACGGCGATGCTGTCACGTCATGTGCCGTTGCCCTTTGTGAAGCCGATCCGTCTATTACTATCTTCATGCGTGGCTGACATTTCCACTCTTCTCATTACCGTCCCCGGCTGGATTGTAGGTTGTTGCGCTCGTATCCCAGCAGTCAGCCATGTCGTTACAGCGCCGTCCCGAAGATTCCATGTGCAACGCCAGGCTATTCCTCGTCCTTTGTGGTGTTCCTTTACCGTATTCGCCCCCTGACCTGTCGGTGGCACTGTTCCAGGCCAAGTCATCCCAACGCAACGCCCTTCCTGATTCCCATTCGTTCTTTTCCCTGAGACATTCACTCATCATTGTTCGTCTGAAAGCTCCTTCGTGGAAGACGGATCTTCACGCGCCGTAGATCTTCTCGGCGTTGAGATGTCCATGGCCAGCACCGTCTTTCTCCTCCGAACCGTCTACAAGCAGATAGTGCAAAATGTCACTCAGACTCAGCACTCCCTTCAGGTAATTCTGCTCGTCCACCACCATCAACCTATGGACCCTGGACTTCTTGATTGTTTCGAAGATGGTGTCTAACCCGTCTTCGATGGAGCAGCAGTATATACCTGGGTGGGTAGGCGAACGACAACTGAGAGCTTTGCCTACGGTCCAAGTTAAGTTGCCGTAGTCGCCGGATTTAAGAATCTCAATCACGTCAACAGCTTCGAAGACGTTCAGGAGCATACCTGCCACAGTTGAGTCAGCATCGCTGAGATCAAACCATGTGAAGCTCTGGGAGTTGCTCTGGGAGTTGAGAAGCAATTTCGCAACATACCTTCCGTTGTCACAACTGGCACACTACTGATGTTCTTGGTGACCATCTCGTCGACCACATCCAATACAGTAGTGTCCATGCTACACCTCACAATACCGGTATATGTGCCCAATTTTATCATTTCGAGGGGCTTTTTCAGCATATCCGTCTCTTTGACGTTCATGGAGATGAATTTGAGAATACGGTACTGGGTAATCACTGAAGTGACCATGGTGCGTTGGGTGTCGCTGTCATAGCTGACTAAGGGTATTCGACGAGCGCGTGAGACGAGTTGTTTGCGGAGAGCATCATAGAGGATAGCCTCGGGCGAGGCGGAGACCGTCTCAGGAGGTTTGACGTTGAGGACCTTCTCGACATCTTTGCGGATTATGAGTCTTTGCTGTTGCGAATGGTCTTAGACGGGGCCCATGGCCTTACCTTTCAGGTCGCTGAGGAGCAATTTATCCACGTCCTTCAGCTTGTCGGCGTGGACATTGTAGTACCTGACGACGTTGAGGTAGTCGTTGACGGTCAATAGGCCGGCGTATGTGGAAGTATTCGAGTCCCATAGCGGTGCAGAGACGATGCCTAAAAGTTGCATCATCAGCATAAGTTCCATCCGGTCAGCCTTGTCGGAAAGGCAAAAGCATACCGCACTGGACCATGATCTGTAAGCTCTCCTTGACCGTGAGGCCGACATCTAGCTCAATCAGACGAAAGCTCAAAGGCAGCACATCATAGCATTTGCGCGCTCGTAGGAAGTCCCGTATCGCATGCAAGCCAGCTCTTTCATCTCTGTCTATGGGACGCTCTGGTTTCGGAGGGGCAGGGGGAGGTATGTGTCGCGGAACAGGCTTGGGCCGTAGAAGGTCTGATGGCCGGACGAAGGTGGCTTCGTGAGCGCCGTGATTAGCGGTACCGGAAGGGGGAGGAGAAGGGGCGCTATCCTGAGTATGTGGGTGGTGTTGTTGATGGTGGTGGTGATGAGAGTGGTGGTAGTAGGGGCCGGTCGGCTGGCCATTTGGCGGGGTAGTGCGCGCGTGCGAAGGCGGCTGGGTCACCTCTGTTTCGTCTGCCATAGCGACCTGTCAAACCGCATCTTTTTGCTTTTTGCTGGGAATCGCAAACTCTGCTTCTCGCCGGTGGTGTGGGATGATGTGTGGTGTCGAGTGTGCAGCAGACCAAGGATGAGGAAGAGTGGAGAAAAAAAGGTGGGCTTGTCACACGAAAGGATTCCCGCAGGACAGAGCAGTTGGGGGGACGAAGAGCTGAAAAGATGGTTGCTGGAATCGTTGCACGAGGGTTAGATGGAGGGATGGATGGGCTGGTGACGGATCCTGAATCCTCGGCCAACTATCTCTCTGTGGGCAAAAAGACACGAACCTGCGAGATGCACGCCATATCCCGTCTTCCCGTCCTTGGGCTCACGATTCAGGGCTGCCAACCGGAGCAGTAGTCCGGACGAGGCGGAGGGGGCGAGGAGCGATGCTGAAATGGAGGGGCAGCAGATGAAGATTTCGATTAGGCAGGGTCTCCGGCGCTGGTGTGGCTTGTTGCCGCCAAAATTAGCATGTGATTCCCGTCCCTATAGATCATGGTGCCCTGGCGCCCTGGCGCCCCTGGTGGCCCTACTGCAAGTACTTGCCCATATCCCGCGCAGCAGTCACAAGACAACATGCCTGTTCCTATCAACAACCTCCTGTCCCTGTTCTATTCAAGGCACTCTAGAGAGTGCAGGTGTATCCATGTGGCCAATCAATATCGACAAGATCCTTGGTCTCCATCATGCAGATGGTGGCTCCGCATCCTTCTCTCGGTCGGATAGCGACTTCTCGCCCGCTCCCTTGAGATATCCCTCATATTCGCCAATTCGCTTGCCACCTTCCTCCCATCGACGTCGATACTCGGTCCTCCTCCATTCGCACAGGTCATTGAGAGCCGGCCAATACACCTCATGGTCATATTCAAACTCGACAAACCCCCCGCTTTCCTTCAGCAGCTGTTCCCGAGGCACATGCAGTCCCATATCATCGTTGAACTTGATCTTCTCCCTTGTCAAGGGGTCGATGAACGGCGTGATCAGCTTGAAGAAGCCCCAGATGTAAAACGGCACATTGGTGACAAGAGCGCGGCCCAGCCTCTCTGGGTAGTGATTCTGAAGAATGTTCAAGGTCTGCTTGCCCTGAGATAATGTTGCACCTTGTCCGGACTTGGTCTCTGCAAAGTTGATGAGCAGAGCGAGAGTCTCTTGCCCCGCTGGCATCAGGTCGATCGCTCGTTCCAGCATGAACACCAGGTGCTGAATTTGCCGGTCACTTCGCTCCGTGTTCTGTTTGGAAGGCCGCAGGTATTGACACGTCCGTCCCTGGATGTCCCACCCCAGAATCACTTGTTTGCCCGTCGCATTTTCAATCGAGATGTAGTCCTTTGTGTGCTTCTCCAATCCATACTCGCGCCGCCAGATCAAAGTATTCTTTAGTCTTGTTTCTGATTGCGCCACGTTCCAGTTTGTAGCCCTCAAGTAGCGGAACAAGCATTCCCGAGTTAAAAACATGCGCTCTGAGTCGGTCAGGGGTGCGGTCTTCGAGCCCTTCGCAGATGATTCTGGGATCTCGGTCCAGGTAGACACGTTCTTGAGAAGGGTCGCATATTTGCCTTCTTGTTCTGTCGTTAGTTCTGATCTAGGAGAGGGTTTCGAAGTCTCTAGAGGTTCGCCTAACGGTGTCTTGATCAGCCCGTCGGCCGCGGTGCGTGGTAGGTTCGGTATATTTGTTACAGGGGATGCCTGCGGTACTCCATTCTCCGGCTGTTTCTCTGCCACAGTGGCGTTTGTTGCAACGGCAGTCTCGTTAACTTTCTGGGTTTGATCTGGAGTCTGTATTGTGGTCTGCGTTGCGGTTTGCGTAGTGCCGTCTTCGAGCTTCACTTGGTCAATGCCGGAGGCGAGGTCAGCGGCCGCCTTTTCAGGGTCGGTTGGCCCATCGGGCACCAGAGGACTGCTCGCTACCTCAGCAGCCATGCTACAAGGTTGTGGACAGACGGCAAGAATCTGAAGGAAAGGATCAATTAGATCCTGGGAGCATGATAGGTTCACATTGTGAAAGTCGAATAAATTCCAAGATTGTTGGGGAAATCGGTGAAGCTAGATCGGAAGCCCCTGTTGCCGGTCAGCCTGATCAAGCCACCACGGACCATGCCGCACCTAGGCGATACGGTCGAGGCCAGAGACACCTGTACTACAATAAGGACCAGGAATTTTGCACAGTTTGCTTTATCTCGATTTCTGCTTAGGTCCAGGTACGAAATACAGCATACCATCTCCTTCTGGCTTGCATCTCTTCAGGCGCCTGAACACGCAATGCAAATCATCCTCCGTCAGCTCAAACAACGATAGAAACCCGTTCGTTGCTGCAAATTGCCGTTGATTCTGATTGCTGGAACGATTGTAATGCAGCGCCATTTGCTCATCTTGCTCGTCTTGCTCGTCTTGCCGCGGTTTATGCTATCCTCCATTGTCACCACTTGTTAAATCTTGAGCTCTTTGGCGTCAGCTGGAGGCTGAGCTGCGTCGTTCTGAGTGAGCTTTCGCCATTTCAGTCGGAGAAGTCGCTTGACGCCCTGCCATTCGGTCGGAGACTCCGGTCCCAGCATGATGTAGTCCTGGCCGTCTTCCTCGAACAGATCTGCACATCGGATTTGCAGAGTGTTGATCCAGTTGGGCTGAACGCTGATCTGAGCATGGTGGACGATCTTTTGTGGCTTTCCGTCTTCTTCGTCAAGGTAGAATGGACCGCAGTACGCAATGGTCTTCTTTGCTGCGTTGGCCAGCTCCAGAGTAGTGCCCTCTTTCCAGTCATGGTCGAATGATTTGAGGTCCGCCTCTTGTAGCAAAGCTGCCATGTACCCGTCTTTGCTATACATGATTTGACCTTTGCACTCCTTGCCCATTGGGTAGACGATGTCTTCGGGGTTCTCAAGGCTGATGGCGACGTAAGACACCAGACCCCAGGTGCCAATGACGCGAGACCGGAAGGATGCCATGCCGGCAGGTGGTGGCGACTCAGTGCTGTCAGACATTGGCTCTGGTATGTTTTGTGGTTCAGGAGGGATTGAAGCTTTGATCATGTTCGGAGGGAAATCAACGGCGATTCGAACCCATCAAATAGCAAACATGGAGGAGCTCAAGTCAATGGATATTGAAAGCAAACTTCAAACATCAGACGAGGAGGGAACGGCAGGACTTGGTCCATTGGCACGAGGAAAGAGCACGCCGGTCCTACCCTGTATCATAGGGTTCCAGTCGTCCTTTCACTGATCAATCAACACACTTCAGCAGTACTGACATCCGATCGATAATCGTCTCACCGCACGCCTACGGGCACGTAACGCATAGCACACATCGTACTCACGTGGTCAAGAACGCAGGTGCCGTTCTATTATCGGAGCTGCCAAAACACAGACTCCTGCCTTCATGCATCTGATTGCGGGAAGACACGAGTCATGGCAACTCACAGTCAAAGTGAGAGTGAGGTGAACGGTAGGCTGAGGAGCTCGTCTGCCCATGTTTGCCCGCGGTAATGCCGACAATATTCGGAGTCGCAGAAAAATCATTTGCTCCGCCGTACTTCGACGTCAGGCAATATGCGCTTTACTGGTAACCAGTGTGTACTCCGTATGCTTCTTTCGCCAGAGCAGGTCTCCGGTCTGAAAGTGACCCCTTTCCGGTCCGAGGGTCTTTTTTCATTTCTTTATGCCTTCTGGTCTATCCCGATACCAAAAGCATCGCTCCCAAAATGCCGCCACCCATGCCTAACCCCGCAAAGCGGATGACCGCAAACCCTGCGCGGCCCGTTGCAAGGTATCGTCCCGGCAAACCAGTTGCGGAGCAAGAATCTTCTGACGAGGAAGAAGAATCAGAAGAGGAACAACAGCGACCGCCACCCCAGAGGAAGCCGCAGACTGCCAGACCGCAGCCGCCGAGGGCCCAACAGCCTACACAAGAGGAAAGCGATGAGGATGACGAGGAAGGTTTTGTTACGGACGAGGAAGATGGCGCAAATGCTACGACGACGACAAAAACAGTGCCACAGCTAGTGAAGGGCACAATCCCTTCGGCCAGACAAGCCCCGATAAAACAAGAATTTACAAGAGACGACTCCGAGGAGGACGAGGAATCTGAAGCAGAGGAGTCCTCAGAGGATGAGGAGGAAGAGGAGAGTTCATCAGAAGAAGAGGAGCCCCGGCGGAAGTTCCAACGCCCGACATTCATCAAGAAGTCGGATCGGAAACCTCCCCCACAAGCCTCCGACGCCCGTCCTGCTGCGGCCACGAACGGCGCAAACCCCAATCCGGAAGTAGACACCCAAACTCGTCGTCTAGCCCAAGCCGAGCTTCTAATCAAAGACAAGCTCGAACGCGACGCGCTAGCCCGCGCCCAGGGCAAAAAAGCATGGGACGACGACGACGAACTGGTGCCTGAGTCAATGGTGGACGATACTGACGGCATTGACCCTGCAGCCGAATACGCAGCTTGGAAACTTCGGGAACTGAAGCGTCTGAAGCGAGACCGAGAGGCACTGATCGCGCGGGAAAAGGAGCTTGAAGAAATCGAACGGCGGCGCAATTTGACAGCAGAGGAGA
This sequence comes from Cladophialophora immunda, assembly GCF_000835495.1. NCBI lineage: Eukaryota > Fungi > Ascomycota > Eurotiomycetes > Chaetothyriales > Herpotrichiellaceae > Cladophialophora > Cladophialophora immunda. The sequence continues at coordinate 972,599 of NW_015622541.1, forward strand.
GGGAGAAGGAAGACAAGGAATACCTGGAAAGACAGAAGCAGGAGCGCGAGGGAGGCCGTTCGGAGGCCGCGTTTCTGGCGCGATATCATCATAAAGGTGCATTCTTCCAAGGCGACGAGACGGCGGAGCTGCTGAAGAGGAGAGATGTCATGGGCGCACGGTTCGAGGATCAGGTTACTGACAAGTCGACCTTGCCCGAGTACATGCGGCTGAGAGACATGACGAAACTGGGGAAGAAGGGAAGGACGAGGTACACGGACCTGAAAGGGGAGGACACTGGCCGGTTTGGAGAGGATGTGAAAAGATGGAAGGGCAGCGGTGGCGCCGGCAGGGGAGGGCCGGGAAGCGGGACAGGAGCGTTCGACACGAGAGGCCTGGACGAGCGGTTCTTGCCCGACGATGACCGCGGAGGAGGGAGGGCCGGTCCCACAGGCGCGAATGCAAGTGCCGTTGCGTCCCGACGCGATCGAGACACGGAGAGGGACGGAGACGGGAACAAGGACAGAGACTCGTATCGAGACTCCTACCGGCCCCGAGACAGAGGTCGCGATCATCGGGATGACAGAGACAGAGACCGGGACAGAGACCGACGGAAGCGATCATATTCCCGCTCCAGATCGCGCTCTCGCTCCCGATCCCGGTCTCCTCGACGGCGCAAGAGGGAGCATTCGTACGAGCGAGACTCGCGGGATCGCGAACCCTACCGACGAGAGAACCGCGCGAGGGTTTGAGGCATGTGCGGACGGGCACGCACGGCGAACAGATGCTTTCAGGAGACTTTTCTTGATATTGTCATGCTCGAGGGATTGCGAGGGATCGTCCGTCGTCGGCTTGCCTTGACCTGACTGCCCTTAGTGGAGGTGTGAAGAAGCCAAAAAAAAAAGGCGCCGTGAACATACTTGTACTACTTTCCGCGTCAGAAACGCAACCGACCCTCTCGAGAACGAACTTGCAGGGCCTTTCCTTCCTCCACAGAGGGCGAGCATCAGAATCGATCCGAAGTGCTCTCAATGCGAATATGTACCTCTGTGTTCTCGGGAGGAGCCATGATTGGATTCCTTCTTTTTCTCGGGTCAGCATATGGGCTGTAGCTGCCCACTCAAGTGACGACTGTGTACTCCCACCGCCCCCCCCCGGTCTCGTCATGGCTCACCGCCACGAGTATATACAGTAATGTAGCTCGAGCAGACAGACCTTCACGCCTGCTGTCTGGCATCCTGCTTCGGCCAAGTTCCTACCAAAGCACGGGTCACACAGGTCATGAATGCCCTCACCGTCCTGCTCACTCATCTCACCAGATCTCGGCCTCACTCAGGGGCGTTGGGACAATGACAGGACCATGCAAACGAACTGGTGTTTGCACACCTCGTCCCGGAAGATATAAAGATGCCCGGACTCCCCCCCTCTGCTTCGGCGACTCAATCCCCCGCGCTATATCTTCATATCCCAAAGACACGAGCCCCCTCAAAGCAAAGACCAATTCACAGATAGAACCGCAAGATCCAGCGCATTCGCAGCGATTCCAATATATCAAAAACATTGACGCACTCTCTGGGAAACCAAAATGGCCATCTCGGGTAAGCTGGGCTCATGCTGCCTCGACTCCCCCGTGCTGGTCCACTGGAGAGGGAGACTTATCGTTGAAACTGCAGAAGGCTCTTTTAAAGCCGGCGCTCCAGGGCCGTTGGTTTGCCCAATAGTCGAACCGGCACGTGCTATGCTCCGTGTGAGCCCAAGATTGCCGACTCAGCCCCTAGAAGACAGAGCATACACGGTCCGTCATGCGTCTACGGGACCGTTGATCCCCCCAATAGATCCACCGCGTCCAGCGGACACTTATGCAGGCCGCGGAATGGAAGATCCTACCCTTGGTACACCCCAGGATCAGTTCTGCGGTGGTGGTTACACTGACCGACCTCACAGGTATGTTCACAATCGATCCCATTCGGCCTGACACGCCTCCTCCGCAGCCTCAAGGTGGCGGCAGATAGCAAGAAACCTTCGGGTGCAAATGATCGGGATCGAATCGTCATGCCCCCCCCTTTCTCCCCTCGATGTGAGGACAAGTTCACCCGGTGCCATCCGTCAGAACGATGGAATGTGAGTTGTGGCCTCATGGCTAATTTGTTGCGAGTATCAAGGGGAATCGAGTGGACAGTTTTTGAGGCTGGGTGGCTGGAAATGGACCATGATATCGGAGTGCCGAGTGTAATGGGTGAGAGCCGTGGTGGCCTCTGATTTGCATGAGGGCGTGTGACACTTGAATCAGTTGAATCCAGCTTCGTCTGGCACTCTTGGGAGTCCTGACGAATGTCGCATTGGATGCACAGCGTCGCATGCCTGGAGTTGGGCTCCCGGTTCAACCATCGATTGCAATTAGTGATAGGCAACCATTTTGAGCCCATTCCCCTGTTCTTTGAACTCTTTCCTTGGTTCACTCGGCGCTTTCCTTCATTTATAGCATTCGTCTCGCAAGGCACTGCGACAATCTCGCTGTGGATCCTACTCCCTCACTTGACGCCCTGCCTCTCCAACTCCCTCTCCCGTTCCATCACGCTCTCATCGAACTTGATCAGAAAGACTGTCCGGCTGGGCCACACGTCCGTGCCAGTGTTGTGCGCACTCGCCTTGCAAGAGAAGCCTGCACCATCACATACTCCCTCGATGATCCCCGCAATATACGCCGCCACACTCAACTGGGACATCTCCTTCGGGACCGAGATATACTGATTCGTGAGCGGGGTGTTGTCGATAATCATATATTCTCCGGCGTTCGTGGTGGACTGTTCGAGGGAGTCGGCGGGACGGGAGAACAGTAACGGGTAGAGCTTGGTCGTCAATAATGTCAAAAGAGGCAACAGCCGTAGCGGTCGACTTGCCCCTGCTCCTGAACTGCTGCTCGACGACCCTCCACTCGACGAACTCGACCCTCCGATCGGTGACGCCCGGTAGAGCAGCAGATCCAGTAGCTTCAACCCCAGCGGATAGCCCTGCTCGTTCAGTCTCTTCTCGAAATCCTGTATCCCCTTCACCCTCTTGTGCGCGTACGAGACCATCTCCATGAACAGGTAGGCGAAGCTGGCTCTGGACAATTCGGCATTGCGAGAGCGGTTGAGGTTGCGGTCATAGATGGTTTTGCGGGTCGAAGGGTAACGGAGGGTCGAGATCGAAGTAATACTCGTGGGAGTGCCAGACGTGCGGTCTGGGAGGGGAGTACCGGCGACGGTGGAGGAGGCAGAGTATTGGGAGAGATGTCGGGATGGGGAGCCGCTGTGTGAAGGTGTGTAGTTCGAGAGGGACGGCGGAACAGCAGCCATGGCCCCGGCAGTGATCGCAGTGGGAGCAGCACCGAGCGACAAGAGGTGGATTGCGTATGGTTTTGTAGTCGTGCTCAGGCAATTGGGAATTCGTCTTGAAGCGAGGAATGATATCGTCGGGCAGCCGAATAATAGTGGATGCTGCTGTCAAGCGACCAGCGGCGGCTGCAGTCCCGGAAGTCTAAGAAAACCTCAATAACCCGAATACCAGGTGCTTTCTTTTCTCTGCTTCCCAAGGCTGTCGCTGTGCTCGCTGCTTACTACGTACTTGTATATTTGCTCCCTCGATTGTCCACCTGTTATGGCCATGACCATTCCAGTCACCCTCCTATGGACAGTTGCAAGAACGAAGATATACGCACATTCGGACACGTTGGCGTGCCTCTTCTGGGAGGATCCAGATCTTGGCTGGGTGAAGTCGAGCCATAAGGGAGCAAAGCTGCGAATATGCCTGGAATCTGGCAAGGTTGAGGCAGACAGAGGACAAAGAAAAAGGCGTTGATCGGCGACACCAGGACTGGCAACCATGATTCAACAGCCTCAATCTGTTTCTTGGGTATATTGTCTTGCTCGAGCGTCGCAGCAGCGTGGTGCCGCATGTTCCCGCAATGATATATCGTCATATAACAACTCCATCAACAAGCCTTTCTGCCCCCCTTCATCATCGTTGGTTCTCCTGAAAAGTCATGGCATCAGATTGAGTCCCGGGTGGTCACCTCTGGGTAAGCTCCTCAGGACCATAACCCGCTCCATCTCGTTATCTGCGGCCCCTCGAAATTCTAGTCTATATCAGCCCGGGTCGTCTGGGATCTCGGACTCGACTGGTCTTGCGCTTATTACTCCTTGCTGGCCGCTTCCTTCACTGTCTTTACACCGCCCCACTCATGAAACGCTTTCTGCCGTTGTCTTGAGTTCCACTGTAAAGTCCTTGAGATGCTGTTGACCCAATCTTCACTTCGGCGCCCAGGTGGCATGACATTAGCAAACGGATATCGAGAGGCCGAAATGGTCACATAGTCGCCTGGAAATAGCTCAATTCTGTCATCGGGTCAGTTCAGCCGTCCACAACACCTGGGCATGATATGAAGTATTACCTCTCCCGCCCGTCAAAGCTTGCCCACGAGTTCGATCGTGCATCAAAAGGAACCCCCAATCGAAGAACAATCGTGTCCGGGAGAATAATGGGCCTGAATGATAGAGTATGGGCACAGATGGCTGTGACGAGAATAACTGGATTCTCGGGATGACACAGTGAACCTCCCGCAGCAAGATTGTAAGCAGTCGATCCTGTGGGAGTGGCGACACAAATCCCATCAGCTTGCACAGTCGTAAGGTGTTCTTCATCTCCAAAAAGTTCAATGGTTGACATTGTCGGATTGGGACCCCTGTCAACCACGATATCGTTCAGAATCTCAAACGTCCGGTCCGGTCTATGGGTGTTTCGATCATCGGCTTCCTCGCCGATCAGTTCTTCCACAATGTCTCGGCATTCTGCGTCGTCGGCTCGCCTGTTGGTCCGCATCACAGTGCCCTCGAACCGCAATCTCAAACTGATCGTCACGCCATCCTTAAGAGCCTGTGAGAGTATATGCTGGTAGTTTTCAAAGTCAAATTTGGTGAGAAATCCCAGCGAGCCCAACGCAAAGGATAGCACAGGCGGCACCACTCTCTGGAACAGCCAGCTCGCATAAAGGACTGTCCCGTCACCACCCAGTGTTACCACAAAGTCAAATGTATGGGGGTGTCTCCGGGCCAGTTCGGCATCCCAATACCTCAGACGTTCTCGAAAGGAAGGGTCCTCGGCACAAATACCCTCAGCATCGAAGGCCGGGTTGTCTTTCAAGCTGTCCTCGACATACACAATGTAAGGTACAGATCTGTCCTTGGAAAGCAGCCACCTCGTCACCTCTTTCGTTTTGGTAATCAACGTCTTGTCATAAATCTTGGTGAGCAGGAAGATGGCCCGGACCCGCAGCTTGACCTTGAGATTGCCCAGCCGCTTCGCCATTGTCCTCACACTCATGGCCATGTCACTCAACTGTTTCTTCGTGAGCAGCCGGGACTCTGTCGCGCGGACCTCCTCTTTGCCCGAGTTCTGTCCATTGGCGTCCAGCCTTGAAGCAGGCTCTATTTCGTCGATCTGTTCGAGCTTTGATTCGACTTTGGGCTGTTGACCCAACGAGCTTTTCTCGACCAGCTTGTGGACCAAGCACTGGGACTTGGTGCGCGCAGCCTGGATTCTCTTCGGCTTCTCGATTACAGGAGTTTCAGCGAGCACGGTTGAGGATTTGCGTCGGCGGACAACCTCACTATCGAAGACCACCTGGGCGAAAGAGATAAAGTTAGGTTGGCAGTCGGGAAAAAGGACCATAGGCGAACTCACCTCTATCTTCCTGTTGTAGTCATCCTCACTACTAGAGCCGTCCTGTCGCTTTGCGCACACCACTGTCAGGATCATCACATCTCGACTTGCGAGGGCTAGAACATACATCATCGGGAAGGACCTCGCTGATCCTGCGGCTCACTTGAGGGGCATCCCTAGGGTCAGACATGACGGGAGAGATTGGGAGACACACACAGACAGATGGTCGAGGTGAGAGTATGCTCTACGATTTCATTGCTGCAATACTTGAAGACGAGCGACAGGTGCCGACCTCATGGTGAAAGTTTAGCCAAATTCATTGATGAGCAAAGTGCCTTGTGCCGTGACCCAATGACGCACAAGAGTCGCAGGGAGTCTTGTCCCGCCATGAGGCTTATGTAATGCAGCCTTGCCAGATTGATGACTAACCGGTCTCCTTTTGGAAAGCAACTTCCTCACCTCCTCTACCGAGTACTCTTATGGAGGCTGTGCTACAGTTCAACTGTCCATCGTCATCCTAAGCTATGGCTCCATGGCTCCTTGTTCGCGTCCTCTCAACGGCGACGGCACCTATGTGGACAGTCAGGTTCTTTCAACGAGGGGTTCAAAAGCACTGATCGAACGCAGCAGAACTGACTGAAGTCAACTGGAAAGCAAACGAAACAGTGAACTGGAATAAGATCGCTGTATGATTGATAGGGATACTGCTATGTATAAATTGCTGCTGCTATCATGTCCCAGCACCATTAATAGACACGAATACATCTGTTAGTTGAATCATTGCTTCTTTGGGTATCATATTTTGGGGTTCTGTTCGTCAATTCGTAACATTCGTTTCCGCAGAACGATGCCCGCCCTATTCTCAGAGGACAGGCACAGGAGGCATGGTTTCTCCCGAAGACGGACCTTGGGCAACGGGGCTGGACATGTCGGTCGCTGTCTTTAGGTCGATGATCGGGACCTTCATCGCCGCGTTCTGCGGCTCAAACTCTTCTGCCGACGACTTGACGGGCGAGCTGCTCTTGGAAGAAGCAGAGTTGGAATCCAGAGACACATCGCTGGATGGAGTAAGGTCGGAGACCGACTCGGCCATTTCGTCGTCATCAAACAGTCTGTTGGACAGCTCCTCGATTTCAACCATCTGCTCCCGATCTGGGTGATCCTTCATCTGGCGTATAACCTCCTCCAGCCTTGCACTGGCTGCAGCGGGCTCCTTTGGCATTTCCACTTCTGGCCAAGGAGGTGGTGGCGAGCCAACAGCTTCGTAGAACAGCATAAATCCGTTCCCCCGAGAGAGGACTTCCTCCTCTGAGATCCTTGTCACCCGCTCGTCGTTGAACGAATACCAATCTTTATCCCGCTTCCCCAAGGCGATATAATGGCCATCGTGGTGGCTGCCGTAATGCGTCACGACACATTTTAGCTCGTACACGACTTCGACCGAGTCATCGTTCTTGTCCAGGGGCGCACACCATCGGCTCAAGAAATCCAATCTGGTGGGGGCTCGGACTTGAGCTGTGTTTTTGAGCTGGTTTCCGCAATTATCAAAAATGCTTCGGTTGATGTGAAGAACCAAATCTTTGGGCAGCCGTCCGACGGTGATCTGCTTGGCCTTGGTCCGCAGGACTGGTTTTTGCTTTTCATTTGGCTCAACGTCGGATGGCTCTGAGCTCTTGTCATCGCTTTTTGTGGATTGCGTCTTACCGTGTGCCAACTTTGTACAATTCTCACATTCGACCCCTTCAACTTCTTCTGGTGCTGTGTATTCATCGAGCAGCTTCGCAACATCACAAGCCCCTTGCAATCCCAGGTTCAAGGTCAAGCAGTTGAATTGTGTCAAGGACAGTCCCTCGGTGAAGCCACAGACTCTGCATTCAAGACATTGGGCGGTCATGCCGTCAACGGGATTCCGCAGTCCGCATTCCCTCAAACTTGCTGCTGCTGGCGAACCACCAATCCCCCTCGTCCATAAACCTCCGGAGTCCTGCTCTTCCCTGTGCACGTCCTTTCCAGAGCCTTTCTTCTCAAATGCCCTGAGGCACTCTAGCCCTGCAACTGTAGAACGTTTCATTTTGTCGACGTATTGTTTGGCCTCCTTTTCGACCGCGTCGAGAACACGAGAGAAATATTCCTGGGCATCCTGCTGTTGCCAGCTGTCCATGGACTTGAGGATTCTGGGAGTCCAAAGGACGCTTGTCCGAGAGTTTGGATCAGATAGTTGTTCCAGCAAGGTCACCAGAGCTCGGTGTGTGGCTGCAGGAGCGTCGTATCTGTCACAACATTCCAAGCTCTGCTCTAAATATTCGATGAAAGCCGGCAAAGAAGCCAGACCTTGCAACACGCTGTTTTGGTAGCAGGAGTTGTCCCAGTTTCCCAAGCCAGGAGGACCAGTCTCGTGGCCCAAGGCCATGTATGAGCCGGACAAACTCCTCACCTTTCGAAGTGCAAGGGGCAGCTGTGGTTGTCCCAGTATGATCCTGACAGCCTCCTGTTTTGCAACCATATCTCCAAAGTTTGCTCTCTTGAACTTTGCTTCCTCCGGGCTCAGACGGCCCAGGCGGATCATACCGTACTGCATGGCGTAGATTAGGTGAGAAGGGATTATGTAGACGACGAATTCGTAGACTGCTCTTTTGATCGTCGAAGGCCAGGCGTCGAAGAAGGACAGGGCATAGTACCCCAGAAGCAACAAAGCAAGGGTAGAAATGATCTTGGTCTCGGTCGGGTAAGAGGTAATCCGATGGTCAGCGGGCACGTCGTAGAATGGGCTCTCGTTTGCCCTAGCCGGGAGGTTGCTCATGTCGAAGGAGAGAACGCGAGAAGGAGACGGACAAGAAGATGCAGGCGAACTGAAGACTTGGTCGATGCTTTCCCATCGGTAACAGTAGAAAGCGGTTCACTCTTTGTCCGAAGATTCGAGGGAGAGGCGAATCGGGTCCGTGATCACGACAAGGCTGCTTTTCGGATGACGAGGAAGTTGATCTTTGTATCACTTCCAGATTCGCACGCGCAGCTCGAAAAGGCTTGGCAATCTAAGATGAGGGTTCGTACCACTACGAGAAGCTGGTGGTCCATCACATATCCTGTCAGAAATACCTAGTCATGGTTTCAAGTATCACATCTAGTCGTCGTCTTCTAACGCCGTAGACTTGCGCTTCAGTGCACCTCTAGTTCTTGCTGGGGTGGAGAAAACAGACTCATTCTGTGCTGTGTTTACCCCCCGTGTCGCCTTCATTGGCACAGCCTGATCGTCGCATTCAGGGGGATCTTGGGGCACCATGCCGGGAAAATCCTTCCTGCTCGATTCTGTAGCATCTCTCGCTTCTCGTGATATGCGTTGCCTATCTTCCAGCTCCCTCAATGCACGTTCCGGATTGCCAGTCGCACTCTTGACCCACCACCTCTCCCACATCCAGTCCAAAGCCTGTTCTGTCATCTTTCTCAGATACATCAAATTGGGGATGTCAGCGTGTGTGACTTGATGACGGAGATCAACAAATTTCTGGGGCATCCCGATCGTGGCGGCGTGAGCATACATTGAGCTTTCACCTTTGGCAGCACTTGCTGAGAATCGAGTCACTTCTTCTCCATCAGGAGTACTGTCCCGGGCCATTTCAGCAGCATATGAGCGGGCAACATCACGGTCAACGAATCCATTGACAAACCTCGCAAAGGCCATGGCATATATGCTCTGCATGGCTTGGTCCGAGATGGCTGTCCCAGATAACGACCTCCTTTGTTCATCATGGATCAGAGCATCGGTCAAGCTTGCCGTGGCTACCAGCGCTGGAGGTAGCTGACCGGCCTTGAACAGCCAGAGATTGACCTTGTCAATAGCACGCTGCCTCAGGTCTCGCGAAGCGAGGGATGCAACGGTGCAATATAATTCCAGCGTCGCCCGGCTCGGAAAGAACCAGTCTCGGACCATGGCCAATTCGGTGTCGTGTCGCCATGGTGGAAATTGTAAATTCATGGTGGTGAGAGCTTGGAGAACCCAGCAGGGATGGATGGTTGGTGGGAAAGCCGCGGTTTAGGGCTCGGGCCCTCGGATCACGCCCAAAATTCGAAGAGGGGAGGTTTCGACAGGTGAAGTGGTGATCATCTAAGATTTGTTGAGGAAGGTGACATCGAAGCGACAGGAAGGGCGCATATTGAATGGTGCGGTTAGAGGGCGCGGGCTTTATGCAGTTTTTTGCTCAACAGTTTCTGGCTGATCCTCCGGGGAAGAGCCCGTCAAGTCATTCCCTGAGGGGAGAAAAAGACGAGATGTGAGGTACGCGGTTGGTGTATTGGCTACTCACGTGACTTCGCCGCCTCTAGCCAATGACATAGAGAGAGCGGGAACGGAGCGGATCCGATGCAGGTGCTCTGCTCCGATTGGTTGGCAATCAAGCACATTCCTTGAGAACATGGAATGGACTTGATATGGAAAGTGAGAGGCAAGAGCAAACATTGAGGAAGTCTTTCGCTCAATTTCAAGGCGTGCGGGTGCCTTCAACTGAGAGCACCCACGCTTGTTGTTCTAAGTAATACATGATATCTTCAAGGTACCTAGTATTCTAGTTTGTACATAGGCCTAGTCATCCTTTCGAGATCGTCACTAAAGGGGTATCATGGCGATATAAGAACAGTGTGTAAACGCTGCAAATTTGCCAACAAAGCCCACTTCATCCTTCCAGTGACTTGTCATAACTGTCGTCAAGTCGTCAATTTCAGGCCCAACCATAAGAATGCCCTGAAGGATAATAGGCGCTGTTCAGCTGCCTCAGTGTCGAAAGATATTTCATTGCCAGCGAATCTGGCTGTGCTTGCATCCCAAATGTCAAGTGATCCGCGATAGACTGGCCCTCGTACCTGGCGGGGTCGGACGTATTCCACACTTGGCAGCCATCCTCATCCTGCTCCTCAACTTCCTGCTGGCCAGACTCATCTTCTTCGGCGTCTTCTGTGTCAAGTTCTCCGTCTTCGTTTTCGTCTTCCTGTTCCACCGGTTCAAATGACTCCTCCAGCTTCAAACCCTTTCTTACTGAGCCTGCAGAGCGACCAAAGAGCAGAGATGACGATTGGACTTCAGCAGGTGAATCGTACAAGCCCATGCCGACCAATTCCTCCGAGTTATCCTTGGACTTCGAGTCGCTATTGCCGAGTGATAACGTGTCAAGCCCAAAATTCTGAAGTGGGAGGCAGTTCGGAGAGGACGGCGCTGTTTGCACATTCGGCGCCATGACCGGTTGGTTGAATCCCCACGCTGGCTGTGAGAAAGGTTGTTCCGGATAGAGGGGAAAGGAATTTGAGTTTGGTTTTACTTGTCCTTGGTTGAGCCACATGGATTCCAGGTATGGCTCGCTCTCAAAGACGAAACCCGGATCTCGGGTGGGCAGCTCATCAAGCGGCGTGAAGGGCTCTTGGATCTGGGGCTCGTTCATGGATGGGTAGGAGATAGGTGTGACGAGGCCATGGACTTGAGCCGTCGAGAAGTCCCATGTTGACAAGTCTTGTTCATTGGCAACCGGGTTGAATGTAGAGTTCAGCGCCTCGAAAGAATTTGGATGCCAGCTGACGGGGCGGGGGCGAGGCATCTCTGTGTTCTGCCATTGTGTGCTGGAGCGGAGATGGTCGACGACAGACCGAGTTCTCGACGAAGCGGCGGCTGCAGTCATCGTTTTCCTTCGACCCAGTGTCCGTGGACTGCTATTCCTGCTGCTCGGTTTAACCACTTTGTTGGGCCGGATAAAGAAAGAGGACACGGAGACAGAGACGGCAGGGTTGTAAGTCGCTTCGGGAGGAGAGTAGTGGTATTGCTGAAGGGCGTCCATATTGAAAACGGTGTTGGCGGATAGAGAGAAGGGAAAGAATTGAGTGGTGCCGACAGTCCATATCTATTGCCCAATCTAGGGACAAACGGACTCGCGGCAAAGGCCAAGTTGATAGTGGATATGGTCCCAAGGGAGACAAGGCAAGATTAAATTGGTACATCAGTTGCGGCGAGGAGAAGCTGGCTGCTGCAAGCAGTAGCCAGAGTTAGTCAATACAAGTGTATATGGGTCAGGGTTTGACGAGGGTGGAATAGTTTGACCCAGAGCCAGGGTTTGGCGAAGGTCAAGGCGCAAAGCCAAAGCATGACGAACATGACTCCAGGACAGGTACAAACAGGGGACGGGGTTTATTGGCGGGTCACGGTGGGTTTGCTCAGGGTTAGGAACTTAGGACCAAGGGGAAGCGATCAGGCGAGATGCATCAAGAAAAACGGGCGGCTGCGGTAGCTTAGGGTGTGGAAACCGGGGCAAAAGGGAATGGAGTGGTAGAAATCGGGAAAAGCCTGGCTGGGCCAGCCATAAGCAGCGCACCGGTACGCATATTTGCGTCAATCTGATGGCCGAGGCGATCTGGAAGGAAAACAGTCCCACAGAGGCAAAGGTATGGGGGGCCGGGCAAGGGAGCCCGTCGACCAGGTGAATGGCAAGAGTGCGCGGTGTGTGGACCGCGAACATTCGGTGGATGGATTGGATGGCGTTGACAGGATGACAGATTTGGCCGCAGCACTGGGGGGGGAATTCGCTGCAGCCTGGAACCAAGGCTGTCAGAGTTGTGCTGAAGAGCCACGGGGCGTACGAGGAGGTCAGAAGTGAAGTCAAGGTGGACAGGTATCGAAAGGAGGCTATCCCGTTAGCTCCAAGTTTGCTGGCGAGTGGGCACTGTATCATACGAGCACCAGAATCATTCCGGAGATGGGGTTTGAGGTGGCTCAGCATGAACCTGGTCAGACACGGGAAACAGAGAGGGGAAAAGAGCGGAGGTGGCCAGAAAAAAACCGTCTGATGCACAGTGTACAGCCAATGCCATGGCGGGAGCATGAGGTTGGAAAGGAAACGCGGCCGGCGGGCACGGGATGATGCGGTTGCATTCCTCAAATGTGCGTGTTTGAGAGAAAAAGTCAAACAGGGTTGAAGGAGGGTCAAAACTGGCTGCAGGGATGCATGATTTGGCGTCGATACGGTTTTCGAGAGGCGAGAAGATGGTGAGGTGGGTGGTCAACAATTGATTTCCCAAAGCTGGCGCAACAATCCTCCATGCTCGGTTTTAGTGCCGCAGGGGTGTGTCATCGTCTCGTAAAGCCCAGCTCTTGCGGTGCCGCACAGTCGCCCTCGTAAAATGGACTAGGTTAGGCTTGGGGAGGATGATCGCGAGGCAATTCGAGGTAGGAAGACGAGGGACAAGTTTGGCCGGGGCTGGAGCTTTGGTAGCTTTTGGTCAATAGCCTGCTGGGTGGTTCAAGGTTAGCCGCCATCCATCGGGTCGGGAAGGGTTTCTGAAATTAGTGGAGTGGGAACCGGGCAGGATGGAAGCAAATCGAGAAAAATCCCCATGAGTCAGAGCAAGGGTCGAGGAATGTGGGACGATGGGCGCATTCAGGAAATGGAGATGAGCAAGCAAATGGCGCCGACATGGCAAGTGAGAAAAGAGAGACACGGTCCAGAGAGGCACGAGAGGTCAAACAAAGAAAAAAACGGGCCGAGGGGGCTGCCATGTGGGGTGGAGACTGGGAATGCGCACTTGGGGTTTGCAATGGAGATGCAATGGAACTGCGAGAGTGACTAGGGTCCATTACCCGTACATGCAAAGTTGGGTTGACAAGGGTCAAGGGGGGGAATTGCGTGGTTGGCAACAGAAGGTTGTAGCTTACGAGGTGAGCACTGAGCACTGAGCAGGGTGGGTGGCGGCCCCGTGAAAACCCGGGACAGTTCCCCAAGCAGGTTATCAACGAGGCGCTGGAGGGGGGGTCCTGGGCAGGCCTACGCAAAGGAGTGTCAGGGCATCACGGCATCAGGCAAGAGACCGACAAAAAGCCCAACCGGGGGCGGCAACAAGGCCTAACAGGGGAAGGATGGGCGGTTTCGAGCCCGTCTGACTTCCAGGCTGTCGTCTGGTGCCACTGCCCGTCCAGGCAGCTGGCCACTGACCATCGACCACTGCGGCTTGCGTACGGATGGAATGAGCGAGAAACGCGCAAAAAGGAAATCGACGGTGTGAATGTGTGTCTGTGCATGGTGCAGCCCACAGCCCACAGCCCACCGCCCCAGCTCCCAGGCCCAGACCAGGCTTAAGCTGCGACCTCTCCCCCCTGCCAGGCGTGGATCACCGGCACACGGCAAACTGCATGGCTAACTTTAAAACAGGATCAGCTGTCCTCGCCTGGGATAGGCGGCCGGGGCTTTTCCCAGCAATGTCATTGGACGGCACAAACTACAAGGAGGATTGGCAAGCCTTTCGTCAGAAATCACTGGCACAGTCTAATCTGTACAGAATAGACGCCATCTCAGAAAAAAGCCAACTCACTTGATAGCGACGAGGTGGCCGCCAGATCAGAAATAGCTAGTATCGTTAACAAAGGTAAGGGATACCACTCCGTCCAAGGGCAGAATAAATTAGCCGTCTGAATGACGATTGCCGTTCAATTGATAGTTTGCTACCTACGGAGTACTATAATACCCTTTCTCGTCAGACTGTGCCACTTATTGTGGACAGGGCTCGTTGGGTCACCCGGAGATTTTGTGGTTGTACGAAGGAACTCTGAGCTGGGAGGAGGAGGAGGAGTTGCAGCGCTTCGCCTAGCCTAGAGACACGACGGGTCAAGGGGACGACCAGGAGGGAATCATGATGTGAGAATGGGCGCAGGCGCAGGCGAAGGGAGGGGCGCGCGCACGAGCAAGCAATCCTGAAGGAAATGATGTTCTCGTACAGAGGATACCTGGCTCGGCTGCTAGTTAAGGGAGTCTTCAACTAGGCGCCTCCAGTGGGCTAATGGATTAACTAGGCATAGCTAATTCCCCTCGCATTGACAGCTTGGTGACGCCTGCAATGGGCCCTAGGCCAACCTAGTGCTGGTGTCCTGCTCATCCGTCCCTTCACATTGGTCCATTGTTCCCCCATCCACACCAAACGGAGAAAGCAGAATCTCGAAAAATTTGCGATGTTTCTCCCTCCGACTTGGGACCTGCATCGCGCCTTTCGTTGCACCACTTCTTCCAATCCTCTTTCACGCCAGCCGCCCCCTCCCCACGCGCCCCTATGGAGTCAGCGCTCCCCGAAGAATGGTACCAACCAGAGCCCAATGACTTCACTCCATCACCGTGTCGACCCGACATTGACCTGCGTCGTCTTCCCTGCTGGATCAAGATGTGCTGGAAAACCCTATATCTCCCCCCCCGAGTCCCTCGTCTTCCTTGACTAACCAATAACAGAAGCGACATTCTTCGGATCTTCCTTCAAGCTCGACCCCAGGTGCAGACCGCCAAAGGCAGCTGACACCTGTTGTCCATCAACCGTCCTTCCCCCTTCCCACTGATCGCCCTCCCAAATTTAACACCTCCAGTCGGTGAATCGACCATCCTCCCTGGCCAGACTGCTTGTCTGGCCAATAAGACTTATTGCAGTCGATCAACGCTGGAAATTCCTGTTTGGCAACAGTCCATCACCTCTGGAGGTGCGTTTGTGGCCCACAGGTGCCTTGTTGATGGCCATCACACAATCGGTGATCTGGGAGCGCGACGGGTCCTGACTCGCCCTTACAAATTCGATACGAAGTGACATGGGCTCCTTAGCAGAGCTAGATCCCGAGCACAATTTTGGCAGTGTTGCTCTTGGGGGGAGCGCCATCAGTGGCTGCAACAACGCTGGTCTCCACTGTCTGACAAGTTGCTGCGTAAGGGTAAGCTTCAGGCCAGAATGGCTGACAGCATCCCAGCGCCGAGCATCACCCCCCCCCCCAAAGGTTGCCCTTCTGACACCGAATTGATCCCAGTGGCTTGCCGGCAGGGCGCGCGCCACGTTACCTCGCTACGAGACTTTGGTTCCTATTTTCCCGTCCACTTGCGTGCAAATGAGACAATTACAAAGATGCCGAGTGACATCCCTTGGGCCTGCTCGCATGCTCCGTGCCGAACACAGGCTGACTTGGGAAATGTCGATCGGCTAGCTGCCGGTTTTCTGGTGTCTATCCGAACGCAAATGCTTGTCGGCCGTCCGTGTGTACCAACAAACTTGAGACGGAATTGCCGGCATGAGAAGACAATCACGAGCGAGAGCATCCTGTCACCAAAAATGGTGAGTAAATCATAAGGCACCTGCACCAGGACTCAATTTCTTGGATGTCCTCCGGAGCGAGTTGTGGTTCATTTCGGAGATCGCGCCAATCCGATGGACTACCGTACACCGTACCATCAAGATACGTTTTTGTACGGTGTACTCGGTATAGGTCCTCCTTTCAAGCGATAGTAGCAGCTAGTCGTTTGGTCTGGTAGCGTCCAACCTGGGCCCCTTTCCCTCGTCCTGATCCAGTAGTCGGGACGTGCAGAGGATGCGATGCGACAATGTGAGCGGGACCCATTTCCGTCCCCTTCAGGTAGATCCGTGGTGTCATCACGCCTTCTGGTTACCACTGGTGCCACCGCGTTCCAGGGTGCGAATTTCTCAGGTCTCAGCCTAGTGCGTCGACTCGTCACAAGCACGTTCAGTGGCAACCATCAGACCTTGGCGTACAAGAGACTCCACGGTCAGCTAAGTGAACGATGACAGGATATGCAGCGCTCAGAACTGGCCTGGGCCACCCTTACATCTGCCGTTTGAGCTCGGTGGATACCAAGTACAACATCAGCGGCAAAATGATGAACGTACGGAATACTTGTACGGAGTGCCAGGTGTTCCGTCAGGATGCTTCAGGGAAAAGGGAACCTGGGGTCCAGCGCCATTAGCGATCCACATTAATAGGCCTCCCGAAGGTTCTAACTCCACTGTCCACGTTCTCAGTTCTCACGATCTGAGCCCCTATCAACCATTATTGCTATCCTTGTCCAAGGCCACCAGAGGATTCGAACGCCGCTCCGACGGACTATCTTCCGAGGCTCCCTTGCAGCGTTGAGATTTAGCTTCGCGGTTCTGTATCCAAGTCGATCCTAGCTGGAATATCTTTTGATAGTCCGTGGCCGCCGACAAATTACCTCAAGCCTCGGGTTGCTGACGGCTCAGAAGGCGACGTCGAGGCCTTATCATCCCGCCTGTCACATCTCCAAGCGACCCCCAGTTTTGCGCAGGTTAGAGTGGATCTGCACCGGGGTGCGCACGCACGGCATCGCACGGATCAGATTTGGGCACATCCAAAGGGACAATAACTGTGACGGACCAATCGAAGCGCAACGCGCCAAAAGAGTCTTGACGAGAATTCAGGACTGATGAGCAGGTCCACCCACTGACCTGAGCAACTGTGCCACGGCTCCATACAGCACAACCTCGTTTTCGGTCCGCCGGATTCACAAGTTGGACGAAAAAAAAAAATCTGGAACCTTGCAAGATTAATGTTGTTTGCATCTGGGCGTGTGAGACTACGCCACCACGGTCTTGTTCGCAGACTCCCCGAAGGCTGGCCGTTTCTCAATTTTGGCTCGACACGCCATCTGTGACACCGAGACACCTATGCTGTTTTCATCTCGATCATGGGCAGAAAGTTAGGAGCAACCATGGGTTCGCGTCATGCGGCCTGGTCGTGCAGGGGGGCCAGTCTCCATCAATGACACGATTTAAGTCGATTTGTGTGCTTCTGCACCAACCCACAGCCGTGATGTTCGTTGTGGTTGCAGCCCTGCTGGCTTCTCCGCTGCAAACTCTAACCAGGAGCTTTGCTGTTGCGAGATGAGTTTTCTGCCTATCAACTGCTCGCCAGAATTTGTTGCTGGAAATGCAGTTGGCACAACCCTCGACCCCGCTATCCAACAGATTCTTTCCTTGGACATTTCCGATTGCCGTGCGGAGTCCTCCGGCCCCCTGTGGATTCTGGTCAAATTGAGGGCATTGACTTGTCACTCGTCTCTCCCAGTTAGGAGCAGAGCAAAGAAGCCCCGGAAGTTGATGTCTTCTACACTTGTGAGCCATGCGGCAAATCTAAATGCAGGACCTGTTTCATTTGGAACATGGAAATGATGACGTTGGTCGAGCGGTGGAACCGAGGCGTGATCACGGAGGATTTGGCCGGTGGGAAAACTCGAAGCAGGGGGGTGTCCAAGTGTGTCAAGTGTCAAGCATCAAACACCAATGCACCAACTCGTATCTCTGCAGTGGCGATAGCAAGCATGACTGCCCGGACAGTGCGAACACACCGCAGCACGAGGGCAAGCGCAACAAGGGCAAGGTCTGGTTAAGTCAGCCTGGACATCCATCCCACAGCCTGCCTGCATACGGTGGGCCTACTACTAATAGCACCAGCTTGGTCGCTCCAACACGCGCCAGTTTGGAGAGTGTCCTCGTTCCCAATAAAGGAGCGGGAGGGTTGTTCTGGCCCCTCCGGAGGCAAGGTCGTGCACATCTCAGCCTAACTAGTTCCTGTCCGTTCGTCGATCACATCCCACCAGGCATCGACCATTGCTCCAGCCGAATTGACCATGGGACAAGTCTGATCAACCGAAACTACCAGAACTGGGAAGGTGTGATGGGCTGACGCACCGCCTCTTGACAGGCTGGATCATCCATCACGTTGGCGTGTTCCTGTACTCCGTACAGGGGGGCATTCCAACCCGTCCAAAAAGTTCCTGCAGCGAAGACAAAAGATCCCAGCCTTTCCAGCTTTCTTACTTCACCCCTGCGGCGATCGGGTCAAGGACTTCGTATCTGCAACGACAGAAAGTCTACCTCTCTAACTTCAGCAGTGAGGCATATGACACCGGCAAATTTATGTGCTCAACTTCGAAAACAGAACGATTTGGCATTGATGTTCCGATCGATTTTCCGTGTTGAGAGTGCCCAGGAACTCAATCGCCCTGTTCCATTGCGCACATTTTCACGTTCCGAAGCCACTCAAGGCAAAGATTGACCAGTGATTGTATCATACCGGTTTACTGGAGCATTGCAGACTCCCACGGTGCGGGTTGAACCAATACAGCCAAGCACATGGCTCGCATAGACCATCTTGAACAGTCTTACTGTCGCCAGCCCACCTGCCGAAGGTGTCGGAGGACCATGGAGGGTGCGCTGGGCAAGTCTTGTTTTGTCGGTGGGCTATCCTGTGCTGCAACTGGTTGACTCTTTCGGAAACGCTGCTGTCCTTGCATCTCGATGCAAGCATTTCCCCGAACCCAATTGCTACCTTGCTTTTGCGGAAATATCCCAACCAGCCTCCGGAACGAGTCTTTTGACCAGATGCATTTTGTTTTCTGCCTCCTTGTTCTTTTCTTCGGCTCACTACCCGGGCTCTTGACCCGACTTGCAGTCCATGACCGGCTCAGTCACTCAGTCAGGCAGTCTCTCCACCGAGACCATTTGTGACCTGGTTTGTTTGCCACCACAAACTAACTTCCCCTTGCAGTCCAATGTCAAGCATGTGGCAAGACAAACATTCAAAAGGGGTTATTGGCGATGTCTGGGCTACCTCGGGCAAAGCTTCTTGTATTTTGTCTCGTCGCTGTCCTTGTTTAGCGATCCCTTCCTCCGTACCTACACTCAACTTTCCCGCGTCGACCTGGGTATACCGTCTGACGCGATTCATTTTTGGCCATCATCATGACCATCATCCCCTGACTATTTCATGACTCAGCCCAACACCATGTTTAGCAGCCTGGGATCCTGGCCTGGCAGCATCTTGCAGCGTAACCTCGTCTCCTTGACGTCAAAAATAACCGACAGAAGAAACAATCTAGGACTCGCCGAACCAGTCCGTCACTGGTGATTCATCAATACCACAACAACTTGGATTGACCGGCTCTTGGGAAGTAGCCTCCTGGGCCGTGCATTGCTCAGGCCGTGTCCCCGCTGTCCTTGTTGGTCGATACATCTAGAACATTATTACCCCGCTCGCAAACAGGTATCACATGCCAGCAGAAAAGCTGATCTAGAAAGCAGCCCGTACTTGGCACCTATGGCCTCTATGTACCAGCCTAGACCCCGGCAACAAATGCTGGTGAGGCTAGTAGGCTATCAGGGCCCAGGCCGTAAGAAGTAACTCGCAGCCTGATGTTGACCACCACGCGCCCACCCTACCCAAAAACATATCCCCAACCCTTCGATATCCCTTCAGAAACCAGGAGTGGGAAAAAAGGACAACCCAAAAGAAAAGAGAATGTCAATCAAGCTAAAAAAAACAATCAACAGCCAGGATTCCCACCTGGTCACCCACGGTAGTACTAACTGGCCGGCATATGGCTTAAGTATGGCTGAGCGAACGGGAAGCCCTGCTTTCCATATCCTATGGTCGATTGCGGGAGAGAATGTTGCACATGAGTATATATGTTATGCCATTGCATCTAAGGGTTTCCGATTCCATAAATTGTGCAATGGTAATTAAATCCGTGACCAAGGATCAATCAGTGACCTGCTGTAGTCGTTAGTAAGACAGGTAATCAATTGCAGATCGCAAAGTTTTCCAAACAAAAACATGTTTATAACTCGAAGAGTTTCATCTTCCCTTTGCGATTTGCGATTTCCTACCAACGTTCCTCTTCACTCGCCGTTTATCCTCTGATCCGTGGCTATGGCGCATGGCGAGTGGCGCAAATCCCACAGAACTCGAAATTCTTCACGCTGTTCCCCCCCCCCTCTCTCTCTCCAATCTATCGACGCTCCTTGGAAGCCACGTCTTCTAGCCATGTTACGCTCTCCACTGCCGACTCTCGCGCTCTAGGCTGGAGAAAACAGTAAATAGGAGAGGGAGACATCCAGCTCGTTCAGAGGTTCGCGTTGAGCTCGAGAAAGCGCGCCTTCGGTCTGGTCAGGTCAGTGTCAGGTCAGTGTCAGTCTGTCTTGTTGCGACGCCGTTGCCTGTCCGGGCCGGCGCAAGGTCTCCCCTCGAAACGGTGTTGCAAATCGGGGGGTTCGCCGTCCCTGTCTTCAGAACCGGTCTGGATCTGGATCTGGATCTGGACCTGGACCAGAAACAACGGCGTGGCCATGTGGAAGAAGCCCGGTCATTCCAGGACCGCCTGAGACAGAGGACGCCGTGGGGCTGGGCTATGGTGTTCGTAGGTACCTATCAGTCACACACACACACACACACACACACACACACACACACAGAGAGAGAGAGAGAGAGAGAGGACCTAGGACACGGAAGCCGCCAAACATCAAGGCGCGACCGCAACCAGAATCTCAACACGCAGCAAGAACTCGTTCGACTGCAGAAGGAGGGAGATGGCAAGATATCCATCTCCGGGGCAGAGATGAAATAGATCGCGAAACCCCGGTGACGGACTCGCAGCTCGCAGCGTGGCAAGGCTCTTCCTCGGACGGGGAGTCAGTGAGGGAAAACGGGAATCCCAAAGAGAACATGGCATGTGGAGGCGTTGCGAAGTTCACTGGAAAGAGAATGCGAGAAGCTCTGGAACAAGCTCGACCTTCCAGCCGAACAGACAAGGCACCAACGGCCCTGCAACAGAGATAAAAGAAGCACGATAGTAGTAAAGAAACAAACCAACTTTCGACTTAGTTGCAGGTTAATGAGAAAGGCGTAGAAAGGAGCCACTTGCAGCACTAATGTCAAATCAGAGGACAGCAAGCAGAGCAGGAGTCGCAGGTTGACGTCCAATAAAGTCATGTCCCTGCAGGACACTTCGTGCTCCATTTCCAGAGTTGTTTCAGCGTTGATGGCCGTATTTTGGTCCGATCAAAATCCTCCTCCCCTAAATATCCTGCCCGTCGCTAAATCCCCATCGACGAGATGGGATCCGGCCTTCTCTTCAAAATGGCGTCAACTTTTTCTTGGTATTATCCCAGCATCTCCACATCGAGGCCGATGGCTCTCATGAACAGGTTGACATTCCCTAGTCGAACGCTCGACATTTCGGGTGGTAATGTCTTGCTCTGAAGCACTGTCTCCATAACTCTGTCTTTAACACCGATGACCAGCCTCTGTTGTTGGTCGGGGCTGGCGCATATGCCGGTGGCAGCCAGGAATTGCCAAACGTACATATCGTCACCAGAGTTGACCGGGCCAGGGAATAGAGAACCAAGAAGAGGCTCCAACATGTCAAAAAGGCGACTATATAGCATGGTCCACTGTTGCCAATCCTGATCACTCACTGACCCAGCCTCCTTCACCAATTCGGCACGGGTCAATAGCATCGTCAGCATACCAAGCCCAATCTTGGTATGTGCAACGACCGAGATGTTCGTGTGATCGATGAGAAGCCCGAGCAATCCGGTGATGATATTGACGGGTGCTTCGCTAACATGAGATAACAAGCACGGCATGACGGCTTGTGAGAATAGCTCGATCTCTTCCCGCACAAGGGGAGGAGGCTGTACCTCCCCAGGCGCAGGACGGGCGTCCTTGACTACATCAAGCTGATCAAGGTGGACCACAATCATTGTCAAGATGGTCAGTCTTTTGTCCTGATCAATTTGATGGAAGACACGCGGAATGGCCTTCTTGCCTTTGGCAAATGATAGAAATGCAATGAAGGGATGAGGAATGGTCGATCCGGGGACTATAGGATCGAGGACCTTGAGATCTTGCCATAGAGTGTTGCCGAGTTCCTGTTGCTTTTGCCGCCACTCAAGGTGTGCCTGGATTGAATCAGCGTCGCCCTCGGTGGGTGGAGGCGGCATTTGTCGTTCATGATCCTCCAGGCGCATCAGGATCGTGTACACAGCTTCGATGTTCTTCAAAATTGTTTTGCGGTCACTGACTCCACTTGCTCGTTTGGCACCTGTTGGTCGGGAGTCGATGCCCTCCTGTCGTTTGATATTGAGCAAAGGCTTCGGTGTCTTTGCATTGCTGAATGATATTTTACCCAAGCTACCTTCAATGATCAGCTGCTTATTCTTGGGTTTGAGCTTGGCTGCTTCAACTGCACGCTGGACTTGTTGCTGCATTCTCTGCATGTGGTTGTCTCCATTGATCTGCTGCCGTCTGCCACCTACACGAGTCCCCGTCTGGAAGAGATAGGTTTGCGCAAAGTGACCCAGCGGTTGAGTAGGATGTTGTCTTGGAGCGCCGCGGATTTGACTGTAGACCTGGTAATAGAAATCCTCGTTGAGAGCAGCTTCGGGATTGGAATCCGTGGAGCTCCCTGTAGCCGCTACCAATTGTTGAAGTTGAATTCGAGTGATAAAGTTCTTGTCCTGGGGTGTCATTAACCCATTTCCTTTGGAAAGCAGGAAGATCTTGTGGTTTCTCTTCGCCCTTTTGGCGTCTTCTTCCAGATATGCTCGTCGCTGTTCTTCAGAGAGTTCCATTAGCTGTTGAGGATGAGTTATGATTGGCAAGCCACCAGACCCTTGAGGTCCGAGTGGCGGGATAGGTTGAGACCTGTCAAGGCTTGGCTGAGGTGAATGACGGGCCCTATTTGGGTTCTGCAGAATCTGGAGCGGCTGCTGAGGCTGCGGAGGCGCACGCGGCTGTGAGGGCATCCGATTGTGGCTTCTAGGACCATCGAGCGGAGGTTGTGGTTGTGGTTGTGGTTGAGGTTGAGTTGGTAAGCCGGGGGGAAGTCCCATTGGTTGGTAGTGCTGTGGAGATTGTGAATGCATTGGCTGAGTTGGGAACGGATATGGCTGAGGTTGAGGGAATGGAAGCTGTGACTGTCTCGCTTGAGATTCACCAAGCATAGCCGCCTCAACCTGTTCAAGGGTCATCATTGGATGTGGTAACATAGGTGCCGGTGGAGGTGAGGGTTGAGGAGCAGCGGGCAAGGCTGGAGCAGCGCTACGAGCCGTACTGATGCGGCCATCGCCAGACGGAGGAGCAGCTGTGCTGGACCTGGTGCCCCAGGCCCCAGATTTTGCTTGAATATCTGGAATGTAACCCGGATCTTGATATTTCTCATAACCGGTCTTTTTGGCCTTTGTGGGTTGCGGAGCCGCTGCACCTGGCGGCTGATGAGGATGTTGCAAGTTATAGCGCATATGCTCTTCATTGATGACATTTGAGACTTGTGCCGTTTTTCCAAAAAAGTCGTAGTCTTTTCCCACCGAGCCGTGGCCGATTGCGCCCTCGGCGCCACCACCAAAGGTATCGTCGTTGAAGTCATCGCCGGCCTCCTCGAGTTGATCGCCTAGCCCATCGTAGGTATCTTCGAAGTCAAGACTGGAACGAGGACTTAGTACTGTATGTCTTGCTTGTCAAAGTCGGTTCACTTACATCTCGTCCTGGTTGTCTTGGAAGGCCTGCAATTTCCGAGCTTTTGCGACTTCGGCGAAGGGGTTTGTGTGCTCAAAAATGCCCTTGCCAGCGCCTTCAGGCTTGTCCCTGGGAAGGGAAGTATCGAAGCCGAAGAAGGACATGGCTGCAGTCTCCAAAATGAGCTGAACTGGCCAAATTCAGAATGGCAGTTCTGTTATTTTCACCCCACTGCAATCCACCTCTTTTCTCGACGGTGACCAGAGCGCAATGCCTATTCGCATGATACAGAGGGAGAGAAAAGGTAGAGCAAGGATGCTATGACATGACCTGGTGGAGATGGCAAAGTGACCCTCACTCGTAGACCGTTCAATGATCAAACGATGGTGTTGTGAATGGCGAGGTCCTCGTATTGCTGGATTGTGGGATGCAGTATGTAAACGGCAGGTGACGGTGGATGGGCTGCTAACTGGAATCGGTGACGCAGACTTGTCTCGAAACGGGCGAGCCTGGCGATTGGTGAGGTGTCTGGTGCTAAGCCTCTGGGCTCTAGTTGCAGCCTTCGGGGGCCCCTTCCCGCCTAAGTTGCCCACACCTAGCCTATTAGGCGGGCGCGCAAGCCATCCCGTTACCCGAATCACGCATCCAGATGCCACGTCCAGGGGGCCGCTACCAAAAAAGCAGCCTACGTCTTCAGCCCCATGTGCCCGAGTGCAGCTAAACCGGAATTGAGGCGTCCCTTTCTATCACTACAGAAAAGTTTCCTGCAACACGTTGTCTCGGGGCTTGCGCGTCTTCCTGCGGCTCTCCCTATTGCGAACTGAAATGTTTCCTCGACCTACTTCACTCCTTTAAACACCTTCACCCTCTGAGCGACGAGATTTCTTTGTTTCCAAGCCCTTTTCCACGTCGTGTTTCTGTCTCAGCGTTGGGCTACTCAGTTTAACCTCGACCAGTCAGCCTCATGTGCTGATCGCACCGTTTCAGGCTGCCCGATTTCCTCCACGAGCCTCACTCGTCTTTCCAGTCTTTACTGCCAATACGACAGTGGTGGTCCCCTGGTCCGCTTCCTCGTCTCCTTTTAATATTACCGGCTTCTCTCGCCCAAGATGGCGACCGGCTCGGGGAGATATCTTCGTTATATACTCTTTGCGGTTTTTGTGAGTTACACGGAACCCGGCCAGCCCAAGTCTGAGACATTGAATGCTGACTTGACATGAACAGGGAATTACCATCATCTACTTTATTTCCACCTCGTCACTGCCCTCCTACGCCCAACCACTGACCTCGGGTACGGCCTTCTCGTGGGAACGACCTGGAGAGTCCACGCCGAGTTCGAGTACCAACGAGATAGACGATTCCATTCATCTCCCGCAGACGACTTCTGTTGTGGAGTCTTCACAGTCCGAGGAAACAACGACCCCTAACGTGATTCCTACCATTCCCTCGGAACTCTCCCCTCCCGCTCCAGGCGAACGAATCAATGCGACCTTTATAACCCTGGCAAGAAACACCGATATCTGGGAGATAGCCCGCTCAATCAGACAAGTCGAAGACCGCTTCAATAGGAACTACAACTACGACTGGGTCTTTTTGAACGATAAACCCTTTGATGAGACATTTAAAAAGGTAACGACTTCTCTCGTCTCGGGCAAGACACATTATGGCGAAATTCCCGTCGATCACTGGTCATTCCCGCCATGGATCGATCAAAAGAAGGCTGAGGCCGTCCGGGAAGACATGCGCCGGAGGAAGATTATCTATGGCGACTCAGTCAGTTACCGACACATGTGCCGATTCGAGTCAGGTTTTTTCTTTCGTCATCCGCTGCTTCAGCAATTCGAGTACTACTGGCGAGTCGAGCCCAGCATTGAGCTGTTCTGCGATATCCATTATGATCCTTTCCGGTTCATGAAAGAGAACAAGAAAAAGTACAGCTTCGTCCTAAGCCTGTACGAATACGTCGAGACCATTCCAACGCTGTGGGATAGCACAAAGAAGTTCATCAAGGCGCATCCTGAACACATCTCTCCAGATAACTCGATGGGATTTTTGAGCGACGACGGAGGTGACACATACAACAAATGCCATTTCGTGAGTTCTCCAAGAAGTCATTTGTCTTCTTGTTTCTAATCTTTGTTAGTGGTCAAACTTTGAGATTGGTAACCTCGACTGGCTCCGATCGAAACCTTACATTGACTTCTTCGAAACCCTTGACAAAGACGGTGGTTTCTTCTACGAACGTTGGGGCGATGCTCCAGTGCATTCCATCGCTGCTAGTCTACTCCTAAGGAAGGACGAGATTCATTTTTTCAATGATATCGCCTACTACCACGTCCCCTTCACACATTGTCCAACGGGAGAGGACGTTCGCAGGAAACTCCGTTGCCACTGTAACCCGGCCGACAACTTCGACTGGAAGCCGTATAGCTGTACATCTCGGTTTTTCGACCTCAACAAGCTTAAGAAGCCCGAAGGGTGGGAGACTCAGGTATGACTAGCCGGCGGTGATGTCGGAAGCCCAGGCAACAACAATGGAAACGGCGATGGTAACGGCGACAAGCAAAACGAATCAGAGTCAGGCGTTTCCCTGTCGTGGGAGATTTTTAAATATGCATGCATTACGTTTAGCGTTGGATTGGTCTTGACGATTACTTTGATGAGGATTCCCTGGACGAGACGCAAGTTGCTTTCGTGGGCGGAACGCCTCGCGGAATGGCACGAAAGCGGACTCGACCGCGACGAGGATGAAAATTGGTACAAAAAGCCGGAGAGGCCTTCAAGGTCGGACAACTCTGGTTGATCAGGTGGTTTCAGGGGACCGGGTCGCGGACCACCTCCTCGGCGCATCGAAGGATTTCCCGGCGTGTTCGGTTTGTTTCTCATGCTCTCAAAGACGTGGAGGCATCAATCCGGCGCCGCCAACCACTTCTTTACCTTCGAACACCGTTTGCAGTGGCGGACATCTCAGAAATGGCCTCCGTTGGAGAAATTGGATGGCTTCAGCAGGACAGACATTCAAACCCATCTTATACCTACGAGTTACTCAACGAGGAAGTGGTCGAGCACCGAACATCCTGTCCAACAACGCGAAGGAGGCAGAACTGGGATCGTCTAGAGAAGCACTGCTTCCTTGGCCCTTTTACTTTTGCATGAGAGGCGTTGGTCAGTGGGTTAGGGCTACGGATTCAGGGATTGGGCTATTGAACTATTGGGAAGAGCGAACACATTGGAGGGAGCATCAAAAAGCTTTCATGGCACTAAGGGAATGAGAGCCTGTGTCCCTCGTCTCCTCTCGTCTCGCACCGCAATGCATTGTGATGCACCAGGGCTGGACGATAGAGGCATTTGTGCACTGTGAAGAATGAGCTGGGATGCACGGTATCATTATTCATGGCACGCATTGGAACCCCCCCTGGAGGCAGGACGCACCGGTGCACAGTGCACAGTATGTAGTATAGGAAACAAGCGGAACCTGGCCTAGGATCATTCAATCAGAGACGGGTTGTACACATTGGGACTTGACATAATTGCCTCTTTTGACGCTCCTTGTGTGTATATGTCTTCCGCATCTCTGGCCCCTGACACGAGCTTCACGTGGTATGTTTGACATTTTACATTTTACATATACATACAAGAGGGGCACTTTCGTCCCGATCCAGGCTACACCTCCATCTCTATTCCATGTCCTCGATACAGTCGCGTTCCCAATCTCAAATCTCCAACGCTATCCCTGTGCTCGGCCTCTCTAGCGGCACTTCGTCCTCGATCCAATGCACAGCTCATCTCCAGGCCAGGCGGGCATTTGGTTTTGCGCCACTTTCAAATGATCAGGTTAGATCGCGTTGTTTGTAGCGCAAGTACGGTGGACTTCGGTTGCGGGATTGCTCGGCTGGATGGTCCAAAGGTAATATGTTCGTCTCTCTGGAGTGTGGTCTGTAGGAGCGTGCGAAGGGAGGTGTAGGAGAGAGGATCTGAATTCGGTAGACTGTCATCGAGTGAATGGAAAGGACGATCGTACGGTAACATACGCTGAGAGATTGGGTCTGAGTCTGGTTCGGATCCGGGTCCAGATTTGCGGAGCGGCCGTTCTTGCGGTGGGCATAAGGTGGTACCGTAGAGGTGGACTTGACTTCCATCCACAGCACCAATTGAGGTGTGTATCCTGTATCAGCACAGGGGACACAGTTGACATCTCGAGGCCCCTCCTGGTTTGCAACCCTTTGATCATATGCTGAGAGCACCGTCAATTTAGAGAGACAACGGAAGCTCTACATCTCCTTGCTTCTCACTGATCTCCATTGGCTGTCTTGTCTCTCCGTCATCTGAACCTGAAGTTGAGTCGGCTTGATCCAGATTCAACCTTCGCTCTGAGAAAGGCCAATCCACGATTATGTCGTCTTCGGCTTCTTGGTGCCGTATTTGGATCGACTGGTCATTCGTGTGGGCACACCTCCCTGTAAAGCCATAACGCGGCATCGTCAGTCAATGCTTTTCGTAGACCCATTATACCACTGTTTCAAGATCATCCGTCGCACTTCGTCTCTTTTTCCAACACTTTGCTTCCTCGACGCTAGCAAATGCCCCTGATCCGCACTGCCCTGGGCGACGCCACGCCCGAAGAAACAGACAAAAAAAAGGACAGAACCGCAGAACTCACCAGATCAAAAGCCCCCCGGACCAAATGATATCTGACACCCGGACAATCCTGGCTCCTGCCGCCCCTGACTAGAACGACGCTGTGCTGCTGCACATTGTGGCCCTCGCCGGGGATGTACGCGGAGATGACCCTGCCGCTGGACAGCCTGACCTTGGCGGTCTTGCGCTGACCCGAGTTGGGCTTCTTGGGCTTGGTGATGCCGACCTTGAGGCACACGCCCTTCATGGCGGGCCGGTTGGCGGCGCTGAGCGCCGGGGAGACGGCGTGGCGGAGTTTCTTGGGCTTGCGCGAGCCCAGGCGCGTGCGGATCTGGTTCAGCGTCACCGCGCGGGCGGGCGTCGTCGAGAAGGCGCGGTGGTGCGGACTACACAGCAGCGTCGGTGCCGTGGGAGCTCGGAGGGTCGCTGGTGTAGATTTTGAAGGGGCGGAGATGGTCAGGCGTGTCAGGGCGCGGAGAGCGTGAAGGGCTCGAAGGGAAGGGACGGGACGCATCTTGGAGGTTATGGCCACAAAGATATTGTGTTGGCAGATGAGGGAAAGGAAAACAAGAGCGTGGAAGCTGTGAGGACAAATTTGATGATGCGAGGCATTGAAATCCGAAGCTCCAGTTGGTGCACGGACCTGGAGCTGGCACTAAGCCTAATTCAGTCGCAGCCTCGCAGCCTCGCAGCCTCTCGGCCTGCTTCACCTCTTCCCCCGAGACAATGTATATGTGGATCTATTCGAATTCATATCTAATGTATCTCTATCGTTTACCTGAGACAGGATATTCTCCAGACGTAGTTCCCATCAAAGTCAGGGAGACCTGAGACCTCGCGAGCTGAGGAACGGTGAAGGAAGTGCTGCAGAGCGGCATGGAGGCCCAGTAGATATTGCTCCGCGAATGCTTCAACAAGCGCAGTGCGTCCGTGAATAGGCAGACTTGCCGCTTCCCGTGACACCGTCCAATGCTGTGTGCTATTCCGCCGCGTGACTTTTTCGCATCGCACCGTGAACCCCTCTTCTCTACGCCTCCAGCCTCCTCATCGTCCTCAAATCCTTCCAGAACCACACCTCGTCCACCAGCCGCCCGTCGCGCGGCGAGTACCCGTACTCCCTGACGACGCCGAGCCTCTCGTAGCCGAGGCGGGGGTAGACGAGCTCGGCGCCGGACCCGACCTCGGTGTCGAGCATGAGATTCCAGCGGCCCAGACCCACGGCGACGCCCTCGAGCCGGGCCATCAGCTGCCTCGCGATGCCGCGGCGGCGGTGCAGGGGCGAGACGAAGAGTTTCTGCACGAGGGCGCGGAAGGGCCCGGTCTGCGAGAAGGGCGTCGCCAGGGACACGACGCCGGAGACTTCCAGCTCTTCCGTCCCGGGGGGGTTGGCTGTCGTGTCAAGAGCGGTGTTGGAGGGAGCCTGGTTGGGTGAAGAGGGGGTTGTCGAGCGGATGACCGGCCAGACTCTTCCCTCGGCGTGCCAGGGCGCCGGGGCGTCCTTGTCGGTCGTGCGGTCCTTGACTTTGGATAGGCAGATGATGATCTGTCGCTCGCCGCGACTGACCTCCCTCGCACGCTCCTCCCACCACTGATAGATCTGGGGGTGTGACAACGGAGGGAGGAACGTGGCCAGGGTGCCGTCGTTCAAGACGCACGAGGCGTGGATGTGGGCTATGCCGTCGATGACTGAAGAGACATCGGGAGTAGAGGCCGTCAAGAGGTGAATGCCTGGGACAAGGGGCTCAGACATGGTTTGTGCAGTCTCCTCTCGCAGAAAGTATTTACTATCCAGGCCAAGATGTAGCTTAATTAGATAACTCCCAAATAATAATAAAAAGTCCTGGCGACAAGATGAAATGTACTGCTTATATGGTTATATACTACTCCTGCCCGTGGCTTGCCCTCTGCATTCTGATCGAGGTAACGTACAACTACCTGGCTCGGGCATGCACGTATGTATTCTGTAGGGCGCGTCTCTATGATGGTCACCCAAGCGGGTCCTTTGGATGGCGAAATGTTCCATTTGTAAAAATGCCGGAGCCTGAATGGACGAGATGCGTTTATTGCTCCAGAACTAGAGCATTAGCTCCAGGCATCCAGCCAGGCAGAAGGACAACGAGAGGAATCTCTCTAATAAGCAGAGTTCGAGTCCAATATGTCAGTCTTTCATGCACCAAGTTCCATCCGTCTAGCTCCTATCGCAACGTCCGCAACGGCAGCACTACAATATCCGCCTCTCCAGGCAATGGATCCATATCTGTCCTACCGCCGTTAGAAGTCCTTCGCGAGTACAGCGTTGCAGATGTGTAGCCTGCAGGGGGTTCGTCCCTTGTGGGAAGCCTTGGTTGTTCTCCAAGCGGGCCAGATTCATTCCTCAGACTGATTGCCCGCATATCGTACTGAAGTTGGTCTCTTCTTTTGTGCTCGCTACGCCCGTGTGAAAAATACTCTGTGCTACGTTTGCCTCCGGCCCGGGAGCCGGATTCTAGACAGTTCTCACGGTGTTCCTGGTTCCTGGTAGAGGAGGCTGTCAATTGGTGTATGGGCAATACTTCGTCGATTCCATAGTCCAGGGGCGACTGCACCGAAGAGGCACGCACTCCTGCATAAGCACTGTG
This sequence comes from Cladophialophora immunda, assembly GCF_000835495.1. Taxonomy (NCBI): domain Eukaryota; kingdom Fungi; phylum Ascomycota; class Eurotiomycetes; order Chaetothyriales; family Herpotrichiellaceae; genus Cladophialophora; species Cladophialophora immunda. The sequence goes on from NW_015622541.1 coordinate 1,003,631, forward strand.
CCTAAGGGCTGTCCCCACAGTGATAGTCCGCGAGGCTGAGATAGTGTCTCCTGGGAACCGATGCTCGTGGTTCGTAGAACCGCGCGGGTCTCCTCGAGGCGGTTCTCTATCCTCAGCGTGGACAAAGACCGAGTTTGGCTGGCTGTATAGCCCTTTCGTTGAAGGCACGTTCGACGCTGGTCTGGTTCTTGTCGGAGCATCAAAGGACTGTCCAAAAATCACCGCACCGCTCTCGAGCCCGTCAAGAACCGGGGCTGGAGGTATTGCTCTGTTGTGCCAGTGCGATTCTCGCCCGATCTTTTGCAGACGCACGCAGTCACATCGGAATGTTCCTGGAGAGGTGCAAGGCTCGAATAACATTGAGGCGCCCTGCACCCACTGTAGCTGAGTTGAGGTAAGGTATTGTCTGTGGAGCCGATTGCCAGCAACTTCATAGAGATCCTGCAGGATTTTGACCGTCGTAGCGAGATAGCTGTGCTCCTTGGGCATACTCCGCCACTTGAGGCATACATGGTGAAACTGGTCATCTTTCAGAGGACGTAGTATGTCTTCGAATCCACTGGCGAAAAGAACCAAAGCATCCACATCTCGTACTAGAGCCGGCCAGCCACCACAAGTCCTTCTGAGGGTTGTTTGCTTTGTCCGAAAAGGAGAGCGCTCCTCAACCACGGACCTGTACTCGTAGCCTTGAAGCACCTCGTGCAGGGGCATATGCATGGCATTACCTGAGGCTTGATCCCTTCTCACGTTCTGGTCCAGTAGAAACTCAAGGAGGGACCAGTAGTTCAAGATAAGGTCCCTCAAGGTGTACTTTTCAAAGCTGGGGTCACAGAGGTCAAGCGACGCATTTTCCAAGAGTATCTTCTTAGCAGACTGTCCCGTGGCCTTGGTGCAAGGTAGCAGAACTGCTGAACCGCCGATCTCAAAAGGCTCGACCTGGTTACGGTGGTGGCACATATGCAGGATGACTTCTGAGGCAGGTACAAGCCATCCCCGTTCATCCGACGTGTCGTAGAGGACAACCAAAGTCTTTTCTGCCGCGCTGACTATTCTCTGGTAAGGACCGGTTCGCTGAAAGTGGCATTTGCCGTCCTTTGGCCCTAGGGTGAAATCGAGCTGCGCCACGCCAAATTGCTGAAAGCCCAAAGTTCCTCCTGCAAAATTGAACGACCTTCCGGCTTCTTTTGCACCCGAGTAATCGATGGACCCGTAGTCGGCATCACGGCTGCCCAGCAAACAACGTGTCGCTGAACACCAACCAAGCACCGCACGGGTCTTCTGAAGGCATTCAAAGTCGACTTGGTCCATTAAAGCTCGCCTTGGGCAGCGCTCAAGACCGTCACGATATGAGAGACGCTGCGCAAAGTTTGCATTGGCAACTAGGTGCCATTGGACTATCTCACCTGTTCTCTCGGTGGGGATAATCATGCTGGAGAATCCCTTGATAACAACTCCCCCGTCATATTCGACAGCGCGAACGGCGCCCAACAGAGCGGCCAGAATCTGCAGAGGGATTTCGAGTCCAACCTCATCCTGCCGTCGAGGTATAGGGAAGTCATATGCGATCGACGCACCCGAAAAGAGCGGTATCCAACAGGAGTCGGTGTTGGCAGGCAGCGATCTTTTCTGAAAGTCTAACTCAACAACTCCGCGGCTGACAGTGAGGTCCGGGTGGCAATATGCGACGTTTTCAATGTCGTCAGAAGAACTAATTGCTGCTCCGGCCCAGGCAAGCATCTGAACGAGTTTCCTTATCATGTCCTTGTCCTGGATGACTTCCATTGTCACCCTGGTCCCAAGGATATCACCGGTGACTATCTGACTCCCGTCACCCCCAACCGGGATACTGAACCCTGCAGGCAAAGAGAGGTCAGCTTGGACTCAGTGGACCAAGGGGAGATATCAGGCATAGTAACAAAAAGGGTTCGGGCTGTGAAAGGGTATAATCTGGTCCATAAGAGGTCTCCTTCCCCTTGAAGACAACGCCGAAAGCGCTCTTGAACGCAGAGTTGAAGATTCAACCTACTTTGTGTCGAGTTTGCCCTGTACGAATCCCAAAGGCCTTGCAGCAAGCGAATGAAAAAGGGGCCATGCCGTGGCCATGTTGTCCGAATGTAGTCGCCGCATGTTGTTGCTTGTGCGCGCAAAACCGAACCGGTGAGTGTGACAATTGACTCGACCTTGATGTCTCCTTTGCCGAACTGGCCTTCCAAGGCCTGGAAAAAGGTCCAGCGCAAGCGTATTGACACACCGCGGGCCTTGGAGCCCCGCAAAGCGAATCGGACTACATGATCAATATTTGAAAATACTTCATCAGGTTCTCCCGTCTGCGGCTCTCTTTTCTCTCCTGAAGTTTCCTCCGAGTCTGAAGCAATCGTACCGTGAGATGAGTGGTCGCCTTGCAAGCCTCTTTTGTCGTCGGCCTGGGCCTGGTCTGTAGTGGACTCCCTGCTTTGAGGAAGTTGACGTTCAGATTGAGGGTCATGCACACTGTCTGTTTCGCTGGCAGTGGCTCTGTGGACGTTTTCACCATGGCCCGCTTTGTATTTCGCCCGCTCCAGACGCTCGAGACGTGTCTGAGCCTCTTGATGCCCAACCTTTTCACGCGACAGAAGCTGACGCTGCCGACGCTCTAGAGCTATAAGATATTCAAGCGTTGGAGGCTCCTCGAACTTCTGAGCTTCCTGACGCTGCCGCTCCAAACGGTCCCGGAGCTCCCGAAGCTCCTGAGCTTCCTGAAGCTCACGCTCCAAACGGTCCCGAAGCTCCTGATGCTCACGCTCCCGACGATCACGCTCCAGATGGTCACGCCACACAATCTGACGCTCCCGGGGCTCTACAGGTAAAGGATCTCCAAGCCCTCGAAGCCCCTGGGACTTCCGAGCCTCCTGACGCTCACGCTGCAAACGGTCCCGAAGCTCCACACTCTCACGCTGCAGATGCTCCTGAATCTCCACACGGTGAAGCTCCCGACGATGCCGACGCTCCGGAAACTCCTGAATCGCCTCACGGTTAAGCTCCCAACGCTCCCAAGCCAGCTGAAGCTGGTATTCCGAAGACTCGTCAAGCTCGTCGACGACGCGTACCCGACGCGGCTCACTTCGAGGCTTGTATTCGTCGCCCTTAGCAGAGAAAAGCCGCTTGGGACGGTTGTCAACGGTATGGAGGACGTCCTCCGACTGGATGGGACTGCGATAGGCTCTCGCATTGAGGCTATCCATTGCCCTGGTGGATGTATCGGTGGTGTCGCTTTCACTAAGGACGGGGTATTTCGCCACAGGCTCTCCCGGAGGGTGAACATCTCGTTCGCGCGAGCTCGAAGCCATGGCTGAACAATCAGCACACACTGTCGAAGGTCGGAGCTCCAAATATGCTCAGTTAAATGGCCTAGGTCTGGAAAGACGCTCTGTGGACAGGGCTTGAATTTGTAACTTGAAATCCTCAACAAAAAGGCAGATGAGGCTGAGAAGAAGAGAAGAGAAAAGTCACAAGTCCTGTCCGTGACATGTTGGCCCCGGTGAGGCTGACCAGGTAAGCAACAATGAATACGCCCTGCACAAGTTCCACAAATAGGATCGATCAGTCGAAATGGCGGCGGAGCTTAGCGACGCACTGTCTGAAGCAGGATACCGGAAATGTGCCAATAACTTGCAGGTGGGATTGCAGCCGAGACTAGAGTGGGTGGATTGTGAGGCGCAGTGAGAGCGTCTCGCTTCGGGCCACGCAGCCTTGTAGTTGGTTGAATATCCCTGTGGAATATGCACCTGCATAGCACGGTGTACTCGACGGGTATCGAGACAAGAATCTTCCGGCGATCATCCCATGGAAGGCAAAACTACTCCCAGTGGCCATATCTTTCGCATTTGCATCGAAATCTACCCGTCCATCACCATTCTTGGGGTATTCTCGGGCATACTGGGGTTCATCCGTGCATTTCCAACCCACCCGTGCCATGGATGGTCTCACCCGTGAAGTATGATCCCAGAGGTGACGCCAGAAATATGTACGCTGTGGCCATTTCAACAGGCATACCCGGTCGTTGGAGCGGCGCCTCCTCGACTCCCAGCGCACTCATTGCTTCAGGCGGGTTGCCTTTCGTAGCAGGCTGAAGAGGAGTCCAACTATCATCGCAGAGAGAAGGTCAGTAATGCGTAACGATGCGACAGAAAAGAGGTCTTTTCGAGACAGCTGTGGCGAACGTACATGATTCCAGGTGCAACAGCATTGACCCTGATACCCTTAGGCGCCAGCTGCTGCGCCAGACTCCGCGTGAAAGTTGTGATCGCTCCCTTAGTCGAGCTATAATCCAAGAGCTGAGGATTGCCCATGTATGCAGCCACCGAGCTCGAATTCACGATACTCGATCCGCGCTTCATATGGGGTAGTGCATATTTGACCATGGCAAACATGCTCAGGATATTAGTGCGAAAAGTCTTTTCCACAACCCCGAGATTGATGTCTTGAATGTCATTGCAGATCTCTTGCATCGCCGAATTGTTGACGAGGACAGAGAGCTTGCCGAATTTCTTCATGTGTGCCTCGACAACCTTCTTGCAGTTCTCTTCCGAAGTGACATCCAGAGCAAGCGGTTGAGCTTGCCGGCCCGCCTTTTCGATCTGAGCTTTTGTCCATTGGGCATCTTCCTCTTCTTCCGGGAGATAGACGAAGGTGATGTCGGCACCTTCGCGTGCCATGAGCACGGCAGCGGCGCGTACAATGCCACAATCCCCGCCCGTTACAATCACGGCTTTGTCCTTGAGCAACCCTCGGCCTTCATAATCTTTCAGAAAAGGGGCTTTCCCTTCGTCGTCCCAGAACTCGAGTTACGTCCAGTTTGCATTTGGCGCAAGTTTCGAATCCAGTCCTTTACCGCCTTCTTGGTTCTGTTCCTTCAGCGGGCTTGCCGGATAGGCAGTTGGAGCTGCCTGTGGCTTGTCCGACATCGCCTTTCACTAGACTGCAAGGAACCCTGTGGCTGAACAATTATAGATGTGGTTGAGCCATTGGAAGACACGAAGGGCTGGCGGAATTTCTTCTTCTCCTGCCATGTGAACATGACATCAAGATGATCAGTGGAGGAAATGCCGTCATGGGCAAAATGACCCCGCGAATCACGGTCGCGGACAGTAGAAATCCTTTTATATCTCGGCGCTCGTGCCGACGAGTCCTCCATCCTGAGGCTCGCCGAGCAGATCATCTTCCCTTTGACGTGGGAAAAGAAACCTCCCATACGTCGAAGATGGCGGATGCAACGGCCTGTGGGGCAGATTGCGATCTAAGGCTGGATCACTTTTCCCGGATGCGAGCGGCCAAACTCCTGTGGCATAGCAGGATCGACAAGAAACGTCAAGGGTTCACTTGGAACCACGCGCGGGCCTTGCGGAACAGTCGATCTTGTAATCATAATTCGTTGGCGTTTTGTCTAAAACATGCATCCTCAAGGAATCTGAGATTGGAGCATTTCCACTTGCTCCCCTGAATTCGACGCTGTCAGTGGCGTGCAGTTCAATCGACCAGCTCGTCCAATTGGTGCAATTTGACTGTCAATGCTTCACGCAAAGTTGAGGACAAAAGAAGCTGTGATTTGCGTTAGGAAACGCCTTGGTGCTTGGACCGGCGCCTGTTGAAATGTCAGAATGAGCATCGCTCTAGCATCTCAAGTCATTGGATTCATCTCCTTTGGCATCACACTGGCAACCTTATTGGGTGCGTCATCGAATCCGGGACGTACAGCTACTGCCACAATCTCATGATATCGCAGGGGTGTACCGCGATCTGATATCCACAATGCGGAAAGCTGACACGGCGATCCCGCTCATGCTAGGGAATCTTCGACAAGAACTTGAGGAAGAGAGAGCTCTCCTCCGCTATCGATGCCGCGAGGGAGATCCGTATGGTGTCTTCCCTTCCCTGCGCAAGCGGACGCGGAAGCAGCGGGAAGTCGCTCAACTCCTCCAATCTTCAATCGACAAGATCTGGCAACAATTCAAGAATATTGAACGTCCGTTTCTTATAAGAAATCCGCTGCGCGCAGAGCAGGTCCAAAAAGGCGACTACTGGGGTGAAAGCGATATCGAAGAGAAACCCCGTGCTAGACCGGACAAGACCAGGACAAGGGACCGGGTGGATTTGGCCGAAGCTGGATTTGCTCCCGACCAACAGCCTCGTTACTACCGGACCGACCTCGCTCATCGCTTCATCTGGTGGGGTCTATTCTAGCACCCGTACTTCGCATTGGACTGACTCCTGCCAGGTGGCAAAGTAAATCAGCTGTCGAGGACATGTTGAATCAAGTTCAACGTATTCAGATCCGCAGGGTCGAGAGAGATGTCTTTGAAACCGATGAACTGGTCAAGCGGTGCTTGAACAAGTTGACAGGCCCAGCGGGTCGTGGAAGAAGCGCACGTGGCAGCTCTAGCAGCAGTGGAGGTGGAGGTGGCAGTGGCGGCATTGGAGACGCCAGAAGGCGTAATGTGAGGTCGAGAACAGGTAGCATATTGACTCCAGGTCGACGCGCAAGCGCAGCTGGTGAATATTTTCGAGGGGTTGAGGAAAGGGGAGTCACCCAGGTACGCTCGGAGAATGGCAGAACTGGAGAGGGTGAAGCCAGCTATACAGGCCGGCGCCGCAACCGAAGCCCAGGACCGCAGTATGAGTACGAAGTCATTCACCCGGGAAGAATCTTTGTTGATGTGGGTGACGATGGGCCTGGGCGGCGAGAGCGGATTGTGCCGACGAGAAGTTACAGCCGCGACCGTGATAGGGGCAGATATCCTGGCACTGAGGGAAGATGAAGGCGTCATATCAGAGCGAGGACGAGGTTTTGCATCATCCGTCCACTCGGCAGACTCTGGCGCAGGTTCTTGCCCGACCATGATGCCGGTGACGAAGCAATTATTCCTTCCTCCAGGCATTGAATTCTTCCTCAAGGTGGGCTTTGAGCTGTGTAAATTTATTCCCAAACATCTTTCCGCAACGCCAACACTTGTACTCTTTCGTCAAGTTCGCGTTCTGATAACTTGTTTGGCGTCTGACATCATCTCTGGCGAGCGGAAAATCCTCGAGCGGGATGAAGAAGTCTGTGTTGAAGCTGTTGTAATGCTTCCGGTGCTTCAGTCGAGCCGAGTGCATGTCCCGGCTGATGATGTGGATATGAAGGTGATTCATCGATGGATGCGCATGGATTCCTACTTTGAATTCCTTGGAGAAGTCTCGTCCAGGTGGCAGTTCGTCTGGAGGGTTCTCGCTTTCCATTGCAGCATTACGAGCTTTGCACGATTCTGAGTAAGGACCGATCAGCCTCGACAACTCAGATGCTGCCAGTTTGACAGCTGTAGTGGCCTCCGTCCGCACCATGTCCAGAAACTCCTGGTCGTCCAAAGCATCACGGGGATTGAGCTCTCGTTTCACTGGGTCTCGTGGCAGAAGAAGTAGGTGGACTGTAGCCTTGGGGAATGCGTCGCGAACCAACACTGTCTTGTCATTGTATAGAATGACAATATCGGAGGAGAACTTGGTCGGCTCCAAGATGTACGCGAGAAGGCCATTCCGTGGATCGTTTGGGTTGCTGAGCTTACCTATGTGCTTGGATTCATGTGGCTTTGGGTGCTTGTGTTTGGGAGACATGAGTTCGGCGAAGGCATTGCGCTTGGTGGCAAGAGTACTAGGTTTGGATGCTTCCTCAGGCTGCCCATCATCGATGCCTCCAGCCTTTGATGCCATTTTGATAGCCGCTGATGCTCCTGTATTCCTGAGACCGCTGTTCAAAGGCGTGGTGTCGCAAGGACACAAAGAGAAGGCTGGTCTGTGGTTCAGACGATCCTTTCAAGGGGTTTGCTACATGTAAAATAAAAGCCCACTGCCTCGAGTCTCAGTGTCAACTTTTCCACATTCACGAATGATGCTGACAGAAAATGTGAGGATGCCAGTGAAGAAGGAACCAAGGAGACGTTCCACAGCCAATGCGAGGGCGGAGCTGGTCCAACTATCATCACCACCACCATGGTCGGCCACTATATCATTACTGTTGTGATATCTACGAGGCACATCATAGTGAATCAGTAGATATCGGTAGGTGACACTCGAAGCGACGAGACTTGTGTTTCAGTACTGAAGATCTCATTCTGGGAGAAAGGCGAGTTGGATGGCTGCCTTGAGGAATACTCCCTCTCCCTCCGCCTCTCCCCTGTGGGATGTCTGTTTTCTGTATCTGGTGTATGACTTGCATCCCATAAGAATCAAACGCCGTGGCAGAATCATCCTCCATGACTGCCAAACCCTCCTTTTCCCCTCCCAATAATATGTAAAAGAAGATAATCTTTCAATTTTGCGGCGCAAGCCTTAAGAAATCTTGATTCTCAACGACTTTTGGGCACCCCAAGAAAAAAAATGCAAGCCAAACCAGTCAGTCCAGTTCCATTCCACGAGAGACATATGCACTCTTTACTCTTAACTCCGTGCGGTCATAGAGCCCCAGCAACCCTTTCGCTTGTGGGGTGTATGAGGTTGGTGTCGTGTCCCGGGCCGCCTCTTGTTTAAGTCCCCATCCCCTTTACATGACCACACACCGACTGCAGCAGCCTGCGCTCTCTGCGTGGTTATCCATCTCCATCTTTTGACCAGGGCCTAAAGACCCAAGCCCTGGCGCGCCGCCGGGATACCCTGACATCTCTCGGTTATATCTTCGAATTTCGCGAACGAGGTCGTAGAAGGCATTGTCAACGTTTATTCGTGATTTAGCAGATGTTTCGATGAATTTGCAGCCAAATTGTCTCGCCAACTGAGCCCCCTCCTCTTTTGAAACCACTCTTTCCGACTCGAGATCACATTTGTTGCCCACGAGAATGATGGGGAAATAATCTTTGTCCTTGACACGGAGGATCTGTTGCTGGAAGGTCATGATTTCTTCGAACGATTGGCGCGAGGTTATCGAATACACGAGTAAGAACCCTTCGCCGGTTCTCATGTATTGCTCTCTCATAGCCGAGTATTCCTCTTGACCGGCCGTGTCCAGAACATCGAGGAGGGCAACTTCATCGTCTATCATACACTGCTTGCGATATGAGTCTAGACCTGTCAGCGTGCTTCCCAGCTTTTGGGTATTTGTGATCTATCCGCACCTTCAATTGTAGGGTCATATTCATCGACGAAGTGGCTTTGAATCAGCTGGATGGTCAAGCACGACTTGCCCACGCCTCCACCTCCTACCACCACCAGCTTGTATTCGCGCAGAAACTGGAACGGTTGCGTTAGTTGTGACATTCTTTCTTGTGGTTACAAGGAGGAAAAAGGTGTAAAATCGGGGTCGAAGCACCTTTGAAGCCATGACAGAGAGCTACAGCCACAGCTCGGGTCTCGGGATGAAAAACCTCGCCAGAGACAGGTATTCCAAAAACGTCAGGGTGGCGTTTATCCTGGTACTGGGATGCTCAGCGTGCAAAAATGCGATACAGGAGGGCTCGGCTGAAGGATCTCCGACGAGAATGGGCAAGGGCGCAGGCGAGAACAGTTCCGTTCGCGGAGAAAGTGATAGGGATCGACGGGAAGCGGTCCAGGCGGGCAGAAGAGAGACAGTGGTTGAACGGTCGTCCTCCGTAGCTCGAAGTGAAACAGAAGTGTTGAAGCACTTTGTAACGGCGACTTGCGAAGTTACCAGAGACGAGGCGAGGAGGAAGAGAGACGGAGGTTTCGATAGCTCAGCAATATTTCGAGGGGTTCGCGTTCGCTTGCAAGGCTTGGTTGAGGATAGTTCGTAGGGTGAAGGTTTAGAAGCGTCGTGTGAGAGTCCAGGAACTGACGGAAACAGCGATGGTGAGTCGTGCTCGAAGAACGAACTGTGGAGAGTTTGGGTCAAGGTGCAGGAGGAGTCTAGCACGCCAGGGAGGTTCTGGGAGTGGCTGTACTGAGGTGGTGTGGATGTGGACTGAGACTCTAGTTCGGGACCGGGGTCCAGGATCGCAGGGAGAGGAGCCAACAAGGGGTCCAGGTGGGAAGGATGGAAGGGTGAAGAGGAGGCACTGCAACCACTTTATCACACCAGCTGCTGCTGGGGGAGGCTTGAGTGTGTGCGTGAGCGTGTGTGTGAGTGCGATGGGAGGGGCGATTTGAGACTTTGGTTGACCAAACACGGAGTAGTTGAAGTCTTATCGTTTCTGTTCTCGCGACAACAAAACTATCTTTTGGGCAAAGACTCAATAATACATTATTCGGGAAGGCGGCCGTTGAAGCAGGGAGAAATATGTTGATCCAAGACCAGAAGAGAAGGCGAGGGAGACGCCAAACCGATAGCAGGCAACTCGTCTGTTGCCTCCGGCCTCCCTTGGTCTGGCGTGGTACTCGGTGCTAGTACCTAGAAGACGCTCGCAAGACTACAACAATAACCAGCAACAGGGCCATCAGGGTGCCTACGGGTACTATTGCTCGGATGTTCTCTCTCTCGTTTCTTCTTCTTCTGCGGCTGCTGCGATCTACCTCTCGTCGTTGCCATGTATGCACCATCCATCGCGTCGCCTTTCCTCGGGTGCATGTCTCGATCATTTGTGTGCTCTTCTCCTTCGCATCCGCCCCCTATTCTCTACCGAAAAGAACGCCCCTACCCACGCTCGCCTACCTGCCGCCCGCCAGTTGGTGGAGTGCGGCCGACAAGGCAATGGGACATGTCCCCTAGCGTGGTGCCCATGTTAGTGCTAGAGAATGCATCCCATTCCCATGGACCCTTGAACCAACCATGGCTACCCAGGAGAACCGGGTGGGCGGTAACCGCTGAATACCCGCCCGCCCAGTTGCAGCCAAATTTGGCCCTTGATGCCTCTACCAGCCGTTGATTCGGCGGCTCATCGACCCATCACGCCCGTTCACACGCCGTCCTGAACTTGCTTCCCCTAGCACCGCGCTTCTATCCCTGGTCAACGACCCAGAAACCTTCCTCCTCGAACGCTGTGGCTTCCATGCGATCGGGCCTCCGTGCATCACACTACCTCCAGGCCGCAGGGGCAAGAAGAAACTCGAGATAACGGTTTTCTCTTCTCTGTCCCCTTCCTCTGTTTGACAGACCCAACGTCCGCATGGCAACATGGCCAAGCGCGGCACGATCGTCGTTCTCGCACGCCAGTCCAACCACAAGCGTCATCGCCGCCCACAGTTGTCATTCTTTCCCTACCCCTGTCGGAAGCGAGGAAGCCAACCCACATAGCAGTCGGTCTTGGCTGGAGGCAGTCCGTCGAACATTGACTCAAGGCATTCACGTCAAGGCTGTTGGAACCGGCATCGATTCGATCTTCTACTGCCCCCAGCAGCCCGAACATGATCAGCAGTTGAAAGATATAGCGGACTTGGAACAGCTGCAAGGCAATGGATGATGGACTGCCGATCATCATACCCCCTTGAGATATCCACTTGGTCAGGGTGACATTCTGGAAAATTGCCCAAATCCGAAGTCTGCTTGATTCGTCGAATTCCACCTGCAGTTGTGCCACTCCCGGCAACCATCTGGCTTGACGATGATACCAGCACGGACCTGACAAGAGCAACCACGACGCTATCTCGTGCATTGACCGCGAAGCTTTGATCCACGTGGGTTCCCATGTGTCACTCCCACCCGCCACTATCGTTCACCTGCGTGACATGCCAGCAGTTTAGATCCTGTGTACGAGCAACAGAGGCGAACTCTGACGATGTCTCCTCCAGAAATCCATTCGATACGCATAGCACACTAGTGACCCGGGCAACATCTTGCATGAGGTAGCCCCTGATACCTGCGACGACTTCGCTTGCAAGATCCGTATCGAGATTTGGTAGTCTGGACGGAGCGGAAAAGAAACCACCATGACGTATATTTCGGGAAAGATGATGCGGACGGGTTGATCATTATGGTTCTAGAACGGCCTCATGCATCTTTGTCCTTTCTCACATCGGTCTCGTCGTCCGTATCATCTTCACCTTCTACTCTAACCCTCATGCCTTTGACGCCCTCGGCCACCTCGGCCTCTAAAGTGTCCATGTATTCTCGATCGCTACCCACCAGGGTTACCACATTCTTATTCTTGCCCCATCGAGGATAACTTCCCACCTTGATGCCCTTGGGCTCGACTTTGGCAGCCAATTGAGTAAGGAAATCTGCAACCTGACTCTCCGCAAGTGGAGTGCTAAAGAGCATCCGATACATTCCCTTCCCTTCGGGGTCTTTCAGACGAGGAAGAATGCGAGGCTTCATCCCATCCAACAGCGTCTCGAATATCCTCGGCACACCAGGCAGGATATGGATGTTACCGTTGACCACCGAGATCGGGACCCAGAGGTCCTCCTTGACATATATAACCTGCTCCTCGTCGGGAATATTAGGGTCTGTTGGTAGTTGAGCCATGCGCATCTTTGCCGTCAAGGCCGGTGAAGGTATATCCCAGTCGAAATCTGGTTGTGATTTGTGAGGTCTAGAGTATTTCCTCATCTTGCCCATGGTCGGCTCGTGTAGTTTCAGCTCCAGACCAAAAGCTTTGGCTATTGACTGGTATGTTATATCATCGTGCCTTCGCGTTTGTCAGTGATGCACAGCCGGCCCAAAGGCGTATGACGGGGAAAACGACATACGTAGGACCGATCCCGCCGCTCGTCACCACGAAATCGTAATTCTTCGACATGCGCCGCGCAGCCTCTATTATCTCGTCTTCGTCGTCCGCGATGACTTCGATTCTCTTTAATTGCATCCCTAGGGAAAAGCAGAAGCGGGCAAAATATGCGGAATTGGTGTCGACGGTCTAACACGCTCGTGCGCAGGCGGTCAGTTCTGCCATTCTCCCCAAGCCAACTATTGCGGACGACTCTCTGAGGCGTAGGGGGCCCGATCTGACCTTTCCACCCAAGACCTCATCTCCTATCACTATACACCCTGCCGTATGTATCATTCCCTTGTTGGGCGCAGAGACGGTGTAGTCGCCATTGGATGATGTCATTTTGGAGGCAGAGGACGAGGACAAGGCGGCAGAAGAGCGGTGCGCGTAGTTTGGCAGCGGTCGAAGGAGGTGTCTGGCGATCAGAGAGAGGCGAGAGAACATTGATTGCCGAGAAAGAGAGAGCGAGAAGAAGGCGATGCGGTGGGAAGGATCGTGGAGTCTCGACGGCAGCTTTGCATTGAGAAAGTGGTGCAAGTCGAAGGGTCATTAATACAGGGCGCAGGTCGATAAGCCGGCGGAAGGATTGCGATGCCCCACCATCGACCACCACGGCACAGCAGCCTGCCACCATACATCTCATACTCCGATGCTGACTGCCTCCATTGCACGAAACCTCTCGCGACGCTGGAACTTGTACTAAGTGATGTGAATCTCCCGGTGTGAAATCTCTGAATCGACCTGCTATCTGCGTGGACTCTTTCCGCCTGGCTCTTCCGTTCTCAAGCGCTCCGCAAGCGGAAGATCGAGGGCTGCACAAGGCTGAGCCTTCGGACCGTCGACACGGGAAAGAACAACATCGCTGCCGTTCGGTTCCCCTGAGCGACGAGCAGATCGGATCCTACGGGATAGACCACGATCCCCCCGGCACAGGTCCTGGTAGAGTCCGAGTGAGCTGAATTCCAGCGAACATGGTATTCCTCTCCCTTTCACGCTGGCGCCTATTCCTAGGCTTTTGCCCAGCTGTCCAACAGCAACACCAGCGTTGTTGTCTCTCTCGCTTCCCCACTGACCGAACCAGTCAGAATCGAGGCTCTATACCTTCTCGCAGGAGACCAAGGACCAGCTGCGCAAGTTCCGCCTAGGCACCTCCCGGGCGAAGACGCCTCTGGCCAAAATTTGTGAGTGTTTCCAACTGGGTGTTCTCTTGATATCCGTCGATTATCTCGATACTGCGACTTTAAAGAGGGAAGACTTGGCTCAGAGGGGCTGGATGGTCTAGTTAGGGAAATCCCCGTTTCCAATGGGGTTGGGACGGTTGCGATCGATCCCAAGTATTCGAAGGACTTGCGAAGCCCGGCTGACGAGGGTGTTTTCGCGTTGACTTTTCCCAAGGCAGAGCTGGGATCAAACACTGACTGTGCCGCATGATTGCAAAACGATACAGACCAGATCGACACTAAGACGCAAGAAATCAAACCTTCCTCCGATGACACGTACAGCGACATGCTCGAGCTGGCCGACGAACTCCCCGACTCGTCACCGCGGTTTATCCTCTTGAGCTATCCGTTAACATTGGTGCGTCTCCTCCCTCTGCTCCGTTGCTTTCCCTCAAAATTTATCATCCAACCATCCCACCGTGGCACAACGTCAACATAGCCACAATCCCCCCCTCGGTAGCACGAGACACTTGACTGGCTTACTAGTTGCATCTCACTCCCTGAAAGTCCGCAGTCTATGCTGAAATGCTAACACTTCTCTCTCCCTGTTCCAGGCCTCGGGACGCCAATCCGTCCCCTACGTCCTCCTGTACTACCTGCCCGTGAACTGCAACCCCAACATGCGGATGAGCTACGCTGGAGCGGTGGAGTTGATGCGCTCGACCGCCGAGGTGAACCGCGTGCTGGAGATCGCCGACGCGGAGGACCTGCAGGAGATCGAGGGCCGATTAAAGGGCGAGGATTGAGGACGGGTTGCCGCCGAAGATCCGAACCGAAGAAGATGTATATGTGTATATACGTATATGAGAATGTGCGTATAGATGTATGGATGTATGGCTGGATTAGCGGACGGGTGGCGAGGCTGGAGAGATTGAGAGACGCGGTAACGGATGCAAACTATCACAAACGGTTGGGGACAGTGTTTTTCGGAATCGATACGCTATTTCACGATTCTTCATTGCTTACATTAAAAAGCTGATGTCGTTCAGAAAGCTTGAACAACGCCGACATGACATGCAAGGCAAACGATATGGGCTAAGCCAGATACCCCCGAGACTCTTCCGGCGATCTCTGAAAACGTCGAGATCCTCGTCCATTGATTCTTTGTGTTGTTTTTGCCCATACGGGCTGCCATCCCATCCCATCCCAACCCCTTGAACAAAACATCGCTGCGCGAGTGTGCTGGTGCACGACTTACAACTGCGATCTCACCCTATCGGCCCCGCCGCCCAGACCGGTCCTGACGATGAATCCCTTGAAGTATCCTTCCAGGGCCTCGACCGTGCCCTTCCCCTCGGTCAAGCGCACGGCGATGCCGACGTGTCCATCGGGCCTCACAACCACGACGGCGCCCTCGTCGCCAGTCAACCCGACCTTCGCGTGGGCTGAAGCCTTCGCGTCCAGCACCTTGATATCCTTGCGGTCGTCGGCGTAGACCCGGCCAGAGTAGTCTCGGAACACGTCGGGGAGGTCGGAGATCTCGATCTCCGGTCTCTTGGCGGCGAGGACTAGCGCAAGCGAGAAGAAGCGCGAGTGCGGATTGTCCATGTCGTGGTGGTTGTCTCTCCGGCGATCCTCGCACCCGAATCTCGAGTAGAACGAGTCCCTTGCCGTGAGGTTCTCGGCGAAGTCGACCAGAGCTTTGTGTGCCCCCTTCTTGGGCGACTGAGAGAGCCCCGCGTAGATGAACAGGCGGAAAGACCCGTTGAACGGGATCTCATTTTCGAGATGCACGACATTGGCATCGACGACTCGAGTGACGTTCGAGGGTGGCATTATCCGACCGGGGCGCAGTTTCTGGCTGTCGGTGATGATGAGGGGATGCTGGAAGGGGTGCTCCAGCGAGTGGTTGAAGATGTTTGGGTTGTAGGCAACGCCGAATCCAGCAGTGAACTCGCAGTTGGCTTTGAACATCTCGACAAAATCGTTCTTGTGTTCGCCTCCATCGTGCTTGTGCGCGTCATCTACTTCCGAGGACGTGGGTTGCCGTGTTGAGAAGAGCGCGGCGTATTTGTTGTCAAAGTTGAGGAGCGTTTCGGCAATGAAGCGCCGCTCGACTTCATATGTAGACAGGATGTCCCGTGAGGCGAAGCCGGATTCGACCAGGTGTACTTTCCATGCAAAGTTGATGGCATCGTGGAAGGCTGTGTTCATGCCCTGCCCGGCTTTGGGGGAGTGTGTGTGGCACACGTCGCCCCCCATGAAAACGCGGTGGTCCAGCGTATATTTATCGGCGATTCCCTGGCCGATCGGGTAGACCGAGTACCATTCCACGCGGTCCCAGTTGCAGTAATAAGGGTGGAAGATGCGTTTGGCAGCAGCCTGCACTTGTTCCACGGTGGCTGTCTTTCGAGGTGAGAAGTCGGGGTCTGTGGAGCTGGCGATCTGGATGTACAGCCGGACCATGTTGTTTTCGCGGGGGATAACCATGATACTACCATGGTCTGAGTGGATCGTGCATTTCATCTTGATGTCGGGGAAGTTGGTGCGGACAACACCATCCATAACCCCCCAAACGTGGGAAATCGGGTCCTTGTGTCGGATTTGAACACCCAGCTGTTCACGAATAAAACTCTTCGCACCTTCGCCGCTGAAGAGGTATTTCGCTCGGACGGTGTCGGTGACGTTGCTGTCAAGGTTTTTCAGGTCCACCTCGACAGGATATTCTGGGTTCTTGTGGTTGGTCTCGAAACGAGTGATGGTCCATGGCCTCTGGACTTTGGTACCGTTCTTCTCAAGATCTTCGATGAGGACTCTCTCAATCAGTCCCTGGTGAAGAAGTGCCGTGAAGGGATATCGAGCGTCCAGGAATTCGGGACAACTGGCCCAAGTACCCGTCCTCACGATCTTCCCGCCAGGCGCGGGATCCCAGAAGGCCACCTCAAAAACTCGCGCTGGATCATGGGCCATGATCTTGCGTTTTAGTCCCATGTTTTGGAGGATCTCAAGCGACCGCGGTTGAATGCCATCGGCTCGTCCGGTCGCTGTTGGTACAGGGCGGTTGTCGATGTGTCTGACTTTGTAACCCCATCGTGATAACGACACTGAAAGCAATAAACCCACTGGACCAGCGCCGATGATTACAATATCATACAAGGGTATCTCTGAAGGCATCTTGAGGTACGGTCGGGAAAGTGGAAGACAAGAAGCGGGAGGCGCGGTCAAGATGTAACGTGGACACAAAGCAAACAAACGGCGCACCCTGTAGCTCCGCTAGGCTTGTTACACAGAGGACGAAGTTGATGACTTTCAAAATGAGAAGTGGGAGGAAAAGGGCCAATTTATGAAATCAATCCTAAAGACGCGATGCTCGGCTTCGGAGCATGGCAGATATCTGGAGGCCCGGTCCACGGGGCCAGGTAAGTGTGAGGGTCAAGCGAAGAGAGTGGCCGTTTCCGAACCTGTCACCGAAATTGTTGCCGCTGGCAAGGTCCTGAGAGCTGGAGGCGGGTTGCACGGGTGTATGGAGTAAAAAGGGCAAGGTGTGGTGTTTTCCCGAGCAGGCCCAGATCCTCTTCCTGGGGGCTCTTTTGATTTGATCAACCACCATCCAGGCATTGGCAACGCCTGAGAAGCCCCAGTGGCGGCCATCGAGGACGTTATTTGGAGAGCTGAAAACGTCATGGAGGAAGCACGAAGGTCAGACAGCGGCGAGCGCGGTAGTCCCCCGCAGATTCGGATAGCAATGTCGGCAATCTCAACTCATCACGTGACTATGACCTCTCAGGGGTCGGCGGTGGCAGGCTTTCACGTGACTATCACTTAGCGCCTTGGCAGAGTTCAGCCTTCTTTCAACTTCAACACACCGGCTGCTCAGCTGCCCCCTTTATCACGGCTTCATGCTTGCTCACACATTGGACACACAGATCACTGGGATGAGTGGGTTAGTGATGTAGCTGGCGAAGATGGACTCTGCTTGTATGTCTCGATTGGACGATTGGACGGTATGACATTCTACCTGGCACAAGCACTGTACCTCCAAGGGAGCAGTCCATCATGCCTGATCTTGGATGAAGGAACATTGCTGGGCACATCTGTCTGTCAGAGACAGAAATAATGAGACAGGCGCAATGGAGTCGAGGTGAATATGGGTGACCCGGGAACTGGTTCGTTGAGGTGAAGAGCAGGATATTGAGAGCATGAATTGAACCAAATCTGTGAGTGAATGGTTTGCTTTTAGCTGCAACGCCGCCAAATACTTCAACAGGACAATAAACAGATTGCCCTTGTTCAGCCAGCACGTGCCTGTGGTTGACCTGCTTGTGATCTTGTCGTCGCCTTCGGACTCGGATCGCAAAAAGAATCTTCCGAAGCAACTTGGCGAGAGGTCACGACCGCACCGGCAGCGATATCATTGCGACAAATTCAACTCATCGCACAGTCTGCATCTCGACCAAAACATTCAACTCCATTGTCTCTGCAGACTGGTCGAGGTGTCACTCTTTCATCTCCTCCCTCTGTCAGTGCACTTGCTTTCCTTGTTTCGATTCTGTCGAGACTCCTGTATTGTCTGCATCATGTCCTGATCGTGTTGCTGTGCTGACACGCTTTTCACTTCTGCACTCTCCTTTTCGCGTTGCTTTTTGTCATCCATCATCATGGACATTACGCGTCGTCGCATCTTGACGGCGACGATCCCTTCGCCCTTGCTCAACAATGCGAACAGAATCGAAGATCTTGGTTGCTTCGACGAAGAAGAATGCCGCTTCTTCCTGCGAGAAGTCGGCGAGCGAGTCGTGCCTGTCTATCCCTTTTCCTTTGGCATGGAAGAGGTGTACAGCTTGATTCTTGAGCGATATGGATATGCAGGTCTCCCCGACGTGACAAGCGTGCTGCAAGACCTCCTCGAAGATGAACGCACCGCAGCCGGCTTGGGGGATGATGGAGACGTCTGGCGCTCATGGCGTCACAGTTGGAGACACCGAAATGTAAGTATCCCTAGCCCTTGAACAGAGGCAATGACATTGACATGACTCCCAGGATGATGCCCTCAACCCTTTCATTCCGAAAGTGGGGAGTTTTGTCCTGCAGCAACCCACCCAACCACACATTCGCAAGCTCAAGGCAAGGAATTTCATCCTCGAAGCCGAAAAAGCTCAGAAACTAGAGCGAGCTCGTCAAGCTGAAGAGGCCGGGAAAAGAAACGCGCTGGTGGACATTTGTCCCAACCAGAACAGAATAACCAAGCCTACTCCCGGTGACGACCTCGCTAAACCTGGAGACTCGGATGAAGAGAACTCGTATCGACTCCCCTCCACCACCTATTCCCATCAGAGAACCAGAACTTTGCTGGCGTCGGAGCAATTGACAAGTGAGCAGCCTCACACGGTTAGAGGATCGCATGTCACCCAACAATCAGCAAGTGGCTCTTCGCAGCAAGACTTTGTTGAAGTGGATCCGTCATTGGCTGATGCAGGCATTGACCCAGCCCTCCTGGTCTCCTTCGAGATGCTCTCATCCCGCCAGTCATCCTCGGAGCAACAGCCTACCCTGAGAGACGGCCACGGCGAAATCCTCACTCTTCGGCAGATCAGCTCCTCTCACGATACCAGTCCCAGCAAGGATTGTGGTGCCGAGGCAGACAGCTCACCGTCGTCGCATGTATTGTCTAGTCCAACCTATGTTGGTTCTTGTGAGACCCCTGGGAGTCAACGCATGTCAGCTACTTCTAGCCCTGTAACGGCGGGCAACATCGAGCCTCGTAAAGATTCGACCAAAGCCGACAAGGAAGAGCCTGCGGAGCACCACAAGTCAGCAGAGAAACAGCGCAAACTTTCGGACAGTCTCAAACAATTCGCCCGCCGCCCCCTTGGTGACGGCTCTGAGCCTATGAAGAGAGCACGGGCTGTTAATCGGCAAGCCAGAGTCTTCGATGGGACAATATGGCTTCCAAAGGTTCGCAAGAGACACTCATCGCAAATCAACCTTCCTTGTGATGAAGAGGCCGTGGTGGAGGAGAGGAAGAGATCGATTGTGCGACGCAGCCTCACGCCGGTCTGGCAGAAACGCGACTCTTCACGCAACAGTTGGATGGAAATCATGCGGAATTTCTTTCGGACCGAATCGAGTTCTAGCCAAGCCAAACAATCCAGAGTTGAGAGTTCCTCACATCAAATTCAATCCACGGTCCCAGCTTCAGTCACATCACCAACCGAACAGACCATCGTCAGCACGCAGTCTCCTATTGAGCAAGAGCGAAAGCCATATCACTTTGGACTTGACGGAACCATCGATCAGCGCTCACTTGCGTCAAGATACATCATGGACTACAACAAGCCCTTGCCGCTCAGTCCTGGCGAAATCGTGCGATCTCTGTCAGCTCACACTGCTCTGCCTCATCTTCGTCAACCCAGACCTGCAACGCTCAACAACACTGTTGCTTCAGCAGATCTCAAGTATGACTCTCAAGCTCCGACTTCTCATCACATCAAGCGCAAAGAGGTCCCTGTCAAACACCAGCTCTCGCCTGTTCGCGAAGCCAAAGACCCATTTGCCGCACATGCAGCTGAGCCTCAGAAGATAGAACAGCCACCACTCTCGTAAGGTGTCTTCCCAAGTTAGGTGATGGTTATGGAACTGATAGTTGAGAAGGGCGATCACATACTCTAGCATTGCCAATATGAACCCATTCATGGACAATCCTACCACTGAAATTCCTGCTGTACTTCCTGCCGTCTCTGCACCAGAACCTCTCTTTGCCATCCGTGGAGAAATGCCCGAGCACCTTCGTGGCCTTCCACCTGCAGTTCCTGAACACATTGTATCCTCGATCCGTCAACAATTTTCAAACTTCTCTCTGCCGCCGCCTCAGCCCGCGCAGCCTGACCGCCGCCAGACCTCGAAGTCACACATCTTCACTCCAATCAAGAATCTCATGAACAAGCGCAGTGACTCTGAAGAGGTGAAATATGGTACACCAACAAATCGTCCGACAGTGGAGAAGAAGAAACGCAAGAACAGCCTCCGGAAGTTCAGCGATTTCTTGAAACATCCCTTTGTGGTAAGTGGCCGGCCAACATATTCGCACGTCGTCTCGACTTCTTGCTAATTTGAACAAAGTCTCAACAAGCAACCGAGGAAGAGAAAGTCGACCGGTGGATGGAGGAAAGTGCCGCAGCCACTGCACCTCGCACTCTCGTGTCCCTCGATCCGGCCACCCAGGCACGCATTCTTGGAGACATCGAACTCATGCTTGTCACTGCCACGAACAACTTCCTCGTCCACGAAGCCAACGCCGCACGTCTCAACCCCGAAATTGTCATGCGCTTCAGCAACGAGTGGAAAGCCCGTGGCCTGCGCCCCGTGGTCGAGTTCCTCTACGACTGCCGCACGCAATACAACCTCGTGCTGGCCCACATCCACACCGTCCAGTTCTCAGCCACATGCGAGCAGTGCTTCTACCTGCGCGACTCGGGGATGGAGGCGTGGTCCGGCATCGTGGAGGACGTCGGCGTGCACGCGTTCTGCCTCCCCGACGACGTGGTCGTCAAGAACCTCTACGCCCTCCCACAGGTGTTGAGGATGCTGCGGGCGCCCGAGTCCGCGGTCGCGACCGTCCGGGGTCTTCAGCTGAAGACCTCGGCCAAGATCAGCGAGCGCAAGGCCCTGGGCCGCGCGCGCAAGGAGGCCCGCGGTCCCTTTGCCGTCCGCCTGCCCCAATACGGGGACGGGTTGTTCCACCGGCGCGACATCAGCGTCGCCTCCGACGAGGACGTGTTTGGCGGCATCGAGGCCGTCGTGGCCAACATGCCGGTGCCGGCGTCGCTCGCTGCGGTGCTGGACGGACCCGGCCCGACCGTCCGCAAGGGCGATCGGGTCGGCGTCCTCTAGACGTCAACCGTTGTCTTGTCTGTTTGTCTCTTCCCTCTTTTTTTTTTTAATTTTCAAATGAACATGTTCAAGCTGGGGGCAGGGTGGGTGCTGTGCTGTGCGGTGCTGGACTGGGTGGGCGTGCTGTCGCCATTTCTAAATGGCAGAAATGATATCTTGTTGGAGTATTCATGTTCTTTTTTTCCTTGCTTTCATCTTGAAAAAGGGGTCCTGCCGCTGCGGCAGGACCCCGCCAAAAACAATGTCTGAGTCTCAAAAAAAGCCAGGCGGTTTCTTGTTGTTCCATTGTTTTGTGCGTGGACTCAGCTCGCTGTCGCTGTCGTCTCCCCTTTCTATCGCGACCTTTTCCGTCTGGGCATGACGGTCGGTGTGTCTGTCGGTGTAGGGATCATTCCAGTTTTCTCGTCCTTTCGGAAGCCGGAAAACGATCGGACAGGTCCAAGCGAACACCGTGGTGTATCCATTGCTGCGAGAAGCTCATTGACTTTCGACAGGGAGGTCTCACTGCTTTCTAATTCGCACTTGACTTGTTTGTTCGTCTCGTGTTGTGACCTGTGACAAGTCTGGATCCTCTTCTGCCATTATATCTGCCATGTATTTGAGACGACCCGTGAGCACATCCTTTGACTCCTTGTGATGCTACGACGGTGTGCTGTCGTGCGCTGATTTCATCTCTATCGCCACCCCGGTGATCACGACGAGTTCCCCTTCTTACGCTGGGCTGGGTTCGTGGCATCACCGAAGACGCCATCGCCTTTCGGGACACCCTTGCCAACCTGTGCTACTTGCCCCTGTGATCCACCGCATTCAACCTTTAAAGAGAGGGCCCAGGGCCCAGGGCGCTTCATCTCATCTCCATCGAGAACATAGGGAATAGCGTTCGACGAGAGCACGTGGTGTACACTACTACTCCTGCTCCTCCATACCCGAGATATCAAACATGGTGACGTCGGTGGGAGGACATGCGCATGTCGGACGAGACCGCAACACCCCCCTCGAAAAGTCTTGTACAGTTCTGATGCCATGTTGAATTGTCCCGGCACGGACTTACGAGGATGTCCCTCAAGGGCCCCGTCTCCCCTGAGGTTCTGGGTGCGCGTAAGTACAGCCGTGGTGTCATCAGCCTGGGTAAAATAGTAAGGTTATATATAGGCGAGACATGGCAAGCAGAATGCAGAAACGGGACAGATGGAATAAGGGCGGATAGGCGATCAGAAAACCATTCCTTCCGGCTCATTTTCCTAATGCTCATGTCTTCATGAACCTTGACACTATGTCCTAAGCTACTCTTCACATGTTCATACACTTACGAGAACCTGGCATCTCGTCCCGGATCCAATCCTGCTTGATCCTCAAAGTCCACGAAGCCAGATAATGCAGCCAGGCCTGTATAACACCGCACACATTCCTCCACTAATGGTTTCAACACTTGGTCCACTTTGCCACTTACACCTGCATGCTTTTTGAACACACCCACCATATTCGGCCGATATTCGGTCAAAAAGGAGCGGGCGAGATATTGAATCTGCTCGTTCTGAGCTCCTCTGGAGAGGAATGTGGAAAGAAGAACGCGGAGGGTTGATGACAAAAGGACGTAATATGTGTGGAGGGCCGATATGACGGAGTCGGCAGCATAGGTATTGGATTCGGCCGTGTCACCAGAGGTGGGAGCCATCGAGATGCCGAGATCGGGATCTGCTTGGAAGAGGACTGAGTCGCGGATAGCAGACATGAGACCTGCGTCGAGGAGAGCTCCTGCGCCGTCCCGGGTGCGTGAGATCTGCAGAAGGAGAAACATACGTGCTTCGAAGACGGAGAGAAGGGAGCGGCGATCTGTT
Source organism: Cladophialophora immunda (assembly GCF_000835495.1). Classification (NCBI taxonomy): domain Eukaryota; kingdom Fungi; phylum Ascomycota; class Eurotiomycetes; order Chaetothyriales; family Herpotrichiellaceae; genus Cladophialophora; species Cladophialophora immunda. Next base: position 1,027,124 of record NW_015622541.1, read on the forward strand.
GAGTCTACACGTTAGCGACGAGTTCATGGGATCTTACCTGGACTGGCTTGGGGAGACGTACAAAGTGGTTCCGAGCTCTGAAACTCTTCCGCAACGTTCTTAAGGGGGTCGACTAGGATCTCCAACACATTGACTTTGACGAACGAATCGAGAACCAAGTTAGATTTCTCTGTGCGGGCCAGGGATGTCAGAAGTGACAGAAGACTGAGGGCGTTCAGCCTGCAAGCGTCCACTCCGTCATCCGCATCATCGCACAAAATTTGCACGACGCGCTGGCTCATGGACCGGACACAGTCCATACTGTTACGCCTTGCTTTGACGTCTACATCCGAGACGCCACCAGCCGAGGATGTAATGCGGCCTAGGTACTGCGAGCAAATGCTGTAGAATATCGTCCTAAGATTTGTGTTTGAGTTGGACGCCGCAACTCCTTCAACAGAGGCACGAAAGAGCTGGAACAATTTCTCAGTGATGATATTGTTCATCTGGGTGTTTTTGAGGTCAGTTTGAGCAAGGGAGAAGAACAAGGCATCAGCAGCTCGGGCTAGCTCCGTCACGTCCGCTCTTCCATCAACGATGAAGACATCGAGCTTGGGAAGCATGACCTGTAGCATGTGCAAGATAAATTGTGCCTTGGGTGTGGCCTCCATGGGACAACATTCAATGATAGCGATGAGCATTTCCACATACTCATGCAACGCATCGCTTCTGGCTTTGTGGGCAAGGATAGATCGGTTTCGAGCTTCGATTATGGCCAATATTGTGTCGGCTTCGTCAATCAGAATCTGTTCATCGACTTTGCTGCTGCTTTGTGCTGTAGCCTGATTTCGTATGATGTCGGCTCGATAAGCATTGAGATACTCGCGGATCATCTTGACATCGTAAACACTAGGCTGCCTCTCAGTGGCCTCTGTCAAATAGATCTCAAAGTCAACTCCTGGGTATAATTGAGGGTCAACTTCTAGGTTGGCGGAAAGATCGAGTTCGAGGAAGTCAAAAAGAGCAAAAACGTCAGGGTTGGTGATGATACTGCCGTCTACGTTTGTAGTCTTGCCCTGTAGAGTTGACAAGGTCTGCCGCAGTGTTGTCGACAATCCTTCACTCGCCGCTGACCGTATTTCAGTGACGGTGTAGTTGTACAAAGACGCCCGAAACGTGAGAAACTCGGCAAGGGCTTCTGCCGATGTGGTGTACCAGAAAGCCGGGTGAAGCACGCTATTGCCGTCCCACAGAGTTTGCTGATGGACAACGGGAAGGCTGATATACAAAGACTGTAAGAATTGAAATCGGCGGAGTTGCCCAACAACAATGGCGGTGGATATCGGGGACGACCATAGATGTCTCAGCACACGTAGGGCGGCTGCTTTCATGTGTATCAACCAGGACGACATAATCCCATCCTCGTCGTCGGGATAATTCCGGGCCAGATCAACGACGGAGTTGAAAACAGCAGTTGCTGCATCGATGGAGTCGGAAATGGTCAGACGTTCGCCCAATCTAGCGAAACCTAACAGGAGGTGCGCGACGTTCGGAAGGTCAGGCTGCGTTTCGAGGCATGCATTGAAAAAGGCTAAAATCCCATCTTTGAGGAGGTAGCTGACAGCCCCAAATCCTTCCTCAAGCTCTCGCACGTCGAACTGCAGCCTGGCAGACAGATTTCTCGCGATCGGCTCCAGCTCAAAGGCCGGATCTGGACCCAACATATCCACAATTCTCCGCGTTCGACCTAGGGTAGGATCGCTGGCCAGGAAATGGTTGTTGAGCTTGGGGGAGCTCGAGAGCTTCTGCAGCAAAGCTAGAGCACGAAGTGCGAGCTCAGAATGTCCGGTAGCAGAAAACTGACAAAGATTGAGCACGGTCTTCGGATTTGCAGCCAAGCTGTCTTCTAAGCTGTTTAGATTTGGCCGAGCAAGAGGTCCGTCTTGTGCTAGCTGGGACTGCACCAGCGGTCTCACTATGTCGAAATAAGTTGGCTGCAGGTCAAGCACTCGATTGATGATATCAATTGAACGTTGTAGACTGAGGAGCAAGGGCGAATCCGGAAGAGCTGCTTCCGCAGCTTCTCCAGATACGCGGAGGGTTTCCATTAACGGCCTGTTCACATCACTGCTCAGGATCCACTGCATAAGTCTCGCAAATGGACTGCGCTGAGCATATGAAGCTGCCTCCGGCATGTCTTGAAGAGCATCATGTGCCGATGTCGTGCGATCAAGCATCGCCACATAGTCTTCATTGAATCCCTCGAGGCCGACAGCCACGAATTCGAGACAATGAAATGAACCAATTGACCGTTGAAGCTCGTCAGTAACTTCTAGGATCGCTTTGCCAAAGACCTGACCGCATACGAAGTCGATATAGGGTGCTATCCCGGGGGCCCTATATGACGCCCCGAGATCCTTGGGAAATGGAAGCAAATCAGTCCCGAGCCCAGTGGAAGGCAGAGAGACAACCAGATCGCGCAGGAACACGACAAAGGCGTCATACTGATCAAATGACATTGCTATTGAATTGAGAGTGCTCTGTAGATTGAACAGCGTTGGTTTGGGAGGTGCTATCGTTTTGCTAGCAGCGGGTCGGGCCCTGTCATGGCTATTTGCCGCCCACTCGTCGACGATCTGCCACAGCGTGGTAGCAGTTTGTGCAGTCTTGTCGGTCAACAGCGCGTCCAGTGCCGCAAAAACACTTGCTCTCAAATAACTCGGGACAGGACCGGAACTGAGAAGCAGGAGAGCCTGCGGGAAGGCTGGAGTCACGGTTTGTAGGATGTACTGGCGAGTACCACTGGGTTGTCGGCTGAGATGCGCAAGTAAGCGGAGATAGCAGGAGAGCATGACAGGGCTCTCCAGCTCGTTCATGTCAGTGGGCTGGATCTTCCGTACATTGGGTAGTTGAGATGTAACAGGATGTTCATGGACTTTCTGCGCGTAAAGTTCCAACTCGGCAAATATTTGTTGATAATTCATGGAAGGATTGCGTCGACCTCGTATTTGAGCAGGCTGTGAGTCGTCCAGCAAGAATTTGTGCGCTGCTTCTGCGCACTCTTGCTCCTCGGAGATCGAGCATAAGAGCTCGCAGAAAGCGCTCACCCTTGGCACTGTTTGTCTTCGAGATGCCCACTGCAAGAAGCCATACAAGTTGCTGTCAGGGTCTTCCCACCACTGCTCCGCAGCCTCAGGCCTGCCTTCAAAAGCGAACGAGATGAGGATGAGAAAGCATTCCAGATGGAGTTTGCTGACGCTCGTGCCTTGATTGGCAGGTGGTAAGCCTTCTTGCAGTGCTGTCAATTGATTCAACCTCTGGTCATCTTCTTCGGTCCTGAGCTTTCGTATTGAGTCCGGCATGTTCGAAATAAATGCCTCGGTGAAGTTCTCCAGAGATTGCATGAACTGCAAGCGAAAGTAGGATGACGTCTGCTCGCCTTCGAGGGCAAAACCCGCAGTGTCACTGAGAAGCAGAGTCACTAGCTCCTGCCGGGCAGGATGCCGCCAGACATCTGAATTGGTGCTTGTACATATTGCAAGCATGAATTCCAAGGCATCTTCCTTCAATGCCGCCTTGACTGCATTTGCCCGCTTCTCCATTCCAGGGTCCTGATCGGACAGGTCGCGGAATTTCCCACTGTATTCAACGGTCCACCAGAGGTTCAAAACCGCCTGAAAAGGCCTGATGGGGGTGGAAGGAGCATCTTGTGGCAATGACCCGAACACAGAGTCGAGAGAGGCAGTGCTCTCTTGGGAAAGGTGGCTCTCGGGAGAACCGTATTGCCGAAATGCTGCTGAAAATGCGGGCAGATAATGGATGAGATTAAAATCGAGGCGATTCCAGCGCGGCAGTACACCGTGAAGCTTTCGTAGATCTTCCTGGTTGGTGTAGTCTCCTTGAAATAAATACGCGAGAATACAAGCCAGGGCTTCATGTTGTTTGAATAGACTGTCTCGCTGGAATTCAAGGGTGGCATAAAACTCGGGACCCCGAGGCCCGCCTAGAACCGCTTTGCTCTGAAGCGCGTCCGCAACCTTGGCTTGTAACTTTTCAACATCCTCCAATGTACTCAAGCATTTTCTGGCGAAGATTGACCCGTTGCTGGGAACACCACCATCAATCTCCAAAACCCGGGCAACGGTGGTCTCAAAGACTCGTTTGACTGCATCACCGGGTTCTAAATTGAGCGACTGTTGGAGAGTAATTCGGAGGGATTGGAGTAGAAGGTCTCTGCGATTGTGAAACTTGCTCACTGCGTCCATCACAAAAGAGTCCTCTGTGGTATGGACATCGGTCTGGCTCTGGATCAGCAGCCGTCCGGCCTCGATTTCGTCTAGGTCAAGGGTGGTTGCAACAGCCCGGCTGATATGCTTGAATTCATCATTGATGGCATATTCCTGGTCGTCAACGCTGAGTTTCCCTACACATGGATCAGTGTTGAATCGCTAGGAGGGACAGGATAGTATCATACCATTGTTGTAAGCGTCTCGATCAGCACTCGTGGGTGTTGTCTTGTCCAGCAGCTTCCTGAAGTCCTGAAGGCTGTCCTCTAGTTCCTGCCATAGGCGGTCGATGTTGGCCAGTCTTGTTTCGGTAAAGGCGACAAGGTCTGCATGGAGACCCTGTAGACGCGAGAGACTGTCCATAGTGAGTGTATCGGAACAGAGGTCATCTGGGAGGGAGAAACGCGCCAGGAACTTGTTGACCGGTGGCAGGCTTCCTGCGCGTCTCCAAAAAAAAGTCGAAACGCGATCGCAGTTACACTTGTCGCAACTTCCAAAAAGGGTTAGCGCTGCCAAGCTCACGGGTCGCCTTGCTCTCGCCATCGTCGACTTTCGCCTCGTTAGCCGCCAGCACACACCGGAAATGTGTCTTGATTTAGAGGTCTATGCTGTCTACCTGGCCGGATCATGACTGCTGCTGCGACGCAGTCATACGACTCTGCGGACCGGAGAGATGTCGGAGGCTAACATTGCAACTACCGTTTGTACGAACTCGAGATTCCCCAATCTCCCCCTATCGTTCAGCCTCGCGAACTAACAATGTTGTTTTTTGTGCCGCAGCAAAGCTAGGAGCGGACAGTCAGAGAGTGAGAAGTGAGGGGCTCGAGGGTAATGCTGAATCCCTCTGACTGCTCGGAGCTAATGATGTTGCTTCAGAGCTCAAACGGCTCCTGGGAGAAGAGAGAAACTCGTATGTGTACCGTTTCTTCCATTGCTGCGCGGGCTGACCGGGCGATCTAGGCAGGATATTGGAGAGGACATCTTCCACAGGATACTGGAGCTTCTCTATAAGCTAGTGTCCAAGGAGAAGCCTGTGTTCCTTCGAGCCACTACTAAGCCAACGACAAGAAACACTGCTGCTGCTCGTTTGCAGGCGGCGTCGGCAGCCCTCCGTCTAGTGGTCGAGGTAGCCACCCAAAGGCTCACTTTCAAAACCGCTCTTTCAGTATTGGACCATATAATCGACACCCTACTCTCGCCGGATGGTTCTCTGTGCGAACCCCTCCAGAATGACTACCTCAAGAGCTTCAGAATCCTCCTTGGCTACGCTCCGCATGGAGAACATATGCGCCGGAAACAATGGCAGGCATATGTCGACTTCGCACTCGAGTGTCTGACGACTGGCCTCGACGATGGCTCGGTTGACGAGGGAAGCTCAAGCAGTAGAGACATCAGCATGACTTCGAGGACAACTCAACACTTGTCTGTACGACTCAGCCACACAAGCTCCAGGAGCACAGGTAAGGGAAGTGCATCAAATTTCGAAGACATTTGGGATGCGTTGAAGTGTTTGACGTCTTATACCAACGCACCAGTCATGTCACGAGCGGCAATTATTGCTGAGAAGGTTGAAGAGTTCGTGCAGGTCGACAGGAGGGGTCAAGAAGGGGCATTTGAGACTGTGAACAACCTCCTTTTTGTTTCTCTCACCGAAGATGTTACCTTCACCCAGAGATTGTTGTCTAACCTCATTCCCGCCATTAGACGATTGTGGCCAACCAGGTCTATCCTTCTCCAGCAACAGATGCTAATCACGTTGTTCTCATGTCGATATCTATTCCTTGCTCCAAGTGCACCCTGGGTTCCAATCGATTCAGCGTTATTGGAACCGCTTTTGATCACCATTCTGTCGGACTACCGCACGAGGAACGAAAGGGACGTCCTTCACTTTGATGACATGCAGCCAATTTTCGCACCAGAAAATACCCCTCTGCAGCTCAAGCAATTCAAACCTGTTCACAATTCTCCGCGGGCAGTAACCAGCTGGTTTATGTTGTCCACCATCGCATGTCTCATCATTGGATTGAGTCTCAAAAGACATACCCAGACTGATGCAGCCGATTCAGAGGAGATTCCGCGGAAGCGACAAAAGGTTCAGAGCCGGCTAGATGAAATCCTTGAGCTAGCAATGGTGGGCACAGGGCAAGAAAAACTAGTTGCTCTACAAATTATCTTGTTTCTCTTTGATCAACCTGAAGGCATTGAGCAAGACTGGACAAAGGACCTTTACAGGCTATTGCCAGACCTTGGCAACGAGGATCCTACCATTCAAACATGGATTCTTCTGGTCTTTTCACGGTACGTCGTTTTCCTGGAGTCTCGATTCAATGGCTGATCACAATCTAGACTAGCGATCGGTAATGCTGGTCGCGATTATGAAACCTCAGATTTCTGGTTGCAAGTATGGGACGCAGCGACCAGAGCCATGACAGTTGTCTCCACAACGAGGGCTGCATGCCATGCACTCAACGTCCTCCTCCGGGTAGGGGCTCTAGATTCGTCAATGAGCGCAAACTCGCTGGAGAGTACCTTATTCGGAGGTGGTAATAATGGCCCTAGCAGTCTCACAGACACATCTCTGCTCTTGATGACACAAGCTCTGCGCTCTAAATGCTTTGACCACGAGCGGCGTTTTGAGTCTTTCGGTCTAAAGGTCATTGCGTGGCTCGCTGCTCGCTGGACTCTCCGTACGTTCGTTCCTGTCGGGGCTTTGATTTGTACTGCTGACTTTCTCCTGCAGCTTCGAACCTTGATCGCCTTCACAATGCACACACCGTCTGTCACGCCAGACCGGAACTTTTATATTCTTTATTGAGTACTACGTGCGGCCTCACAGATTCGATAGCCTTTTGTGAAACTTGGACACCAGCGCATCCGTTGTTCGACTCGGCGATGATAGCGTCAGTCAATCTCGACTTCTTGCGGTATCTTCTCTCCATTCCTGCTCCATCACTCGAGGTAGACGAGGATCCAAAGATCTTTCGTCGCCAATTAGAAACGGCCACCCTGGCTCGTCTTTTCCGAACTGTGATCGACTTTCTAGCAAAAAAGACGAGAGATTTTGTCCACTCATGGACGGTGATCCGCGAAGAGCGAACTTCAAATATTGGAAATGACATCGTGGAAATTCTAGGTGTCGCCTCAGTCGTCTCCTCAGCGTTATGGGTTCGTTGCAGTGGTCAAGCTCCTGGACACAGGCAGCCTTCGATCTTGGAAGAGAGCCGCCGCGTCCTCAGGGACTTTATCGTCAAGCAAACTATCGATCGCTCACGGGAAATGGCCAATCGTATCTGCGACTGCGTTGTTACTACCCACAAACAATTGTATCACAACGGCAACCGCAGCTATGGCGAAGAATATCAAGCCTTCATCGAATTTGCGTTGGATATTGCTCGCCTTGCCATGCCCTCAGCGACTAGGAGCGATCCCGCAGACTTGGATTTCCTGGACGATGATGCATGGGATTCCCAGGCGATTCAAAGGAGTCAGCCAGGCGCCGGTATCGATACGTCCAGACTTGACCTTCCGCTATGCAAAGATTCGCCTGCTCGGTTGGCGAGATACTCGGTGGAGCTGACGAGAGCTCTTCAAACCGTCAAATCTGCAGGAGTCCTTGACAGTTCTGTAACTGGTCTGATCATCGATGAGGTCTTAGCGCTTGATCCGTTCTCGCTCATTGCTGCACGAGGAGCGGTGCAAGAATTTCTCAACTTGAAAACCGCAACGACTCGTGAGGACGCTCATCGCTTGCTCAAGAAACTGGCCGAGTCATATTTGCGGGACGAAGCCTTTGAAAGATGCGAGTCTGCACTGTGTTTCTGTCTCCACACTCTTGAAAGCTTTATGGATCTTTGGACTGCTGCAGACGAAGAAGACGAATTGGAGGGCACGGCTTTTGATCTTTATTTCTGGTTCCTCAAAACCACGACCCGCAGGGGCGTTGTATCCCCGAGGGTGCTATCAACACTGGCGGACCTTTTGGATGCCCTGCTGCGCAAGGATGCTTCTTACGGCGGCGATGATCTTCCATCGCCCAGGACAAGCCTGCTGAGCATCCTAGATGTGAGTGACGCGGCAAACCAGTATCGACTTGCAGAGAAACTGTCTCATATCTTTGAAAAATACGTCCTGACTCAACACGAAGCAATATTCGATGATGTTGTCACCAAATTGCCCACGGATCCCGACAACAAAGAAGGCATCGCTGTGCGCTTGTATATTGTTTCATACCTTGGAGCCCGATGGCATACCGTACTGCGGCAAGCTATGTATCACTTATTTGACACGGTTGCACATGTACCATCTACGACAAAACTCGGACGTGGCTGTATCGCCAGAACCTGTGAAGTGCTCAAACTCCGACACCCAAGGCAGCTTTTCAAGTTGTTTTCTCCGCAGATCTTCTACACATGGCTATCACAGGAGACCCTTGCCAACATGCCCTTCCAACTATTCCAGTATGAGTCCGTGGAAGAGATGGCTGAGGACAATGTTGCAGAGCTTACAGGACAGATCGCTCTTCGAGGATTTCAACATTCGGAGGAGCTGGCCCAGCTCGTTGACCAGGGATGGGACCTTTTACTCAGCGAAAATTTTGCCTACGCCGAAGCATACACACTTGCTTCAGAAACTAGCGTGCCAAAACACGACCGTCTTTATGATGGCTCGGAAAAATTAGTGCGAAAACAGCTAGGGTCGGAGCTATACCTCCTACGACTTCGCGACTGCCTTCCAGACATTATTGCCTTGCTTGTACTATCCCTTCAAGATGATCGAGGCATCGAAAAGGCTCTCCCGAGCTCTAGCCTCGCAATTTGGCAAGAGATAGTCAACGATTCGGGTCAAAATGTCCAATTACCACTTGCTCAGCAGCCATGCTTCCGAGCACGTTGCCTGACTGAAGAGTTCAAATACCTATGCTGGCGTCTCGATCTGAAAGAAAGCGATATGTGGACACCAGGCTTCTTAGTCCATCTATACAGACAACTTGTGGACAGAGCAAGGCCGGCTTTAGGACCTCTTCACACCTGCAGTATCATCCGCAAAATTCGCATCGTCATCAGCCTTGCAGGTCCCATTGCTTACGAAGGCTATCCACTGGAGATGATGCTGCATGATCTGCGACCTTATCTTACTGTTTTCGAGTGTGCTGAGGAGACAATGGCCATCTACCATTTCCTTCTTCGTCACGGAGCGCAATCTCTAGCCTCTCGCCCTTCGTTTATCGCTGGCCTCTGTGTCTCAATCTTCGCTTCTCTTACTGACTTCATCGCGTCCTCTCAGGATAGTACCACACAAGAGGACCATTTTATCTCGACTATGACTAAGGCTCAAGAATTTCGCGCGTTTCTGGGGCAGTTCTTGGAATCCCTAGAGCTCGCAGAAACGGATGGCGAAACACTAAGAAGGTACAAGAACATCATTCGGCATGCGAAAGGTATATCTCGGACGGGGAGCAGCTTGCGAAGCACAAGCGAAGGGCAGTTGCTTTATGCCTTGCTCTCGGACCAGAGCAGCACCAATCCTCTTCTGTCGGATTTTCATTTCGATCTCTCAATCAAGATTCTGTGCAGACAGTTTTACCCAGCGTCAGACTATCAAGACGACATACTTTCCAATGACGACGACGCTTCCCGGTTCTTACCTACTCTCGAAAGCCTGTTGAGAAGATTCGATTTAGACGAATCTTTCCGCATCTGGGCCGCACAAGGGATCGGTCGAGGTTATATCATGCGCGGGTTAACCTCGACTACCAATGTTGAAACGAGGCTTATACAAAATCAGTCGCCTGATGCCGGACTCGAAGCGGCCTCTTCCTATACAAACATCGTACGCTACCTCGTCGATCTGCTCTGGAAGTCCGATTACCCTGCGTTGACTTTTGCCGAAAATACTCTACAGCTTGTGTCCAGCAACTTGGACGAAGCCGATGAAAGCGCCTTTTTGGCAGCAGATTTTGACAAAAGGATAGTCCATGAGTTGAGACTCAAGAATTTCCCATGTCCTGCAGCGCCACTGTCCACGACATTCGGTCTCATAGACGAACAAGAAGGAGCCACTCACGACTCTCAGAAATATTCACGTAACTGGGCTAAGGAACTACTTACTCAGATCTCCGAAGCTGCTGCTGGCGACCCTGTCCTGGGTTTCCTCCGGCCTCTAATCAAAACGATCCCTAATGCAGCAGGTGTCTTGCTGCCGTATAGCGTCCATCTTATCTTACTCGCCGAAGCCAACTCGCGCCAAGTTTTCCGCGAGACATTATCTCAGACCTCTTCCGCAGTTCTTTCATCAAAGGATCAGGCACTCAGTGAGGCCAGGAAATTACTGCTGAAGACGCTCTTGTATCTCCGAAAATGCCACCTCCCGAACGAGACCAACATGGCGCAACGAAACTCCTGGCTGGAAGTGGACCTCAGCAACGCCGCCTTGGCTGCTAGCGATTGTCAAATGTGGCATGAAGCTCTGCTCTTCTTGGAACTTCACTATTCTCAAGCCCAACTCCAGACAGGCCGGTCTTCTCGACGGTCTTTCGCAATGACTAACAACATCTCAACGGAAGTTTTCTCCAAGATTTACGAAAATGTCGATGATCCTGATTTCTTCTATGGCAAGCACCAGAGTCACGATCTGAAGTCAATCATTAGCAAAATGAGCCATGAAGGGGCAAGCCAGAAATCTCTATCTTTTCAGAGCGCAATGCTTGACTCTCGGTTGAGACTGGAGGAGCAAGAAAACAGCCTGGGTGATGTTGCCTTCACGACAGCATTAACCTTGAGCGCCGCAAATATGCAGGGTATATCTGAAGCAGTAAAGCAACATTATGAAGGGCCTCACAAGAACACTACCGACAGTAGCTTGGCCATGGGTCATTGGGATCTTTGCTGGACCAGTGAGTCTTCTACGCCGTCGACCGCCTTGTCATCACTATTTCGCAACATGCACAGCATCTCAAATAAGAGCAGTCTAGCTCGACAGCTGGACCTGTTGTTGCTGCAACAGGTTGACACTTTCCGAGCGGACGCTATTAGACGAGGTCAGTTGGATGACCTCTATCCGAAATTAGCAGTCCTGGCAGAGGCGAAGCAGATTTTGGGTGCAACAACGGCAGAGTCCCTAGATTCGACCTGTGCGGCGATAGTGGCTAGGGATCAAAGGATCAAACTCGCGGAGTAAGTGCTGCCGCTCACATCGTCCACGGTGACTGACCGCAGCAGATTCAATGCACTATCGCCGATCTTGGCTGGCAGGGAGGCAGCTTTCGCCGCTATCCGTCGAAATAACCAGTTGCGGGCTGCGTTCTCACTGAACCTGCCGAGGGCGCTGCTGTTTGAAGTTCAAGTGACTCGGCAGTCTTTGGATATGGCATCCAGTTATGAGGCGCCACAGTTCAGCCTTAATCGAGCAATGTACCTCTCGCACCTCACTCAGTTGGCTGAAAGTGTAGGACTGAAGGTAGACGTCGCTATCAACTACGACCTGGCCAAAACGCTGTGGGCACAGGAAGAAGTGTCAGCCTCCATTGACATCCTCCAAAGCCTGGGAGACCGCGAAGATGCTGCCGCACAGGCCATCGCGGTGCCGCGAGCTGACATTCTGACAGACCTGGGCCACAAGATTGCCGAAGCTCGTCTGGAAAAACCGGATGAGATTATAGAACGGTACCTAGCTCCAGCAATCCGAGAGCTGCAGGGACCTCGTACCGGCTCCGCAGCTGGCCGAGTGTTTCACAATTTTGCTGCGTTCTGCGACATGCAGCTGCAGGACACGGACAACCTGGACGACTTCACGCGAATCAGCAAAATCAGAGATCGGAAGATGCACGAAGTCCGCGAGCTAGACAGGATGGTGAAAAAGGCGAGCAATGACCAACAGCGAGCCAAATTGAAAACACACTTAGCAAGAGCCAAAACCTGGTTCAAACTCGATGAAGAAGAATGGAGGAGGGTCTCGCAGAACCGAGAGAACCTCATCCTTCGGTGCCTGGAGAACTACCTGTTATCGATGAGGGCGTCCGACGACTATCCCAGTGACACGCTCCGTTTTATCGCGCTGTGGCTCAATCAAGCCGAGAGTCCAACAGCGAACGCTGCTGTTCGCAAGTACCTCGACTCGGTCCCTACTCTCAAGTTCGCTCCGCTCGTCAATCAGCTGTCTTCTCGCCTGCTGGATATTCAGGATGATTTTCAGACCCTGCTCAAGGATCTCATGTTCCGCATCTGCTCTGATCATCCATATCACAGTTTGTACCAGGTGTTTGCCACCAGCAAATCCAAGGCTCCCCCTGGGGATGAAGTGGCTGCTTCCAGATTCGCCGCCGCCAACATATTGACCGAACGCGTCAAGCAACAAAGCACATCCTCGGCAATATGGACGACTGTTCACAATACTTGCGTTGCTCTGAATCGGGTGGCTGTTGAAGGGCTCTCTGACCGAGACCTCAAGAGTGGTTCGAAACTCCCGCTACGAAAACTGAAATACGGCCCAGCGTTGGAAGCTCAGATGACCAAACCGACAACAAAGATCCCTCCACCAACCATGAACATTGCCTTGCGAGCAGATCGAGACTATTCAGGAGTACCCACTTCGACCATGGTTGATCCGATGATCTCTGTCGCCGGCGGTGCATCGGCTCCCAAAATTGCAACCATCACCGCCTCGGATGGGTCTCGACACAAACTGCTGCTGAAGGGAGGCAACGATGACCTTCGGCAGGACGCCATCATGGAGCAGGTCTTTGAACAAGTCTCGAACCTCTTGAAGGACCACCGTGCCACGCGGCGACGCAACCTTGGCATTCGGACCTACAAGGTCATCCCACTTACAAAGAACTCGGGCGTTATTGAATTTGTCCAGAACACTATCCCTCTTAACGAATACTTGCTTCCTGCTCACGCGCGCTATTATCCCAAGGACTATAAGGCCAGCCGTGCCCGAAAAGACATCTTCGAGGCACAGGCCAAGAACCTTGAGCAGCGCGTGCGAACCTACCAGACGGTTACCGCCAACTTCCACCCCGTTATGCGATTTTTCTTCATGGAGAAGTTTCTTGACCCAGATGACTGGTTTTATAAGCGTCTGAATTACAGCCGATCCACTGCTGCCGTGAGCATCTTAGGCCATGTCCTTGGACTGGGAGACCGACACGGCCACAACATCCTCCTTGATGAGAAGACGGGCGAAGTGGTCCACATTGACTTGGGCGTTGCCTTTGAAGCGGGTCGCGTCCTCCCTGTGCCCGAAGTTGTACCCTTCCGGCTCACTCGTGATCTGGTAGACGGGATGGGTCTCACCGGAGTAGAGGGTGTCTTTCGGCGGTGCTGCAACTTCACCCTTGAAGCCCTTCGCCATGATCAAGAAGCAATCATGACTATCTTGGACGTCCTGCGTTACGACCCCCTATACTCGTGGTCCATCTCCCCTCTTCGCCTGCAGAAGATGCAGGAAAGCAATGAGCAAGCCGCTGCGGATGCCGCGAGTATTGCTGGTGGCCCGTCCACTTCGTCGATGACCAGCGGCGTCGGTTCCACCTTTGCTGGTGCGGCCGACAATGCTGCCGGCGTGATTGCGGCACGCCGAGAAGAGACCGAGCCCTCGGAAGCGGATCGCGCGTTGACCGTGGTGGCGAAGAAGTTGGGCAAGGCCCTGAGCGTAGAGGCCACCGTGAACGAGTTGATCAGACAGGCCACAGATGAGAGGAACTTGGCTGTGTTGTACTGCGGCTGGGCTGCCTATGCTTGATTGTTGCACGATGGTGATGATGGGATGGGGAGAGGCAGTTTGATGGAAGAGATGCAGACCACCACAGCGAAGGCGAATAAGGGAGTGGAGCGCAAGAGACGGAATGAAGGGGGGATAGGATATGTGTCGAATAGAACCAGTCGACACCAGGAGTATGCAGAGTTCTTGCTAGAGTTGATGAACACAACATGACGGATCATAGACAGCAGTGTTCAAAGAGGCACGAATTGATACAATTTGATACGATGGCTTCACTTTTACTCGACTTGACATGCATTCATCTTGCATCGATCGCCGTTGACTGTCACAATTGACAAGAGGTAGGTATAGATACTACAGATAAATAAACGATCAAGCAGGTATTCACTATTCAGAGTATAGAGCTCAACACAGTGCCCTCTTTCAAGGATTTTTACAGGCCATATTATCTCCTCTCCTCTCCTTTCCTCTCTTTTCTTTTATACATCCGCCGCATGATCGACGGTCTTTTCCATGGCGCCCCCGAACTTTGCATGCAAGATAAAGTACAGGTACTCGGTACATACCATATAACCCCGAATCCATAGGACAGGGAGCCGTCCGCGCATCTCGACCGTAGTACCTACATGTGTATCAAACGTGTAATCATTCGTACGATGGGCGGGAAACAAAGACACGATTCCGTCTCATTTAAGAACAAGAACATCTCATGATCTCACCGTCTCACACCTCCCATCCGTCGCTTGCCCACTGACTCGACCACTCCGGCGGCGCCTTCTTCTCTGTTAACCACGGCTTGTGCACGCCCCCGCCGGCGCTACCACCGTGGCCGGCGTGGCCAAATGCCTTTTTGTATCCCATGTCCCACCGGTCCTCGACCTCCATCAGCATTGCGCGCTGCGGCTGCGCGTGCGGAGGGATGGGGACCTTTGGTTTCGGGCGTCTTCCCCGCGGCAGCCCCGGAGTGCCTGAGCCAGAGCCAGAGGCAGATCGAGATCCGGTCGAGCCCTTGGGCGTGGCGGCTGGAGAAGCTTCTGACGCCGATCGAGATGACGCCTCGTTCTCCGCTTCCCGGATAATGGCCTTCAACTCTTTTTCGTCGCTTGTGATCTGCGCCTTGATGTAAGCAGTGTCGCCCGAACTGTTCAGACTCGACATGACACTTTGTCTTGGCGTGTAGGCATATCGGTCCAGATCGATCGGTCCATCTTTCGGCGCGATGGCTGGGTTCAGATATGCCTCTTGCCCCTTGTCAAGCAACTGGTTGATGTCTAGACTCTCCCCGTGGGGGATCTTCTCTGGGTGGCTGGGTGTTACGCAGTCCATATCGACTTCCTTGCGGAGAACGTGGTCGATGTCCACTGCTGAGAAGAATGCACAAGACTGCGGAAGGTCTTCGATGCCGATTTGTTGGGAGAACATGGCCCGTGTCCACAGATTACTGATTTGCAAGGCCATCGCAGCTCTATATCGGTCCTCATGTTTGACGAGGTATCGGATTTCGTCGTGTACGGTGATCGCGAGGCGAGCATCCAGGTTGAACCGCCGGATTAGGTAGTCCATGCTGACTATTAGCAGATGGAGGTAGTCGACGCCGGAGGATTGAATGGCCCAATTGATGCGAGAAGTCATGAATGAGCCTTGATTGATGAATCTCCGCATGAGGGCCTCGGTAATTCCCGCTCCCAGCACTGGAGTGCGCGGACGCTCCTGCTCGGCGAATTCTTCGAGTTTGTTGAAGACAAATGATTCGGTGCCTCCTCGCCAGAAGCTGCCATTGCCGAACATCTTGCGCCTTGTACGCGTGCCTTTCGTTTCTTTGTAGAGTTTCGTCGCAATGTCATTAGTTTGCTGTTCCGACAGAGAAGGGTTGAATTGCCGCAGGAGGGTTGCTGCGAATTTGACGCCGGCGCCGTAGATACGACCATAGTTGAACACTTTGGCATCGTTTCGAGAGATGCCCAGAATCTTTGCGGTCTTGGAATGTAGATCCGTTCCAGCGGCCTTGGTACCTTCCAGAGTCATGAAGCCGATTGCATTTCCGCCATGTAGCTGAAACTGGGCATCACCCACAACTGAGGCAATCCAAAGTTCCTGGCTGTCGACGTCGGCGCCGACAAAGCAGTATCCGGGCGGTGCCTTGACCATTGCCTTGAGTTCCGATCCCACTCGGTTTGCTTTGGCATTTGAGGCTGTGAGCCACGTATTCTCCACAGCACGTCGGGTTATGGTACCCATGGGGATAATCTGAGGAAGAATAAATCCCTGATCGGACTTTCCGGCCAGACTGGGATCTCGATCGGCTTCTCTGACCACCAACTGAGAAGTGATCCTATCCCGGGCCGAGATCCAGTATGAGCAGGAGGCATTCATCTCCAGAGCTTCTTTCGCCAGGGTGAATTTCGAGGACAGGGTGCCCTGTTCAAAATACTGCAAGTAGCCCTTGGCCAGTGGTGACGCACAACGTGCTGCTGGTCCGTCCTTGTGGGGAAGCTTGAAGTACGTATGCTGGAAGTCCGACTTCAGCCTGAGATTCGTCTCTTCTGACATGTCGCAGCTGACAACGTTGCTGTGCTCATATTTCCCGGCATCCTGGTTCGGGACACGGAAAGTCCAACCATGTTGGTCAGACCATACCAAAGGGTAGCCATCCCAAGACAGCTTCAATAACAGCGGGGCAATTCTTGTTCGCACTGTCAAGTTTATTGGGGACGTGTTGGAGGCGAATAAATCTCGATACCAGTTAGGAGCGCCAGGTTTCTTTTGCCGAGCGACGGGGACAGGTTCCTCGCCTTTCTTCTTGGCTTTCTTGTATTTGATCTCTTGACCCGACCAGTCCAGCTGATTCAACCACGGATCGTTATTATAGACCTCCGGCTTATCCTTGTTTTCCAAAGCGGCATCTGATAGCTGTAAAAGTCGCTGCTCGACATCTTTGAGTCTCTGGAGGTATGTCTTCTCGGCTCGATCGATGTATTCATCCCAGGACTTGTCAACAGGCAGGATGACGGTCGATAAATGGCGTAGTGCGGCAAAGCTGACAGGGTGTGGACAGGTTTCGAGAAAATTGGGGAAGACTTTCTGGAAGACTTTGTGTGTGATGGCCACATCGGCGGCGCAGTAGTCGAGCAGTTCTTCGATTCGCTGGAGGATGCCTTCTCGATCCAGTTCGCCAAAATAGTCCCTTTGACTCTTGTCAATTGTAATACCCGTATGGAACTTGGCCACATCCCGCAACGAATTGATGGAGCTTCTGCCAACCCAAAGTTCCTCCTCTTCCTCACTCAACATCTTACTCTCAAGCATCCTCTGAAGCTCGACGGAGTTGTGTTCGCTTGACATTTTATCCCGCAAATCCCTGTTCTTCTTGTGCTTCATCCAGGTTGGCCGCTGCCTAGAACACATACCGTTGACAGCGACATGCAGCGACATAGTGTCGATAAAGAAATTCCGTGACTGCTTCAAGTCGTACTCTTCCTTAACTCTCGCACGGTCGTACCCAATGTTGTGTCCAACGACGATCCGGGGTTTGCTTGGGTCACCCAAGGGTATCAATTGCCTTGGATTCGCTGTTTCCCCCAGAAGCCAGGGTGATATCCAAGCATACCAAGCTGTAGGACTGGCAGCAGTGGCCATGACAGCGAAGGGTGATTCTCTCCACATGGTTTCAACGTCGAAAGATAGCATGGTGTCATCTGGCGCATCCACCTCTTCTGTCGTCATGTCCGCGTTATATTTTGTCCAGCCGCTTTTGATTACCCATTTCCGTGGCCTCTGGGGGGTGTTTGCTCGCACAAATGCCTTGCCGTACGATAGGTACGGCTCGGCGGCGTCGAGGCCCAGTTTGGTGAAGTGCTCGTCCAAACTGCTCCCTATGACCGGGGGCGCATCCAAGCCAATGGCGGGGGTATTGTCCTGATTTTTTCCCAAGAGATCATGCCGACGGAGATGGTCCTTGGACAATTCCACCAGCTCTGGGCGAGGTCGCGTGGCCCCAGAAGGGAAGACTTGGGGATGAAGGGAGTCGCTCAATTGTTGTATACCGATCTCATTATATCTGGGACTCGCGACCCGCGCGAGTGACTTTCGATCGGCAGCAGAAGTATTGACGGAGCGGTCAACGTCGGAGGCATAATGTCGTCGTAGGAGGGCGGCCGCTCTCGAAGCAAATTGTGGGCGTAACCTGAACTTTTGCGAAGTTCTGATATAGCCTCGTGCGCATTGCGCCGGCGTAGGAGGCCACAGCATCTATGCGGCCGGTATTGAGATACTGTTCAACATCGTGAGAGGGAGCTGAGTCCGAAGTCCAACACAAGAATCTTGACGTCGTGAACTCAGGAGGCGAACACGCGATGCGTAGTGCAGAGGCAGCATTGAGGAGAGATAAGAATTCTTATCGCCACGTGATGTGCTCTTTTCCACTTCCCGACTCAAGTGCCTCGTCTTCTATCTCCTTCAAGGATTTGTTTATACTGCGCTTAGTTCGCGCATTCGAGCGAATGACACGAAGGATCTAACAAACAATGGCATTCAATGCCAAAAACCTACAGTATAACAAGCAAGAACCCACCTTCCTTCGCAGGTTGAAAGGGGAAGTCGGAGGCCTCGATGGACGACACAACGTACAGATCCCTCGGCCAAAAAAGGATAGGTTGAAGACAGGTGACGATGATGAAGACGAGCCAGTAATCCTGGACGAGCGGGGTGAGCGAGTTGAAAAGGCCGAATTCGAGCGGATGATGAAAGGGGAGGACGAGACTCAAAACCCAGCGGACGGGGAGGACGCTGGTGCTACTGGGACTCAAGCAGAAGCAAGCCAAGGTTCCGAGCAACTTGAGAGGCAGAGGGTGACAGAGATTGGCTTTGCAGCGAATGCAAAGAAGAGGAAGGCTGTCAAAGTGGTCGGGGGCGAAGACGAAGATGACCGGGATGTGAATGATAAAGCCCACAAACAGAAAGATGGCCCAAGGGAGACAGATGAGGAGACTCATACGGCTAAGACCAGACCAGCTCCACCAAAGAAGAAAGGAAAGAAGATCAAGTTGTCCTTTGACGATCCAGATGGGTGAAGAGAACGACACCAAACCCCCACCATCTGAAAACGCTCTTGACCGGTCCTTACACGTGAGTCGGTCCATCAGAGTCGGGCCTCAGGCACGGCTGCATTGCAGAGGTGACGTTAGAAGACATCAAAATCGGAGCGCGTCTTCGCTTTGATGTGAAGGGGTTACCCAGCCTTATTGAGGACTCAAGGTCAAGCTCCTCCTTGAGGAGAATCGAAATCTCCCACCACTAGGAAATGAAATCCTGAAGCAAGCGACCCAAGCCGGTCCTTGGGGCAATGAAACCAGGTGCCGCAGATTGAAAGAGACCCCAGCACAAGGCTCGATACGACTACATGCAACGGAGTCGTCAGGCTAGGCGTGGGAAACGTCACCATTCACGGTCGAAAAATGAGACTGAGAGCGTACAATCGTGGATTCCCAGTTAAATCGCACACAAAAAACACATCAGGGACGCCTCAGCCCATCTCCCTCATGATCCTCCCAATCTCCCTCCGCGCGAACTTCTCCCTCTCGGGCTTCGGCATCTCTGACCCAGCCTCGCGGATTGCGACGACTCTCTCCATCAACGTCTGCAGCTGCTCGACCTGCGTGTCTTCATCTTCTTGCTCCCTCTCGGGACCTTCCTGGTTATTGTCATCACTGTCGTCAGCGTCTTCAAGCATCGACATCTTTAACTCCATCATCTCACGTTGGAGTTCATAGTCAAACCCTAGCAGCCCCGTGCTGTTTCCGAGTATGTTCTTTGACGTAGAAGAAAACAGCTCGCCAGCGTCCTCGTCGTCTTCATTAACATCTGCAAAGTCAAAGTCCCCGTGCCCTTCATCCTCACCGTCCGAATGGGGTGGTGCAGACCAGTCGACTCCCTCGAGCGCTTCGATGACTCGTTTGATCCCTGTCTTTTCGCCGAACTCGTTTCTTTCATCCCCTTCATCCCTGTTTATATCTCCCGTCTCCTCGGCCGTCTGGTGATCTTTTCCCTCGCTTGGTGCCTCGAGCTGACCATCCCACACGACGAAGTCCCACCCTAATATGCCCTTTTCGGATAAACAAGTCTCCTCCAAATGCTCCATCGTCTCGTTCAGCCTGGCTTTGCTTACCGTCGATGTCGTAGCCTGTAGTACCACGAGCGAAGCGACATCTCGCCCGTAGCTTTCGTCCTCGATCGCTTCACGAAGTGCATGGACAGTCTCGACGAGCGAGACATGCGACGCATTCGACGATTGTAGCGAGGTGACGGGGAGGATAAGAATGACCCCACCGATGACGGCGCGCACCTCTGCCGCCTCGAAGGAGAGCATTTGCTCCCTCCATTCCGAGAGGGTTACAGACTCGGACTCCGCCACCTGCTGCTGCTGCTGGCCCTCTTCTGAATCGGCATGGTCCGAACCCTTGCCGGTGCTCTTTGTCGCCCCTGCGGCCGTGGGCGAGGGCAGTTCGTCGCACCAGATGCTCACGTCGGCGCTGTAGTATTTCGTCCTCAAGCTCAGCGGCGGGTGCGAGGTATACCCCGCAAACGAGGTCACTTCGTCCGACGGCTTGGAGCCGGTGACTGCTTCCAGAAACGGGCGGAATGGAGGAGTCGACGTCACGTCCGGCGGCGATGGGGACAGGATCAGGAGGCGGAAGGAGGATGGCTTTATAGGTGGCGGGTTGGATGCCATCGGCACTTTTCCCCGCGACAAGGAGCGTTCCTAGTAATGAAGCTTTACTCGGTCGACCTCACAGGTTTCCCAAGAGAGAATCCCAAGCGTCAGAGACGATGTTGGTTAAGTGGATGAACTACTACGAATGATTCAAAGTTCGAATGGTGTTTCATTCATGTTTATATTCAGCCTTGGCAGGGCGAGGTTTTCAAATGTGTTCGTAAGCGAGGCTGCAACGCCTGCCCTGCACTCATTCAATCATGTGCCATATCGGCATCAGGAGTCTGCCAGCTGGTCGGAGCGTGTTTTCGAGTTGGACCGAATTGGATAGACATCCACAGGCTTCCTGGAGAGCGGCGGTATCTTCTAAAGCTCAGTTCTCACACGAACTTCCTCTCTTCGCTTCCCTCCAGCCGCTCTCGATCTGTACCTCCTGTGGCGCAGCGATTCTTTTGCACGTTTCGGTGAAAAGATTTCGAACGTCGTAAAACAAACCCTTGCCCGATTTCTGTTTCCATGTCATCCGACTTGCGCCTGTACCAGCTTAATTCCTCCTTCCAGCCCGTGCCCGGTTAACTGTAGCTCTTCCTCTTGCCAGACCAACACCACGGCCTCTAGTACCCCTCGATCTGAACATAGGCGCATTTCTAAGCATGTCTGGGACGATGAAGAAGCGTACGTGGCTGCCTCGAATGTAGACTTGATCAAGATGTGACACTCGGCCGTCGCGCGCTGTGGCGGTGATGTCCTTTAGTTGGACATTCATGTTGTCTTCGGCTGTTCCATTTGGCAAAAGTTAGCCTCAGTGATCAAGTGCAAATGGAGTCGTGGCTTGAAATAGGCAATCCTAAGGAAAATGGAGGAATGCGCACCTTCAAGCAGTTTTCCTCGGTACACTTGACCGGATGTGAGCTCCAACGTTACTACATGGCCCTATATAGCACATTTACCATCAGCATAGTCCAGAGGTACAGGACAATCTGTGTGCAATGCTCACCTGAGCCTCGTTGAGCAGCTTGATCGGAATGCCGATGGTGGATGTGAGTTTGCCCATGTTGGGCGCCCGCGGGTCACAGTGGTTCGGCGCAGAGGGATGATACGGTGAAGGATCGACGGCCAGACACAGGCGACAACAGCACCAACACAGCTGAGGCAGTCGCAAGTGGTTGCGGGTGTTGAAGTTGAGGCTGGTTTCGTTTTGACGGCGCACCGCAGCCACACGAAAATGAAAGCAACATTTGACATTTTGACCTGCATGACTAAGTCCGACTTATCTCCGCATTTGTGATATTCACTTCGCATCTGCAACTTCATCCTTCGCATTCGATCAAACTCGCTCCAAGAACGAAGATCACTCGGTCTTTTGACATGCCACTCTTTTCCAATGTGCCAGCGCTCCGCCTCACCCTAGCCTACGCTCTGAACGAGCCATCGTGCCTGCTCCCGCACCGAACCATTCCAACTCTTCTCCCTCTCCCACTACCAATTGGCCCTTGGCTTCCATCTGTCAACGCCGCTGGCAAGAAACCCACGATCCGTGCTCTTGTCATAGACAAAGACAACACACTATGTCCACCGGAGACGGTTAAATTACATCATGCATATCTGAACAAGATCGCAAAGATCAAGGAAAGCGACGAGTTCAGCCACAATCCACACAGCATCCTGATTGTCTCCAACACTGCAGGAAGCTCCTCTGCGCCAGAACATGAAGCTGAAGCCAAGCAGTTGGAGAAGGAGCTTGGCCTTCCGGTCTTGAGACAACACCCTGACCGCAAGAAACCATTCTGCGGACCGGATATTCTACAATATTTTAGGGATCATGGTGTTACGCAGGACCCCAAGGAGATCGTAGTCGTGGGGGACCGATTGGCCACCGATGTTCTCCTGGCCCGTGAGATGGGCAGCTGGAGCATTTGGACCAGGGACGGCTGGCGCAATCCCGAAATGCCCGGGCGAGACTACAGAGGCTTCTTCAGTAGAATAGAGAGCCGCTTCGAACGATTTATGCGAGGTGGGCTGGGAAGGGCAGCTCCCCTACCAAAGACTGTATCACCACCATGAGGAACACAGAAGCGGCCTAAAGCAACTTCGACGCCAGCTCAACGCTACCTTGAGCTACCCATGACTAGGATCCTTGACGCCTTGCTGGCCGATGGTGTGAATGATCGCTGGGGCTCTGCTATGCTCAGAAACCCCATGGTTCTCAACGCTTCATCAATTGATCCCCATCGACTGAGCTTCCCGAAGTAACAGTCGGCGTCCCTGTGGCCGAGGAAGGGTATGCAGGAAGAGACTTGGTATCGCCCAAGGGCGCAGAAATCACTGCTGGCAACTCGGACACATTCGCGGGAAGACCAACCTGGCTGGTACTCGTAGACTGCAATCTGGCCAGCGGCGATTCGGCTGGGCTACCGAACGGTATCGAGTTTGTCCTGGCCATCAAGTCCCTTTTGACCAAGACGCTGTTGTCGGACGTGACCCTCCTGCTGACGATCTCGGCCACGGCTTCCTTGAGCGAGAACTTGTTCTCCTTGACTCTCACGTCCATCCTGCCGGAGAAGGGGACCCTCGTCCAATTGCTTCTGTCTTCGACTACCGGCAGCTCTGCATCACTTCCGTCTGGGGTAGCCGCAAACATCATAAACCTCACGCCCTCAAAGAAGACGGTATGGCTTGACCCGGAGTTGACGAGGCACGTTGCGCGTTTCAGGTCGATTTGATGCCGCGAGCACTTTGCCCGGGTGGAAATGATGGCCTCGATAGCTTCATCCCTCCCGATGTTCCGCTCCGACTCGTTCTCATTGTCTGTGAAGTCTCGGGAGAAGAGACTGTTGAGATTGGCGCGGCTCGGGTTGGCGTTGTCGTATTCGAGGAACAGCCTCTTGAGGCATTGGAGGCCTTGGGGCGACTTGGTGGTGATGGCGTGGTATGAGGCGGAGTGGTCGTGGAGCTGGACTTTGCTCATGCTGGACACGATCCACGAACAAGCTGCACTGTTTACTCGGTCCTCCGTACTTTGGCGCCAGTTTTCGGTGCCTCTCGGGCAGTTCGTATCTCTGATATGTATTTCCAGAGTATATCCTAACCTAACCTTGATCGAACAAAGATGCTTGTTATGGCCACTGCTCGTCTTCTCGTCGTGGTCCGGAAGCTCTCGACGACGAGCTGTGGTTTCAAGGCCCAGTTTCAGGCCTCCTCCCTTGCTCCTCTGGGTTAATTTGCCAGGCGATCCCTGTCCGGTGTGATTGCTCTTCCTCCAAGCGGCTAAGCGGCGCCCATCTCAGCCGCAGCCCACGTCCCAGCCCACGTCCACGCCCACTACTGACCCACGAGCAGCACCGAGCTAAAATATACGGGGATGCCAGGTACGGAGCAGTAACTTGTACTCGGCGCCTACCGAGGCATGCGTGCGTGGGCTGCTCGTATAGGCGGTACATTTCTGGACATGGTATTCCGGCCGCCGTTTTCCGCCGCAACGGGCCCGTATTCGTATATCAAAACAACTTTTCGTTCTCCTATCCCTGAATGGAGTGTTTACGAAATACGGAGCCCTCTAGGAGTCTGGCTGGGGTACTCCGTGCAGCGCATAGATTTATCCTTGAATAGACGATCCGATTTCCGAGAGCCACTTTACGTGTACAGAGTACTGCTGTACCTCTGTCCCCTTATGATGCCCGTTGGCCGTTTTCCGAGACTGACCGACGTCTCATTCGGAACTGGTGCTTTCCACCTGTCTCCAGGGCTTCTTCTCATTCTTGACGGCATCGACTGTCTCGACCGGAGATCTCTCCTCGTCAGCCGCCTGTTTCTCGGCAGCGTCGGCGCCCTGTCCGTGGCTGTAGATTTGACGCGGAACGTGGCTGTTCAGGAGATGGTCGTAGTCGCGCATGCACAAGGCGGCGACGACGCCGCAGAAGTTGACCGGGATGGACGAATAGTAGATGTACGAATAGGCGACCGAGCGGGCGTGCAGCAGGGCGTTGATGGCCGCTTGCTGGATCTCGGGCG
The DNA here is from genome assembly GCF_000835495.1 of Cladophialophora immunda. Classification (NCBI taxonomy): domain Eukaryota; kingdom Fungi; phylum Ascomycota; class Eurotiomycetes; order Chaetothyriales; family Herpotrichiellaceae; genus Cladophialophora; species Cladophialophora immunda. The sequence goes on from NW_015622541.1 coordinate 1,051,829, forward strand.
TCATGCCGGGGACGGCGCTGAAGGCCGCAGTCGTGCCCGCCGCGGCGGCCTGGAGCAGGTCGGCCAGCGACGATTTGGGGAGACCCGCGGCCAGGGCGGCCTGGGGCACCTTGGACGCGATCTCCCCCGGCAGTTTGTTGTTCAGGATGGCCAGGTAGATGGTGGCGAAAATGGAGCCCAGGGTCGTGCGGGCCAGGAAGAGAATGGCAAAGACGGTCCCCAGGTCGGCGTCGTTGGCTTCCATCTGCACGAGCGAGACCGGGATCAGCTCGAGGATGCCGCCGGGGAGCGTGGTGAGGAATGAGAACGCCGCGCTCTGGCCTCGGTTGTACTGGTTGCTCGAAGCCAGCGCCCCGGAGAAGGCCATGACCATGGCGGCCAGCACCACCGTCTGCCACTTGACGTGCTTGACCACCGCGATCATGGGCCCCCACAGGTAAATGCCCCCAATGATGCCGAAGGCGATGGTGGTCGACAGCCACGCATTCTCCTGCCAGCCCGTCGTGTTCAAGCCGTAGATCTCGGCGACCTGAGTCGGCCAAATGATGCTGGGAGCGACGTAGGAGATGCCGGAGATGCCACAGATAACCACCAAGCACGTAAACCCCCGGAGGTCCTTGAAAAAGTACATGGGGATGAGGGGATTGGCGACGCCAGAGTAGATTTCTGAAGCTTGTCAGTGGCACACACGTTTTGACGGACAGGGACAAAAATGATCTTACCATAAAAGACAAACACGACCAAGGTGACTCCTCCAACGATGAGGAGGCTGAGAATACGGGCTGATGTCCAGGGAAGAGGAGAGCCACCTGTCCAAGACACCATGTCAGAAAGGTCAAAGCCAACAGGGAAAATAGCGAGGGATTCATACCCCAAGAGACACCCAGCAGGAACATGGAAAGCCCTGCCGTCATCAAGAAAATGCCGACAAAGTCAATCCGCTTGACTTCCTCCATGACTGTACGTTTCCCGCCGTGAAGCTGCTGGAAGCTCGGAGGGTGGTAGAAGAAGATCTGCAACGCGGCTGCGGCTCCCATCATCATCAGGTAGGTGTAATAGCACCACCGCCAGCCCGCGCCAGTGTTGACAAGTCGCAAGGCTGCACTTCTAGATCAATAAAAGCCCCCGTGGTACAAAGGCAAAACGGGAAATTTGCCGGAAGAAACTCACAGATATAGGCCCCAAATCCCGTCGTCAAGATGCTGGGAATGACGCAAAAGGTGATTCCCAGAAACTTGTACCTGTTGGGACAGATTTCGCCGACCGTCAGGCCGTAGCAGGTGTGGACGCCACCTGAGAGGCCCAGCAACACATTTGCACCGATGAGGACGTTCATTGTCTTGGCCGTGCAGGCGATGATGCCCCCGATGACACCGATCACGGAAGCCCCGATCATGAAGTAGCGGCGTCCGAATTTATCGGACAGCCTGCCAAACAGGATGATGGAGACGGCGCAAGCGGCGGTCCAAACGATGCTGAAGAGGCTGGCATTCTCAGCGTCACCTATTTCGCCCGGGTCAGCATCCAAACGAGGAGAAAGAGAAGCATCCGCAGTTGGGACTGACCAAGGTCTTCACTGATATAGGTCAGCACCGCGGCCGGGGGACTGAACCCCCAATACGCTGCGACGGTCCCCAGAGAGATGCCCGCCACGGCCGACACCAGCCTGAGCAGGTACGTGGCATTGAATTTGGACTGATCGGTCGTCAGGGCCCTCGAGTTCTGGTAGTCGGCGATGGTGCCGGCATCACGCTGTGCATGCTCGAGTTCGAGCCGCTGCAGGTTGGTTATGGCTTCCTCTCCGGACGAGGTCATCGCGGCTCAATCTCGAGCAGGACGTCTGTGAAGAAGGGGACAAGTGCCGTACTGAGAAAAACTGGCGGACAAGCAGCAGGGGGTTCCCTCCAAGGAGTTTCAAAGGGCGTGGGCTTCGACATGGACATAGAAATGGATTGCTTTATACTGTGCGAGGTGGAGGCGTAGGTCCCTTTACCTGCCTTGCGGGGCCCCGCAGCCTTGAGATAGCCGGACAGGCCCAATTACTACTGCGGCGTGTCAGCAACCCATAGTAAAGACTCGGTTTCCAGGATGCCCTCTGTGATTCGAGTCAGGATTGGCTCAAGAACAACGGTGGCGCACCATGTGGAGTCGCCCGGGGCTGTGAATGCTGGCGATGTGTTGAGCATTTGATGTGTTGATGCCCGTGTCTAGCTGCGTGGGGAAAGAGTCTCTCCATCTTCCTGACAGCCCAAGTATTGAGTCAGTCAAATGCATCCAACCTCGTTGGACGCCTAGATGATTTCCACTATCACTTTGCACCCAGCAGACTGTCTAGACACAGGAAACGGCGGGTTTCGTGGATCTTGCTTTGTTGAGATATTCATGAGTTGATGGGCAACACCTAAGACTCCATATGCTCCACGAGACGAGCTGCGAGATCACGGGTATGGGAAGATCGCCATTCTGTCGATGCCCTGTCTTGCATATAGAAGCCCCTTAAGAAATGGCTGCGATCTCCTACACCAAGGTATGCGTGCCTTTAATCAACTTTGGCCATAAGACCTCCTCAATTACACTTGGGCATCGACTAGAACTGCTATCATCACGATGGCAACGGTAGCCAATTTTCCCGCCCCAATCCCCGAGACTTTCCCGGGCTCCAAGCATCTCAACGATGTTCACGTCACGCACGCTGAGGTGCAGCCGACGGTCCACGAAGAGGTGAACGGAGACTACCAGATCAAGGAGCAATGGCATTCGCAGCCTCGCCACCTTCGCGTCATCCACGTTGGGGCGGGAGCCGCGGGACTGTTGATGGCATACAAGATGAAAAAGGATTTTGAGAACTACAGCCTCGTCTGCTACGAAAAGTAACATTTCCCCCCCGTTGGAGCTACGTTCAAGGTCGACCGCGGGTTGGGGCTAAAATCTCTCGAATATCAGGAACCCGGCAATTGGCGGCACATGGTTTGAAAACCGCTGCCCAGGCTGTGCCTGCGACGTGTGAGTGCATCCATGTTCATGAACATATCTTTTGCCTGCGTGGGCTGACACGGAGGGAGAGAAAAGACCGGCGCATGCATATACGTACTCGTTCGAGCCGAATCCGAACTGGTCCAGCTTCTATGCCTATGCGCCGGAGATCCGACAGTATTTCCAGGATTTTGCCGACAAATACGATCTGATGCCCTTTGTCAAATTGAATTCCAAAGTCCTGAGCGCGGTGTGGCAGGAAGAAAAGGGCATATGTGAGTGGTTATAGCCCCTTTTTGGTGCAAAGTTTGCTTTCGGGAGGAATCTAACGTGAACGAAGACGAGGTCGAGATCGACGTTGAAGGTCAAATCGTGCGAGACTGGTGTCACGTCTTTGTTAATGGGACCGGATTTCTCAACAGTTGGAAATGTGAGCATATCCCATCCCGCTCCCTGCTGGACAACCTCTCTTGAGCGGCGAAACTGACTGAGGTTCTTGGGCCAGGGCCGAAAATACCAGGTCTGCACGACTTTGGGGGCAAGCTGATGCACAGCGCCTCTTGGGACTCATGTTCGTTCACGCCCAACTGCCTGCTTCATGGTACCACTGGCCCTGCTGACTAGCCAAAAGCATGCGACTGGACTGGGAAAAGAGTCGCAGTCATTGGCACTGGCTCTAGTGCGATCCAGATCGTTCCTCAGATTCAGAAAAGTACGAATCAATGCCCTTCCCTTTTCTCCCACTTGTCCTGTACTGACTCTTAGGTAGCTGCCAAACATCTCGTCTCGTTCATGCGATCGGTCACATGGATCTCGCCCATGGTCGGCCAGGCGGCGCTGGACGAACAGAGGGAGCTGGGCAAGGGCGACGTGCCGCCCAACGCGCAGTACTTCTTCTCCGAGGACGAGAAGCAAAAGTTCCGCGACGACCCGGACTTCCACCTCGCGTACCGCAAGAAACTAGAAGCGGCGGTGAACAACCTATTTGAGATGTTCTTGAAGGACAGCGAAACCAACCACGAGGCAGAGCGGTTGATGAGAGCCGAAATGCACCGGCGCATCGGCCCCGGCCATGAAGAGCTCAAGGAGAAGCTGATCCCGAGCTGGCCGCCGGGGTGTCGTCGCATCACGCCCGGAGACGGATACTTGGAGGCTCTGGTCCAACCCAGTAAGCAAGCACAAGACACAGACTCCCCCCCTCCCCCCCTTCGGGCTGGGATGAACGAGCTTTTTCTGACTATATGGGGGCCAGATGTCACGACCATTCACAAGGAAATTGCGAAAGTGGTTCGTGAGGGCATCGTCGACGAGTCGGGCCAGGTCCACGAAGTTGATATTCTGGTGTGTGCCACGGGATTCAACCTGGCATTTGTACCACCCTTGTAAGCATTTGCCCCTCCCCAAAAGTGATAAAGAAACCCCTCTGCTAAAGTCGACTTGCAGCGAGATCAAAGGCGTCAAGGGCGTGAGCATGGCCGACGAGTTCAACCCGGAGCCGCAGGTGTACCTTGCGACCACGGTGCCCAAGTTCCCCAACTACTTCGTCATCAACGGCGTCCGGGGCAACTGGGCCGCGGGCACGGCGCTGCCCTCGCACGAGGTCTGCGTCGAGTACGTGCTGCAATGCGCGCGGCGGATCCAGGCCGAGAACATCCGCGCCATGGAGGTGCGCCAAGGGCCCGTCGACCAGCTGTACCAGCACATCGACCTGTGGCACGCGCGCTCCGTCTGGGGCGCCGACTGCAAGAGCTGGTACAAGAACAACATCATCGGTGGCAAGCTGTGGATCTGGGGCGGCTCGGCCCTGCACTTCATGAAGACCATCAAGGAGGTCAAGTACGAGCACTACGACTTCCGCTACTTCGCCAACATGTGGGAGTACCTGGGCAACGGCCAGGTCGAGGCCGAGATCAAGCATGACCTGCCCAACTTGACGCCGTACATGCGGAACAGCGACGTCCCTTGGACCATCAAATGAGTGAGAAGGGGGTGTTGCAAGCGAAAAAAGATAGCCTTGTCCCATGTAAGATAGGTTAGAGCTTAGAGTCTCTTTCCAGCATCATCTAGGTCCGGTTTTGCAAGATACAGTCCATATTTAGAAACTAGGGAGACAGCCGGTCTCTCCAACCTCTCTTCCCACGTTTATAAATCTCTTCCTATCAAGGGAAAGGCTAGATCAAGATGTCCCCCTCTCGTCTGCGAACGAAACGTCAAAGTACCACCTGGCCATCTCGCTGTACTTCATCAAAGTCTCGGGGTCCAGAGGCCTCAAGAGAGGCGTCGGTCTCATGTGCCCGGGTTGCGATGGGCTGATGGCAATGCCGCGTGCAATGACCCCGTCAGACATGCTGCTGTCGTAGAGCTCCGGGTGTCTCTGAAAGAACGCGGGATCCAACTTCATGGCCCCCGGCCCACGATCCATCTTGAGCAGCTGTAGGGCTTGGAGGGCCAGTGTCTTGGAGCCGAATATGGCAGCCACGGAGGGGGCAGGGAGGCTCCTCCCGGGCCATGTGCGACTTACATCACTCGACAACGACGACGAGGGAGCCTGCGAGAATTCCCTGGCCGTTATCATTGAGCTCGGGAATGTTAGAGCAGAGTCGAAGGCGCCCTGGGAGTGCGTTAATGAGGCTGGGCCGCCCTTGGAAAACGCAGTGCTGGACTCTTCCGCCCGTGAAATTGCGGCGATGAGGTCCAGCGCCCGCACATACACCAGGCACGGCTCGACCCCCGCGACCAATCTGGAAAAGTCAGTCTCCATCACATACGAGTCTGCAATCTCGCAGATGATCTCGTCGAGTCGGGGATTGCACGAGTGCAGGAGGATCAGCCGGTCACGCAGAGACGGGAATGGCACCCAGTCGATCACGATGGGATGCGGCACGGCGAGCTGGACGTGCGTGGGCCGATACCACGAGGCAAGTTGGACATAGGTCTCGGGCCCAGGGCTCAGTCGCCACGATGTGACGTTGACCACTGGCAGGTGCGCTTTGGTGTAGATCCAAAACGGGCGCATCGCCTCCCACGACACGCTTGTGAACGTCGACAACATGAACGAGACGCTGTTTTGGAGGCTTTGAGAAAGGCCAAACCTGGTCAGCAACAGTACCACGCCATCACGCCGTCCCGATCAAACGTACCTCGATGAATGTCCTCCGCCTCCACGCACGGCAGATTTGCCCCACTCCTGCCGGATCAAGTGCTCGACCAGGCTGAGATGGTCGGAGAATGGGGAATTGGTGCTGCGAACTCGAGATCCGTTGATGTCAAGCACGACAGGGCTCTGCTCCGTGAGAGACTGGAAACCGCTGTAGCCCATTTGAGAGAGATCGAAGGGTAATGAAGGAGGAAGTATGTGCGAGATTTCGCCGTGGGTCTGGTCACCGGAAGGAAAGGATTCGCCGACCAACGGGACTGGTTGGGGGGCGGGGTGCGGTTCGTGCTCCAGCGTCAAGTCTTCAACATCTTTTGTGCCCGGATCGCGAATGCCAAAGATCTCGGTCGCCATTGAGGGATCGTTGGCTGATCCATTTAGATCGTCCATTCCCGCTGATATATCGTCAAACAGAGCAAACTCATCGGCCGAGCTTAGGGAGTCGCCCTCCACAGCAGGGCCTAGAATGGCGGTTGATGGCTCAACAGGCACTACATTCAAATCGCTGGTTGGAAAGGTATCTCGATCAGCATCCGGCGACGGCGTCTCGACATGACCTCCAGCGCTGTCTTCACATCTCTGGCACCTTCTAGATTTGTTCTGCGTACATTCCATGAGCGTGCAGACAGCGTCTTGCCAGTGGGCAAACTCACCTGCATCCCAATGGCACCGGCGACGGAATGCAGAACACTCTCCAGGCTGATGCGCGTGCTCTCCAGCCTCTTATAGGCCTCGAGGAGGTGATGGCGGTAGTACCTGTTGCTGTTTTCCAAATCCTGGAATCGCTCGTTGTCCGACTTTGACGCACTGCGCAGTTTCTCCTCGAGCTCTCTGACATAGAGCGTCTGTCGTTGCCTGTACGCCTTTTGCGCAGCACAGTTTCGTTGTTTTCGATTCGCGCTTTGGCCAAAGTCAGAGGTAGGCAAAGAAAACATTGCCCACTCGTACGTAGGCTCTCATGCATAGTGTCTCGTTGAGACTCACCTTCCTTGGTGCAAGGACTCGGCCTTTCGCTTTCGCTTCGAATCAGGGGCCATGGTTTCAAGCTCTTGCTCTGGTCAAAGTGCGTAGATTTCCTCCAGTCGTCGATAGCCAGATGATCGTGATACCAGCTCAATGCAGGGCATCAACAGCCAAGGGAAATGAGGTCAATGAGTAAAATGGAGGCTTGCGGGTACTTTGTCGGAGGAATGAACCAACAACACCCGGCTCCGATCGTATTTTGTGGAGGCAGTCAATGCCATTGGCCGCGCGACCTCAGTAGCCACTCTCATTGGCATCTAGCATAGAGTACGGAGTATTTGGGGGCAAGTTTGGGTTTCCCCGCTGGTCCCTTGTGGAGGAGGAGGTTGTTCTTGTCAGAGGAGTCTGAGTCAGGGATACTCTCCAGCAGAACCGTCCTCAGAGCCCCCGGTTAGGTGTTTCCCATTACAAAGACGCCAGAGGGTTCTTCCTACACAGTCCCTGAAAGACTCAGCAAAGCGTGACTCGTTCGAGGGTTGACGCCGTTGCTGCGAGATGTCTCCGCATTCTGAGGTGTTTCTTAATGTGTTGAGCGAAAGCTCAACAAAGAGACGTCTGAGCCTCTGAGGCACAGAAAGCTGACTGCCGCCGGGAGCACGGGCGACTATTCCTGAGGCAAAGCTGTCTGTAAGTTGACCACCTAAAGTCTTCCATCTTTCGGGTTTTGGAGACCGCACTTTTTGAAAGGTGTGCCTAGAGGTAAATTTTCAGCGTTTCACGTCCTCGGGGCAGAAAAATCTCGGCCACCCCTAGCGTAGACATCTGGCGCAGAGAAAGTCGACCGACTTCGCGAGCAAACCTCCCTAGTGCTTGTTACTCCGGGATAATGCCTGACATCTCCGATTCTGTCGCGGACGGGAGCAACGCCGACCACCCTGTCGCCTCGAGCTCAACCACGTCCACGAACACAGGCCTCAAGGCGAAGAGAGCAGGCCCAAACGCTCCAGGAGTAGCATTCGTGACGGGAGGGGCACGAGGGTTGGGAAACGCAATCGCCGTGTCATATGCACGAGAAGGCGCCAGAGGGGTCGTCATCGTCGACATTCAGGACGAAAAGACTTGCGAAGCAGGGAAGAAAGCTGTCGAGGCTTATGGAACTGAGGTCAGTGGGGTCTCGGTGCACCTCTTTCCTCCGAATTTGCATTTCAGCAATGAAGCGACCTCGACCGTTTGCTGAACCAGGTTTCCGTGCAGTGTCTCGTCATCAGAGCGGATGTCACGCAGGAACAGGAGGTCGAAAGAGCCGTGAAAGAAGCCGTCGCCAGATTCGGACGGATCGACTATGCAGCGTACGTTTTCAGCATCGACGTGATGTTGCAGCTGACTTCCTACTGTGGTGCAAGTGACTATCTCACTGACGAGTTGATCATTTGCCAGAAACTTTGCAGGAGTTATCGGCCCTGGCGAAAGGATCAGCGAGATCGAGTTGAAGGACTGGGAGAAGGTCATGGCAGTCAACTCGACCGGGGTGTTCCTCTGTAACAAATATGAGATGAGGCAGATGGCCGGCCAGGAGTCGATTGAAGTGTCCGTCGTCTCATCCAGGTCCTTCGACCAGATCACTAACGCGTTTACATCTTGTAGTGAGCCCGGGCGGCCCTTGCAACGAGGTGCGATCGTAAACTGCTGCTCGGTAAATTCAATGCTGTCCATGCCAGGCACCGGTGGCTACACGGCGTCCAAGCACGCCGTGCTGGGCATAACCAAGGCGGTTGGTCTCACCGTGGTCTCCCTATTCCCTCCGTTTGACCGTCGTGACTAACGAACTCTCTCCAGGCAGCACTAGAAGGGCGGCAGCACGATGTTCGCGTCAATGCCATCTCTCCGGGTTTCTTATTGACCCCCATGGTCGAATCCAGCGTAATGGACGAGGCTGGCCGTCTAGGCAATGCACTCTGGTCTTACTTTGAAGCCCGCCAAGGACGGAAAGCGGATTTTGCTGAGATTGGCGACGCGGTTGTGCTCATGAGTCTGCCTCGAATGAGCTTGGTCAACGGGCAGAACCTGTTCTGTGACGGGTAAGTGTCGCATTCCCTCAAGACGCAACAGGTTACTCTTGTCCAAACTTCGTTGCTGACTTGTTGAGCAGGGGTTTCACCATCAATGAGGGAAATTTTTGACAAGATCTTTCGAAGAAAGGGTGTGCTCAGGTCTTGAACATATGGCCAGAGGGAGTCAGCACCAATCCCTCTAATTGTTTGTCTATAAGAGACATCACGCTCTCCTCTATCCGGGTAAAAGGTCTTCAAGGCAGTAGGCATCTTGTCAATGGTGGCAGCGAAGGCACACTAGATAGTGAAAATGACATGACAATGTCGACTTGGGTTCTCCGAGGACGTTCGAAAGGTTTATAACTTCACAGCAGAGCTGCAAGACCAGTCAAACAAGGAGAAACACATCGGAGGCACCATACTTGCTCGGTTTTCGGGGGCTTTGACTGTGTCTGGGTGTGGAAAAAAGCAATACTCCGTGCCCCTGGCGTTCCCTCAAGTTTCCGATGCGCCGAAGTACATACTTAACTAGGCAAGTTCGGCGCCCGACAGGCCCCCTTTTAGGTACACTAGCCTCGGCTATACGAGTTGCTAAGCTATATATACTCCACACTCGTTAAGCTAATCCTACTACCGAGTATGTAGAAATTCACCCCGTTTGTCTATACCTCCGTGTTGATGGACCTTGCAGTAATTCCTATGACGGCACACATGATATTGACTCACTCAGGTGCTTCGCTGCGTAGAGGTAATTACCTGCGGTAAGCGGATCGTTTGCTGGCTAACAGATAAACGCTGAGACGTCGGAGGGATAGCTTCCATACCGACCCCTTCCATACAAGTAGAACTTCACAATTGCAGCTTGGGAGCAGGAATTTGTGGAACTGAGGTTATACAAATTCCCAAATATGAGGGCACATTGACCACAAAAGGGTTGCGGTCATCTTCTCTGAGCCTTTGATATTCCGTTAAACATTTCATGCTTGCTACCTTCAAGACGCCACGCCTGAAGTGCAGGCGCTTACTTCGTGGCGGAAGGTACGATGAGTGTAGCCCCATGGTCACAGGCTAGAACCTTCCAGGGAAATCCGCAGGTCTCAAGCTATTGAAGTTTTAATGTAACAGGGATCTAAATAAAGGTCGTTCCGCAAATCGAGGTATCAGGCTGTGTCGACATCGGCGGCCGGCTCTCGTTCACGATGTATGGCCTTGTCGAAAATGGGTCTCTTTGCCGAAGGGAGGAGGTGACTTTTTGATTTCAGGATGTGTGAGATGGTCCGGGATGTCGCGACTCGCGAGCAATAGTATACGCGGAGATGGCCCCAGCTCCGCGAAACTCGAATAGGGTAGGGTGACCGGGTGACCCCATGGTGGGGACTTGTCGACCATCTGCTCGTAGTTTCCGGTTGCAAGTGGAACGAAGTGCATGGATCCTCGTGTACAGAACACGATCAACTAGGATACTAACAAGGCTTACAGCAAGAAGCCCTCCGTTCTTCCGTAGATGCAGTGCCTGTTGAAAATCTGGATATAGTGGCGTCAAGGAGCATTCGCCAGCTGCTTCAAGCGATTACAGGTAATGGAAACTGATGGAAACTGGAAAAGACATCTTCAAGGGTGGTAGAATGATTCGCCTATAGCTCCACGCTCGGTCTGAAAGGGTGCTCACTGATGATGATTCGACGCTCAAAGAGAAAAGCAGAATGAGAGATAACGTCCTTGCCTACTGAACATTCCAATATGCCTCAAACCATCACCGATACTTCTGCGCGGCTTTCTTCGAATGAAAAAGGCATCTATGCCCTCAAACTCATGAGTTCTCAGGCACATGGGTGAGAATCCTATGATGCCAACTATTGACTAGGAACTCCTGTCAGCTCTCACTGCCTCTACAAGCGTGTAGGTCATTCACTTACATGCTCCCCCGTCGGGTCGGTTCCTAGGTGATATATTGTGGGGCCATCCATGTCAGCCTGACTATTTGACTTGGTTAGACAGGTGGGCGTTCAGTCCGTGCCAATGACGAAGGTGTCGCTTACGGTAGTAACCCCCTCCAACTGCACGGCGACATTGTTCATGGTGAACTGGAGCTGGCTGTCGAACGAAAAGTCGACCGAGTCCCCGTGCAGCTGATCCAGAAACACGAAGAGGTTCAGGCAGTGGCCCTCGGTCCGCAGCTGGTGGACGCAGCTGGTGACCAGCGGATCACTCCAGACCGCGCCGCCGGGCTGGGAGCTGCCGGGCGTCGCGATGGCGCTCACCGTGTTGTGCAGGTCTTCCATGCCCTGCTCCAGGGTTTGGTCGTGGGAGACGTCGGCGCCGGAGCCGGAGAGCCGTTGGAGGAACATCATGAGGCTTTCATACTGCGTGGCGTCGATCCCCGTGTTGACGTCGGTGGACATGTACTGCACCTCGCTCTCGAATTGGGACGGGTCAAAGGACGGGGCGTAGACCTCTGCCATCTTCTCTTAAGGGTATTGCTCGTGCTTCTCGGAATCGGATAGAAAAGGTATGTCTTCAAATGTTTGAGGGGAAAGAAGATGGTCCCTTCCACTAACCACCTGGAATCTCGTATATCTTATACTTGCCTGCTCGCCTGAGCGCTGCAGCAAGCCACGGCCCGCCAGTGCATGATAGCCAGATGCCACCGCTCAGCCATCATACAAATAGTATACTCACGACACGGACCCTCGAAGGAATAGCCTGCCTTGCACGAGGGCAGCGTTGATTGTGCTCCGGGGTCTGGGCATCACTAAGCAGCCCGTTCCCAGGGAAGGCCAGTTGATTTCTCGCTGATTTCGAATGGCCCCGAAGTTGTCAATTTTGGACGTGGGCCACTCATATCCAGATCGCTGTGTACCTCTGCGCTGTGTGCCTGCACAGGCAGGTGGCTCGGGAATAGCAGTCCTCTATTTAGTGTAGACCTTGCTGACTGGCCCACAGAGAATCTCTGATCAGGGTCAGAGTCGGTCGCATTATCGAAAAGCGTGTACAGGGTCAGCAACGGTCTGTTGAATGTGAATTCCAGTTAGCCAGGACGGACCGAATATCCAAGCTATGATGTATCAGGTCCGTTTCTGACATTCCAAGCCTCGCGGCGTTCCAACTCCGCAGTAAATCCTGGCGGTGTCCGTCGGCCATGAGAAGATGAGTATCACCTTTCTGGAGGGCTTTCGGATCCACATCGAGCTTCTGAGAGGTGCTGCCTTGAATGACCGAGAGCACATGGTCTGGGCGAGATCGACGCAAGAGCGGCGTTCACCTCGAGGACGTTTCGTTGGCAGACACAGGTACAATAGCCACGTAACAACTATTCATGACACAGGTGTTTCTCACACCCACACATAGGAGAACGGCTTCGGTCCTGCCGCATGCTCGAATCTTCGTCCGTATAGCAAAATTCGGGTCCTGATAGCGGCCTGTATTATGCTCTGTATGCAAGGCGATCCGAACTCAACAACAGATGTGTCATCCGCTTGTTTACACCCGGCTGGTAATCAGATATCGGCCTCCCAGCACAATCGACACCTTTATTTTGACCATGGCAGTGTTGAAAAAAAAAGGTGCACAGCACTCAGCTAGTACTTCGGAGGTAAGTTTTGCGGATACAACCGAACCATACCTGGGCAAGTTGAAGCGCAGGGCCCACGTCGGAATGAACGAGCGGTACCGCTGGCTTTTACGGAGCCGGCAGAAGTCCGTCAAACAATCCCCTTTCGGACCTATATCGAAGCCGTTTCAATGGTCTATGTTGCAGTAAAGTAACAATACTCAGTAGCGCTGATCATATTTGTCACTGAGGTGAGATAACCCCCCGCCCCGGGGGCTGACGGTACCAAATGCACTTGCCTATTAGGGCTCGTGGGGGCGCAAGAAGCGATTAGCCTTCGTCGTCAAGGTTGAGAATCCCCTCGAATTCATGATTCGCTGCATAGACGTCCATCCTGGGGAGAAAGCCACGCCTTTGTGTTGAACTCGCTGGGGTCTCTTCTTTCATAACTGATAGCGCTGTCACGCGCTTATAACATTCTTTCGCATGGCACCCGGCCACGGCGCAGAATCCGTGGACGCAGCTGGTGATTCCGCAGGCAAGAGTGATGCACTTGCGAGGACAAGCGGGATCGATTGGGGATCAAGATCCGAGGTGATGTGGAAAATCGGGAAGGCGGTCCTGAATCCTGATCGCGAAGTGATGGTGTCCTAGACAAGGCTGGCGAATCAGAGCGACCCGTGTGGAGTCGAGAGCATTGGTCGGGCCTTGTATATAAAGGGGGCTGTAACCAGCCGGAAGGCGACTGCCCAATGAGGGAAAAATGCTGGATCCGGCTCTTCGGCCATCTCTACTCATCTCACCTAGAGTGATCACCTCCTTCGGTATACGTCAGACTGTGAGCCATTCAGCTTCTGCGGAAATCACGTAGCTCCTTCGCCATTGTCCAGCGACTTGCTTTGGCAACGTCGAAAGCATTAGTTTCAAGGTCGAGTCGGATGTCTGGTGTCGGCGATCAACACGGTGTCGCTAGGGCGAAGCTTGATCGTGTAGCAAGCTGAGGAAGGTGAGTTGTAAGCTTGATCCGTACTACCTGTCCTACAGAGGATGAAGCAGTCATATGCCTTCGCAGACTATATAACCACTCCCAGCACCGTATGCTTCAATCAGCCAAAAAATACAATCATGAAAATACCCTGTCAGACAGTTGGCTTCATATTCATCGTCATGTCACTTCATGTTCATTCATTGCCAATCGTCATAGAAAGCAGGATCCCATTTGCTCAATCTCCTGGAGATGCCCTTAACCCCAGCGCCATGCCAGAAAAACGCAGAAAACAGAAAGCATGGCGACTGGTGACGCGGAATTGCATCTGACTATCCCACGCTTTGCTTCCAGCATACCTGTATCCTTTATCCAGCCCACCTAAATGTCCAGATTAACCCATTAAACCCTTTCTTCGGAATCAACCGTTCTCCCCACAGCAACGTAACGACCTGCTGGCATTTGTCTGCCGTGTCGAAGAAAGAACCTCTGACGGCACCTGGCCTCAGCTGCTGCGCCAACTCCTGCACCAAGTCGCTCAAGGCCTGCCACTTCTTGTCGCCGGTCTTGTTCCTCTGCTTCATACCTTGCAATTCGACAGTACCATTACTGTGAATGCGACGAACACTCCAAACTGCATTGGGGGTGTCATTCCTCTCGGCAAAAAGCCGCAAAAGCATGACATTTAGACGGATATTCCACTCCGGCACAGGTGACGCACATGGTAGTCGTAGCGCAAGAAGCCCGCTTGTAAGTGCGAGATCGCCGGCTAGTTGCGGCTCTAAACGCGTCGTTCTCGGGATGAAGTAGGTCGGTGATGGGGTTGTGATTGTGCTTGTCACTTGTGTTTTGTCTGGTTGATGTCCCGTGGATACGTCATCAGGCTTCTTAACGCTTTCCTCACTGATACTCGTTCGCGCCTCGGAGGTTGAGGCGACTGATGTGGTGTCTTCGTGGGTAGCTGATGCGGAGTCATCCATAGATTGGCCATCTTCTTCCTTTTGAATTTCGGTGACTTGGCAATTGTCACAGCGCCTTGGCTCGGGAGTAGCTGTTGGTTTCGCGTGTAAGTTTTGCAGTCTTTTGGAGACGAGCCGGGCTAATGCGCCGCTGCGAAGCTCACACAGCCTGTACGCACTGACTGCGATTAGTTTGCACACGCGATTGATCCCATCTTTGCTCTTAGAAGATACATCCACCAACTTGCTTGTTCTGGTGCGGACAATGCTGGAGGCCTCATAGCACACCCGCTCAAAAAGTAGCTCTCCACTGACGAAATTCCCTTGATCAACGCAAATCTCGCCTTGAAGCAGGACCTGCTCAAGATAAGCACAGATGGCTTTGTAGGTGTGAAGATTAGGCTCTTTTTTGCTTGCGAGAACATGTTTTGCAAGCTCGTCACGAAGAGGGGCCACTCGACTGTTGCACGCCTCCGAGGTTGCCTGTGCCTGACCTTCTGATACGGTCTCTGGGGCTGGACTGTGGAAGCTGATCGAATTGATGTGATTGTGCAGCCACGGCAACACAGCAAACTTCACAAAACTGTCAGTTCGGTTGACATAACGATACCGTGGCTCTGCTGACAGCGACAGATTGTATCCCATGCCTCGCGAAAAGGGACATTTGACCATGATCCAAAGGGCGTGCATGAAATCCGCTGAGTCCTTGTAGCTGCAGATGTAGAAGGGAGCATCCTGCTTGGTATTGCCACCACTGAAAAGCATGACAGGGTCAAATCTGGCCTGGCAAGGCTTGGATGCATCATATGGGGCGTTAATCAGCCTGGACGATGCGAATGGCCCAAAGACTGGTATGCCGTAGTTTTTCAGCTTCGCGCCGAGGCCTCTGATGCCCGATTGTAGCCCGACCACCTTGTTATCCATGTACAAAACTGTCTTTCCCTCCAGGTACAGCTGTTTGCATGTTTTCAGAATGGCGGGGTGTAGGTGGCAGCTGTTTATGACTGGCGGGCTTCCGTTGATCTCTTGATTCCCCTTGTGCTTGAAAGGTGCGGCCTCGAGAATGCGCCTCGGGTTCAAGTAGAGTAGTTCAGATATGCTGTTCTGTGGCGGCCGCCGAGTGTGAGACTTGCGATTGCGATCTATGCGCAAGAGGTAGCGGAGGATCTTGAGGCGGAGCTCGACGGGCAGTCGCAGCAGCGACGAGGGATGTGAGGCGTCGTTGGATATATCATCATGTTCGTCCTCCTCGTCTCCGTCGCAGTCAAAGATCAAACGGAGGGTCAGGACCTCCCTCGAAGGCAAAGGCATCTTTTGTGCATTGCGTATCCAGGTCAACGGTGAGACTACGCAGGCATCGGCAGGTTTCGCCCCAGGACTGGGGTGATGGGGTCGGACTGGACAAGTCGAGCGTTACAAGATCGGACCACGCATAGCGTAGATATCCAGGGTCAACGTTACCAGTGGCAGTTGGGCTCGGTCGTGTGATTAGACGAGATCACAATGGTCTAGGCTCGAGAGAAGGATGAACGCCTCGAGCTGGAGAGGAAAGCGGGGATCATGTCTGGAGACGAGGTGGAGCGAATGAGGAATGTCAATGCGGTATTGAAACAGGCAAGTTAAAAAAGCTGGACTAACACTCTAGTAAGACATTCCCACTAGAAAACATGCAGTACAGAAGTAGATTTGCAGCAGGGAGGAAGAGTGGTGCAGATTCAGCAGAGAGTTATATTGGATTTTGCCCAACGGAGGAGAAGCAACGAGTGTCACGCAGCGGCGGAAATTCTATTGTGACAGCCAGGCGAGCGAAGCGAATGAAGTGATCGCCGCAGGAGCCACAGCCCTTAGTAAGCATTCTTCCGACCACGTGTCGCCCACGTGACGGTGGGTGTCGAAGAGGGGTCTTGAGGGAAGGGAAGCAGCTGTTGGTTTCTTCATGTTCGTTACTAGCATGTCACAGTATCCTTATGTGCTTGCTATTGGCTGCAACCCTGACCTTCCAGCTCAAAAGCATTCAGCAATAGAGCATGACAGGTCAGCTTGCCATCACCCGGGTTTGACCATGCATACACATATGGTGGCGATAACACACCGTTAGAAACAGGCCGTAATTTCGAGAACGCAGCTTGACCCTTCAGCTGGTATCCATGCTGTCGCCGCTGCCTTTTCTCTTCTCTTTTATGAAGTTCACAAAGTCGTCGATTGCCATGGGCCACGCGCCATCTTCTGTCCACCAACTCAGAGACTCCCCACCAGGCTCTTTTGTCTTCATGACCAATTCGCCAACCATGTTCCACAGATCTTTATTGACTGGTCTTTTGCTTTGGGACTCGTAGAATTCACACCACAGGTCCAACCACTGGGTCGAAGGACTGTTCCATTCGATCCCCCCCTTGCCTTGCCGGAAGAACATGTTCCAGAAATCGATGGCCGAGTCCATTGGGACACTTCGTTGACCTTCGGGTTTCGCGAGTTTGAAGGCATTGCGGTAGACTTGTTTGAAATATGCCGGGTTATTTGCGAGCTTCTTTCGGATCGCCTCGACGTATTGTGCCTGTCGTGCTGTCGTATCGTATGCTTTGTCACCCAAGGACACATTTCGCCATCCGGAAACGAAAGACTCGCGCTCGAACTCGCCAATAGACGGACACTGTAACAGATCACAGATACTCAAGTGAGCAACTTCGTCCAATTCTATTCCGAGATCGGTCAAATATTTCTGAGCACCCTCTATGCCGATCGTGTCTGGGGATTCCTTGGGATTGTCTAGGGGGAAGTCAGTGGGTAATGTTCCTTGCCAGCCTGGGTTAGCACCATACCGCGATACTGATCAAAGAGTTTATTGAGGTTGTGCTGAACTGGAGGGACAGAGTTTCCAGATCCGCTCTGATAAAACCTGCAACGGAGTTTGTGTCAGTCACTCTTGATCGGTAACCTTTCATGCACAGACCCTGGTGCCTTGGAACGATTCGCTCTGCCACCACTTTTCCTGCCTCTCGCCGGCGACTTCGCAGACATATTCGTCGTGGCTGGAGTCACAGTAGGCGGAGTTGTTTTGGCAAGGTTTGTCTGAGCCGCTGAAGCGGCTGGCTTGGCCTTTTTTTCTCTGGGTGACTTCAAGGCCAGCGACGCAGACGAGTCGGCGGACTTGCGTTTCGGTGGCATAGTGATAGGCTGATGGATGCACAATACACAGATGAGAGGAAGAAATAGGAACACCCGTCAACCGGAGTAGACGATGTGCTCGCTGGACGAAGGAAGGAACGAGCAAGAGAGAAAAGTTGACCAACTGCTGGGCAAGTTGAGGTGAACAACTGGAGGGTTGAAGGTTTGGATGATGCAACAGGCTTGGCAGGCACGGGTGCCGCCTTCAACCTGGGCAGCTTCACGTTCGTGTGTCGTGTCGACAGCCTGTGAATGAGGTCGGTCTCACAAAACACGGCGCCAACAAGGCTCAGGCAGCTGTTTCATTCTGCTTGCCGTGGCCTCTGACATCCTGCAACCGAGACCGTGCGGAGTTGGCCCTTGGAAATGGCTGCCCAACACAATCCCGCGTTTTCACGATCCAGTACGGGGCTCTCAGTTCGACATGATAGAACAGGAATTGCTGACTTACGAATCAAGCGCCCTTTCCACGTTCCAGTCGTGTGATTTCAGAAACTGCCACCATGCGCTCAGTCAATTGCCTCCTCCCAGAGTCTCCGGTTCACGTACCCTCGCTGCTATGCTCTCCTTCGCTTGGGTGAAGCTGACAAATTGGGCTATGGATGATCTTTGCGATGGGGTATAAGTCGGCATCTTGCTCGAGATCTTGTCGCCTCAGAGCTTCCCAGGCAGATGAAAAAAAGACAAGTCGGTAGACGACGGTTGAAGCAGATAATGGACAGCCTTGTGGATGAAACTGGGAGACTCTGGCGACACAAATTTGGTTGAGATTCGGACTTTAACGTGCAGGAAGGGCAGGAGTCTGGGGTTGGGTGTGAGCAGCACAATTGAATTATAGATATCTCGATGATAACGGGACGATATCGTTGGCGACGTTGGCACTTGGGAGAGAGCGCCTAAGAGGGTGAACGAGCAAAAAGTCGGCGATGCGAGCAGACGGCAGGTCAAGCGAGCACTCGGGTTTTCATCTAATCTAATCAATTCTACAAGGGTCTGGCATCCGGCTTTGTGAGGGGTAATAGGTTGTGGGACAGTGTGGCGGTAGGGATAGAGGACCATGTACATATCAATGCCGCAGAGGTTGTACATTTGTGATGGACAATAGGCAGTGCAGGAGGGATTTGCATTGTCATGGCCATCTAGGCTTCTCTCTCGCGCTTGTTACTTGAGTTGGACTTGTTTCAGCAAGGTTGAGAACCGGTGCTTGACCCTGAGACGAGGCTGTGCCGGGATAGACCAATCGGTTGTGTTCTGTGTGGCGTGGTGTTGACGGATCTTGTCTGTGACGGGGTGTGGCGTTACTTTTGCTCTCACTATGGAGCGCCAGGTTCCTGTTGCACGCCTGTTGTGCCCAGGGAACTACGTCGTAGGTTGCTTAGGTACCTCCATAGGTAAACAGGCCGCCCCATCCTTTGGTTGCAGGTGGTTCGCAGGGAGCTTGGGCCCCTGTAACACAGCCCTGCCACTAACCTGCAGGCTAATCCCTCCCTGTCACTGGGGACCTAGTGCCTGTTTGTTTGGTGAACGCTGAATGTCCCCAAGACTGCGACCATCATCAGCTCAAAAGACCAAGTTGTACAGCTCAGGAACTTGGTTCTCCTTTAAAAGAGCATCCTCAACGTCCATCTCAACCTCCCTCTTCTCATCTCTGCTCATCTTTTCTCTTCTTCCCAACAGACAGCTTCTCAATCATGGGTGTAAGTCCCATCCTCCCGTCCCCTTCAACTCACTTTTCCCCCCTCGACCTGCCCCGCACCAATACCAGTCCCTCCTCTTACCAGTTCATGCCCAAATCACCCTGTTCACGCCTCTTCGCTTCGCATATGGCTTTGTTTATGCAATCACACCAGATTCTCCTGACTGATGACGCGTATTATAGCTAGCTTCCAAGCTCGCTGCAGCACAGGCTGCGTATCCCGGGGGTCCTCCTGCACCTGGTGGTAGTGGTGCTCCTCCTCCAGGAGGTGCTCCTGGTGGTGGATACGTGAGTCAATCTCTACCCGTTGGCACGAACCAGCAGAGACTGACTTGGGCGGTTGCTGTCTAGCCTGGCCAACAGCAATATCAAGCATATCCAGGTGGTCCTCCGACATCTGCTCCCGGTGCTGGCGCTCCCAGACCAGGTCAACCCGTAAGCGTTTTCCCGGTCGTTCCCAGCAAATTCTATTTCCCAATTCCAACCCAAATCACCGTGCTGGTTGCGTCATCCCGCGCTGCGTCCACAAGACTGGAAACGGCTTTATTCTTCTTCAATCTCTCATCTCTATCTCGACACCCCCAATCATCAACCTCAGAATATCCTTTCCGCAAACCATGAGCAAGTTCTCTCGTATCGCACAGCAGGCCCAGCCGGGAGGTGCATATCCTGGTGCATCAACCCCGCAGCCACCGTACCCCTCCCAACCGCCATATCCTCAGCAGCAACAACAACAACAACCACAACCGCCTGCATCGCCCTATAATCAGCCTGCGCTCCCTCCTCGACCAAGTGCATCACCCCAGCCCTACCAGCCTCCGCAGTGGCAAGCGCCTCAGCAACAGCAACAGTCTCCATATGGTCAACAGCTAGGGGTCCCGCAGCAACAGGGAGGATATCAATCACCACAGCCAGCATATCAGGCATATCAATCGCAGTATCAACCACCAGCACAGAACCAATACGGTCAACAGCAGTACCAACAGCAGCAGCCGGCTGGCGGATATGGATATGTTCGTGGCAGCGCACAGCACTTTTACCTCATGCTTACACACTCGTGAACCTGTTCGAACTTTGAAACTAACATTTCTCTCTGCTTCTAGGGTCAGCAACCTCCCTATCCCGGCGGTCCCTCTGCCGGTGGCCCCCCTCCGCAACAATATGGCGGCGGCCCTCCCCAACAGCAGTACGGCGGCGGTCCCGCTGGCGGAGCTCCTGCCGCTCCAGTCGGTAACGCAGGCGCATACAAGCAACTTCTTCAGGCCACTATTCAAGAGAAAGGACTTCAAAACTTCTACCCACCCGGCCATCCCATGCTTGACCAGATCGCTAACCGCGCTGCCCAACAAGTTGCTCAGTTGGCGGCAACATGGAGGATCTCTCCCGAAATAGCTTCGGATATTGTCAAGTTGGCCCTCTACGACGTCATCTTGTACATCGATGACAGCGGGTCCATGCAATTCGAAGAAAATGGAGAGCGCATTGATGACCTCAAGCTGATATTGTCGCGCGTCGCATATGCTACCAGCCTCTTCGACGATGACGGGATTCAAGTTCGCTTCATGAACTCTCCTGACCAGGGCAACAACATTCGCAATGAGCAGCAGGTCAATGAGATGATTGCACGTACCCGCTTCTCTGGCCTCACGCCTATGGGTCGGGAATTGCAGAACAAGATCCTGGGGCCTCTTGTGCTAGAGAATGCCCGACGTGGCAATTTGCGCAAGCCCGTCTTGATCATCACCATCACCGATGGTCAACCGACGGGTGAAAGCTCGTCGGATGTGGCTAAGATCATTTCGGCAGCGTCGAGTGAGTTGGCGCGCAACCCGCGATACGGCAAGGGAGCGGTGGCTTTCCAGTTTGCGCAAGTCGGCAATGACCTGAAGGCGAGAGAGTTCCTAAGTAAGCTCGACGAAGAGCCTACGATCGGTGATATCATCGATTGCACATCTAGTACGTCTTGTTCTTGGAGAAGCAGCCGCGTAGATTGGTTTGGGCTACGAACGCACCTTTTTGCTGACGTGTCAACCTACAGACTACGAAGTTGAGGCCGATGAGATGTCTCGTGCCAACCCGCCCGTCCAACTCTCCCCCGAACTCTGGCTCATCAAACTCCTTCTCGGTAGTATCGACTCAAGCTACGACACCAAAGACGAGAAAGCCGGTGCAAGACCTCCTCAAGGCGGCTACGGTGGACCTCCAGGCGGTGGTTATGGTGCTCCTCCCCCGGGACAATATGGTGGTGCTCCAGGCGGTGGGTATGGACAGCCTCAAGGCGGTTATGGTGGTCCTCCCGGTCAAGGCGGCTATCCCCCTCAGCAGGGTGGTTACGGCCAACCTCAAAGTGGCTATGGCCAACAACCGCAGGGTGGGTATGGACGACCTCCGCAAGGTGGACCACAGGGAGGATATCCGGCCCAGGGTGGCTACGGTGCGCCTCCACCGCCACGCTACTAGGTTGGAGCACGAGAGACTCTGCGGATGGATGAACAGACACGCCCACGGAGACCAATTTCTTGGTTGTCTGGCGGGTTGTGAGCTGTGCATCTAGGGAGCCAGGCCGATCTCTGGTCGCGATGGGGAAATACGTTGCCTAGAGCTAGAGTCAGATCCTGATTCTAACCACGTTCCGCCTGCATGGGCTCTTGCGATCGCAAAGTAAAAGAAACAAAAAGCGGTAGGTGGTGAGATGGATGGCATCCGAAGAACAACAACAAGGGAGGGTGGTTAAGATGGTCGTGAGTAGAGCTGCCCTGCCGAAATCCGAGATAAATAGCCTCCAGCTCCGTAGCAGAGCAAGCACATCCATCCAAGACAAAACAAACATTCCGCATGACTTATTGCACGGGGAGTGGAAGGGACATGTTGATGTTTTTCAACCCTTTTCACGCGCCAGCAAGATGAGAAGGCTCTAGTTGTTCACTGGAGGCGAAGTCCCCCCTTTTGATTCCGCATAAAGTAATACACGCCCAAACATATTATGGATCGGTGAGAGGATTAAAAGTCGACGTGCTATCATGTTATCATCGTTATGTCGACACTACCTACCCATCCGTCTTGCCGCATGCACACATGGCCACAGGGCGTTGTGCATTCGGCGAATTCTGTCCTGGCCTCCTGCCGGCGTAATGTTTTCATGACAATGCTGTGACGTGACAGATGGGCTGTGGACGGTTCCTCAGCAGACAGATATGTTCAAGCTATATTGCGTCCCTAGTACCTGGGTTAACTAGGAGTGTGTATACCGTCACAATCGACAATCCATTGACGCAATTTTGAGACGGTACGTTGTTGTTGTTATTGTAAATCTCCCGCCAACTTCCCCCGATCGCCTACCTGACCTGGGTTTTGCCTTGCTTGTTTTCCGTGCGTCTTGGGTGGTTTGGGATTTGGTTGCCTGGGGCGGCAAAAATAGGTGCGACCTGGATTTGAATCCCGACGGGTCGTTTTCTGGTCAATGTGGAATCGAGACACATTGAGCGCGCTTCAACGTCAAAGACGACGGCTGCGTTCCTCCTCAACTTTCCTATGCCGGGGTGTCTGAACGAGTGAGTAGCGGTGAGGGCAAGATGCAGGAACGGAGGACCGTGTTGTGCAACGGGACTACGCAAATGCGGTAATGGATTGATGGACATGGCATTGCCCGTGCAGAGATCGGCGTTGTCGTTGTGTCACCGGTGACAGTCATTGCATTCATGGGGTCCGTTTTCGTCACTCTAGGGCCATGTGCATGCACCAGGTTTCAATAAAGTCCTTTGCTAAGGCCACTCGTCTGTCTTTAGGTCTTGTTGTCGGCCTCACCGACATGTTAGACAGTGTTTCCGGGTCGCTGACGCCTTCAAAGTCATCTGTACACCTCCGTCCGGGCAGCGGAAAAAGGCCAGACAAGCAAGCCACCACGGAGTGACTCACTATATACTTTGTTCCAGGTAGTAGCCAAAGCCAGAGAGGGTGCTTGATGGCGGCGAGAAACATTGTCTAGACCGGGAAGAATCTTGCCTCATGGTCCAACGACCCCATGGAGCCCCTGATTCTCAGACAGCGAAGTGAGCACCTGGAACTTCCCAGCTTCAAAGGAAGTCAGTTCCCCATGTACCTACCTTTCTGAGAGGGGGGTGGCTTGGAAATTTGTTCTGGAACAATTCTGATCTGGACCGTGGTCAAACAATGTGCTCCCGAAACCATAACATCCACGAAGCGGACATGCTGTCCTTTGGCTCCCCCTTACCACAACTCCCCATGGGAATGACTCAGAAGGGAATTTTGCGTAGGACAAGGTGCGACAGAGGCATCGGAAAACAAAGGACACGAGACACACGGTTTTGTGGGCCATGCAATATTGACATGTCGTTAGCTGGGTCGTATGGGATCTCGTATCCTCCCCCAGGTCAGTTCTTGAAGTCGACCCAAGACTTTTTGTCACCAGAGCTGAGCAAGTGCACCGTATCTTTGTTTACATCGCTTCGAGGGCCAAGACACCGCGACTGGGGTAAAATCCTTATCTTGAGGCGCCGAGACAAGCACAGGCAGAGGATGAGTGGATGATAGCGACAATGTCTCGATGCGGACAGCAATAAGACGTCGGAGCTGTAGAGGGGCAAGCAGCGAGTGCCAAGTGGAGCGAGGAAGTAGGGCTGACTGAGAGCGGAGAAGACACCAAGGGTACCCGCAGCACCGGCAGCAGCCACGGAGGTAGGAGGTAGGTGTGCGGATGATGAGACCAGAGTCCGAGATTCAGCCATTCTGGGGCAAGGAGCTGTGTGACCGTGCAGCGGCTCTTCAGGAGTAAAGGAGTCGTGGAGGAGGTAGATTTGGAGGCGTGAGGCGTATGCACGAAAGGTAGCATTGCGAGGAAGCCTCCAGACAGGAAGCAGCAAGGAGAATCAGAGAGGAGAATGAAGCAAACACAAATGATCAAGTCGTGCATTGATGTCGACGCCTTTCCTGTCCGTGGAGAAAGCGTATGACCCAGCCATCAGGCGGCTGGGCCCTGGGAAGGTTTGAGGGCTGCCTCACTAGTTGGGCTGGAGGAGGGGCTGGAGGCTTGCAGAGTCATCATTTGCGATACCGAGTTTCTGAAGGCGAGGGAGGGCAGTGAGAGCAGGAGGCCGGTCGAGAATGAGGCAAAGCGTTTCATTCACCGCGTTATCAATCAAATGCTGGTGGAAGAATGAATTGGCGGGATGGCGATAAAGGGCAAAGTGAGGGCAAAGCGAGCGAAAAGGGCAGTGAGTCTTTACCGAATGGGCCTCTCCGGCTCTGTGGATGACTAACCATTGGCAGTGACGGCTCACCGCTGCCTCTGGCTTGGAGTCTGCCTGGCCATCCCCCGAGCCCCTCGTTCATGTCGTTCGGGCTGCCAGGCTGCACGTCACAGGGCCACAAGGCCACCAAGGGCTGCCCGGGGGGGAAGTTTACGGGCACCGGCTGAACCACTCACAGGCCTAGTGCCGCCTTAGCGAGCCCTGGGAGGCTGCTTCTAGCTAAGGATCGCCCTTTGATCTCTGGGTGGCTTGCTTCGCTGTCGGGCCCCTGGCTGCTCAGTGGTTGGGCTGGGGCCCTTGTGCCCTTTGGCCCTTGGGGTCCTTTTGTCCTTTTGCTCTAGCGACCGTCTTGGTGATGCTGCCACCACCGCCGTCACTCGGAGTCGCTCTCCACTCACACTCGCTCACCGTCACAAGCTGGCGTCCGCACCTACACCCATCCCTGTCTCTCCACGTGGTGGCATCCGTAAACAATGTTTCCCATTCGACCCAGCACAATGTTACCTGGTTCCCGCCATCCCTTGTTTGGGGGTTCAGATGCGTGGCTGCATTCTGATCCTGACTACCCTCCCAGGGTTCCAACGGTGAGTGAATCCAGAGTCACCTGCTTACACACAGATGAATCCCATCTTCCAAATGGACCAGGGGCTAAGGTAGTCATCATATTAACCTCCGAAAGTGAGATTCCCATATATCTTTCCCTCCCCCGTCCACCTCGTCGTCCGCTACTCTCCCACAGAACAGAACAGAGATCGACAGCAATCCGCCTGGTCGCGTGTCCAAGCTTCCACGTCTCAGACATCAATCTGCTCGAATTCCACGACCCCTCGACAGAGCCCAACAGTCAAGACGATATCTATAACCACCATCCTCCGACAGTCCCAATATCCTCACACTCGACAAACACAATGACTTCGCCCTGCAAAGCGAAGACCGCCCTTCTGAGGGGCATCCGCCCTCTCGTCTCTACCCAACAACAGCTGGCTGCCACCCAGAAGATCCTCTCGTTGGCATGCTCCGAAGAATGCATCTACTGTGATATCTGGAAACTGGCAACCCTGATCGCCTCTCATTCTCCGCTCTCAGCTCGCTACAACCTCAGTACGGGCACGCCTACCAGTTCACCTGTCTCCTCGGCTCCGTCCAGCCCGGTGGCTTCCTCACCGATTGCCCAGTCCTCCACACCATACAAATCCATCATTTCCGCCTCCAAGCGAATCGAAGCACAGTTTCAGACTCAACGATCCCAGCTCAATTCCATCCTCAGTATCTGCACCGTCTCCGGGGTGGATGCCACCGAAGGTCTGAGGTTGGCCCATGATCGGTGTGCTACAGCGGTGGAGGACTTGCTCGACCAGGAAGAGGATTTGGAGGAGGAGCTACTGCGGGACCTCCAAGAGGAGCAATACGACCTCTCTTACAGCTACGACACGCAATACTCATATCCGAGCGACTCGGTAGCATACGGATACACGTACGAGAGAAGACCCAGTATGGTGCACGTGACACACTGAACCACGCCCATGTCTTCTTGTACCACCACTGCCACTTCAGACAACTTTTGGGGGATTTGAAAAGCGAATTTGGACAGCGACAAAAGCAAAGCGAGCGATTTACTTACCGAAGCACAGGGGTGCCTTTTTTTTCCTATGTTGAAGGGACAGATCTGAGGATCTTCAGAAACCAGACTGGAGAGGCCAGGGGTGCCGGGAGCAGCAGCCTGCTTCGGATGGCCATGGTCCACACGATGATGAAATTGATGATACCCATGTACAATAGCTAGCGCACGATCAATCAGACGAGAGTTTTTCTCTGCTATCTCCTCGCTGTCCCTCCGTCTCCGTGCCATGACTCTCGCACAGTCTCAGTTATTTCTGTCTACGAACGACCTCCCCCAACGCGCCCATGTAACGTGTAACCGCAACACAGACCCCAAGGGCCGCGCAAGTTTTTAGACTTTCTTTCTTCGTCAGCTGCCTGGTGCGGGATCGGTACCCAGTGGTGACCCGGAAGCTTAAGGACGCCAGCTCGCAAGGAGTTTCAGAGGGGGGGAAGCAATGTACTGGGTACTCGGTACAAGTACCTTTTGTCGCGCCCTCGTGGAGCATCGACTTGCCTCATCAGGTCCAGCCGCAGCTGAGCTCCACCGTGGTGGTGGGTTAAGCGAGCCAGCGATGGCGGCCCATCATCGTCTCAAGGCTCTCGCACCCTCTGCCGCATTGCGTCTAGCGTCTCGCACAGCGCCAAACCCTCTCTCTCCCCTCACGAACCTTGGGATGCAAAACAACTACGAGGACTTGAGGGTACTTACTCCCTACTCGAAGGTGCATTGAAGCTACACTACATGGTACACGCAGGAGGATGAAAGGCTCCCAGCCCACCCCCCGGCCCACCGCACCGAGTGACGGATCGCGTCACGCCGGCCACTCGAGATTTTTCCCGTCCATTACTGCTATCTCGATTTGAGCCCTATGAGGTGAGGAGGAAGGACGGGAAACTTGGCTCGCCATTGGCCCAGTCCTTGCGCTGCCGCACCAAAAGTCTCTTTTCCTCGCCTCTCCATTTTCTCCCCTTTCTCCCCTTGCTGATTGGATTTATCATTTCATCACTTCCGGCATTCCGCTAAGGTTGTTTTTTAATTTTTTTCTGGAATTTTGTCGACAGACCAACACAGGAGCAGGAGTACCGAGTACCTCCTGTGGCTTGCTCGCTCAGCCCAGAGTTTTGGGATTTGGCACTCACTTTTTTTCTTGTTGACGCAATGCGTCTCATCACGCACTCTAACTCTCCCTTCTCTGCGGCATGGACGAATCTAGGCCCTCTTGGCCGCGCAAAAAAACTTCTCAGCATGGGAAAATTGAGCCATATGGAAGGAGGCTTTGTTTCCCCTCCCCCTGCCGCTGGTCGTGGATTTGATTTTCATGCCGGATATGTCTTTTGGGGGGAGGGGCACACCGAGGTGGCAGGCAGAACAATGGCCCTGGCGAGGGGGGTGGGTAATTGCTAGGGACCTGGGCTGCTACTACTACTCGGTCCGGGAGGGGCTGGGCATGATGAGCACGATGAGCACTACTACTAGATACGCGCATGAGGATGAGCATGGACTCATTTGTAAGGGAGGCTCCAGCATCCTCCATCCGAGTGAACGAACTGGCACACACCTGATGACTAACAAGGGAGCCCCCGGGAAGCGGATGGGTCTGGAAACATTCACGTGCTACGACTAAGCTCACATGCTCTAAGGTCCTAGGTAGTAAAGTGAGCGAGTAAGATGATCATCACCACCGTGCAGATCACCACGAAACAACAAACAACACCAAGACGACAAGCGGCAAAGGCATTCCTGTACCGACTCGCGACTGGCTCGCGCTCTGCCACTTTGTCGGCTCAACAATTAATGGTCGCACATACCACAATTTCCTTTCGCAATGCTCGGAGAGTCCTGGGCCTATATATGGTAGCCAAGGTAGATGGTTTGTAAGATCAATAGATACCTATGCAAGGCCGGAGAATCCATAATTAATAAGCTATTTACCGCTCCAACGCTGCTCAGAAGAATATAAAAGCGTGTTCCCTTAGAGGACGTGGGTGGGGTGGCAGTTTAGGACACGAATTCCATGATCAAAACTCCACCGGACTCATACCCAAATACCACAACATTCTCGTAAGTAGCGACAACGCTGGTCCGACGCTCGAAAGGAAGCCAAAGAATTTTGTCCTCACCCCGACTTACCCATTGCTTCCCGACAGATATAGAAAGTGGGAGGGTTCGTCGGGGCACATCTTTACCTGGGGAAAGATGTGCGATATATAATGATCCCCTATCAGTCCGGAGGACCGTACCGTCATCGGAGAACGAAAGAGTGTAGATGATATCGTCAACCTGGAGTGTCTGCTTTACTTCGCCTGAGCTGGCGTCCCATAGCCTAACCGTCTTATCATAAGAGGCCGACGCTAGTAGCTTACCGTCTGGCGAGAAGGCCATGACGTTGACCCAGTCTAAATGGCCCTCGAGCGTCTGCTTTACTTCGCCCGAGCTGGCGTCCCATAGCCTGACCGTCCTGTCGTCAGAGGCCGACGCCAGTAGCTCACCGTCTGGCGAGAAGGCCACGGCGTTGACCCAGGCCGAATGGCCCTCGAGCGTCTGCTTTACTTCGCGTGAGCTGGCGTCCCATAGCCTAACCGTCCTGTCGCGAGAGGCTAACGCTAGTAGCTTACCGTCTGGCGAGAAGGCTACGGCGTTGACCCCGTCCGAATGGCCCTCGAGCGTCTGCTTTCCTTCGCCTGAGCTGGCGTCCCATAGCCTGACCGTCCTGTCGTGAGAGGCCGACGCTAGTAGCTTACCGTCTGGCGAGAAGGCTACGGCGTTGAACCCGTGCGAATGGCCCTTGAGTGTCTGCTTTACTTCGCCCGAGCTGGCGTCCCATAGCCTGACCGTCCTGTCGTCAGAGGCCGACGCCAGTAGCTTACCGTCTGGCGAGAAGGCCAC